>NC_050097.1:109133071-109436102 GCF_902167145.1 Zea mays | reverse complement strand
TCAGACACCCATGGAAGTTAACATAACTTCCATCAGCCGTGTTAGAAGCCCCGACCTATGGGCGTTGGTGTGCTGTCGCGGCGCTGCCCCGTGCTGGCCTTTGGCAGTCCATCCTCACTGGCCAATTGCCGAGTCCCCAGCGTCACCGAACCAGTGAAGAGCGAACGACCAGGCAACCAGCAGACATCAGTTCTACGGAGTGTTGAAGAAGAACAAGTAGAGAAATAGAAAGGTGTGGTAATTCCTTTTCTCATATTAAGATTATTGTGGCCCTAGGCTTCGATAATTTCTAGATCCGCCGCTGGTGTTAGACACCGATGGAAGTTAACATAACTTCCATCAGCCGTGTTAGAAGCTGACGGAAGTTAGCTAACTTCTGCCGGCTAGTTAATTTTCGGCTAACGGAAATTGCTAATTGACATTGCCTTTTTGCGTAGGTTGGCAAAAATTACGTTTGTGGATGGAAGTTTATGTGTTTCCTATGGTGATAGACAGCAACAGATAAATTTGGACTCAGAAAGGGGGTCGTCATCAATTATCACCTGTTACTTTTCAACCTAAGAGGTGACAGGCAAAAAGACAGCCAACTTTGAGTACTCATTATATTAACGATTGAGCCATTCAAACGCAGTAGAGACATTATAAATATTTCCCCTATATATATGGTTATCCACTTCGTACTACGACGATCTGTTAATTATATAATAAACCTAAAGTGTTATTGACCGTGATAGCTTCAAAATCTGAACAACTTGTTAAAGTATATCGAAAATACACGTAGCAGTCATGATTATTCCATTATTTGATGTGCCACGTAAGAACGTTTGGGTTATTAGAAAAATACTAGCGTATGACTGGTATGAGACATGGTGCAAGAGTGTCATTACCTGTTGTCTAGCCAGTCCTCACAAGACACAGAAGATATATATACCTGCCTGATATCAAGGAATTCAATTTTTTAATAGTAACCTATAGCTAGCTATTTCACTGTCAAAGCGATGATGAGGCATATCGCTAACGGGGCTTCTGATTATAATAATCTTGCGTGTACACTCGACACAGCTGTATAGTTGTTCTCCATGCATCCTCTGACTTGTCTTGACGTTTTGCTTGCACGCGTTAAGCGGAATGCAAAAAATAAATCCATGTGCAACAAAGAAGATAGGAGCAGATTAATTTTAAACAAACCTCATGTTTTGAGATTTAATTTTTTCCGTGAAAAAGCTACTATTGAGGCTATCCCAGCAGCTCTCGTATCTCCTTCTTTATTATCACAACTTTTATTTTAAACTTTACTATATAAAATCTAGAGTGCATAATAATGTTTTGCACAACCATATATACGATCTGCTGGACACAACCTGGTTTCATGATTTCAATGGACAAGTGCTTTACACCGGATATTTTCCTATCACAAGAACTGTTGAAGAGGATAGAGAACTCCAATTCACAGGACCGGGTCTAGTTAGTACGTAGTCAGTCTTCCTCATCAGCTTGACTTGACTTGTTCAATGTGATGTATGTCATGTGCTAATCACGTAGATCTGTTGTTTTTCCCCACTTCTTGCCTAACAATGAGCCATCACATCACAAATGGGTCTTGAAAACCACATAAGCCCAACGTTAGAAGCCACACGTACGTAAAGGAGGACGAGCGATCGAGCTGTCAATAAAAAAAGGCTGAGCTCTTTTTTAACTCATGTATTAATTGTCTATCTTTTGAGCTAAGATAAGGTATAATATTTGTTCTTATCATTTTAATATCTTATATGTGAATTCTGATATTAATAAACTTATTTTTTGTGGATATCAAATATGATTACGTCAACATACGAACATTATACTAGTCATATTATATTAGTACATTGCTCAGAATGGATGCACCAGGTAGTCCACAGCTATTATTATTACTAGAGAAGGCCAATCTGGCTTGCCACATGCTGCAGTGAACTCCGAAAGAACGAGCAGGTGAACACAGTACCAGAACTTGAGCAAAAGTTGAAAATAAAAATCTGAAGAACAATTCGAAGCTTTGATCGAACTTTAATTTGACAACACAAAGCTCGCTAGCCAAGAAACACACACGTCGTCAAAATAGCCTCACCGCCCAACAAAAGCAATGTGAGACCACAGGTTTCACCGTTGAAAAACTCTAGATGCATGCTGCAACGTGGCAAAACACAACTCCGCGCGAGTCTCCGACCCACCCAGTGGGGCTAAGCAGTTGCCATCACGCCTGACATCATGCATGCTCGTATGAGCTAGCAGTAGCAGAGCAGAAAAGTCCTGTAGAGGCCTGTTAGGGTTACTGGGGTTAGAGGCAAGTGCGAGGAGGAAAACAAGGAAGAGGAAGGCTCTAGCTGGGGTAGGTGCTACGTACGTACGTACACACGTACTGCTGTCGGTGTGTATTGTTTGTACACGTACAAGTAAAGTCTATAGGCTCGTCGAACTGACTAATAATAATATCTATCTTGAACCCGTTCTACCATATACTAATACCTTCGTTTCGTTTTAGTTATTGTTGATAGTGTAAAATTAAACTATCCAGCGATAACTAAAAAAATGAAGAGAGTACGTACTAGCGACTAAACAGGCCATGCATGTTCGATTTGACCGCATGTATATCTGGACTGAATGACTGAGTCACAGGTTTGATTTGTCACCAAGCAATTACGAGGTGCGTACATATATATAGAAATGTCACGATTCATACAGCTCAGCTAGTTCGTGTCATACCATATATACCACGTAGTGCCACTCCATCCATGATCCATCAGGTCGTAGGCCATTGCTTGTTTCCTGATTCAACTCTTTTTATTTTTTCTAATTCTGATGGCGTTCGTAGAAGGTACTGTTGGATCTTTTATGGGCTTATCCATTTATTGAATAAACTCTATGGTGTGTATTGGTGGAGAATACCAATAGTACCACATTGGAAGTCCAAGGGTCTTTTGCCTTGACTTATATGGTGGGATTTATTCCACTTAACTTGAGAAGTCAAGAAATGGACAAAGGCGTGCCACGCGCGCGCGCGCCGTCGCCGGCCGGGCCGGGCGTGGCGAGGCAGGCAGGCGAGCGAGCGTGGTGTGGTTGTGTTAATTTTTAGCACTCACTAACCGCGTACGTCAGCCGAGTGACCCTGTCTCTTCGTCAGCCAGCCGAGTGACCCTTCTCCTTCAGCTGGCCGACTCATGGCATGACTCGGCGAGAGCTGGCCGACTCTTGGCGTGACTTGGCGACTTTTCTCCTTCAACTTCCCTCTGCGAGAGGTTAAATAGAGGAGCTCGTGACTCTGCGCGCACAGAGAAGCGAGAGGGCAGGTGCCTCCGAAGCCGGTGCCGTTCGAGACCTTGCACGGGGGATCGGCAATTAGGTTTTTGGGGAGCGTCTACGCGACTGTCCAACGTCCGTCGTTGTCTTCTTCACTGGTTCCTTGCGTCTTCATTTCGTACCAGATGGCAAGAGAAATTGGACAAGGTTCAGGATCATCAGAGCGCATGGGAGGGTATGATCAATTCAATTCATTACTGTTTTACATTCTGCATATTATATATGTCGTGCGTAGCTCTATTCTGTCATATTATAATATGTTATATCTATCTGTTTTAATTTTACAGTCATTCTGTTTATATTACTATTTGTTTACTTTCAGTTGTTCTGTAATAATTCATGAAACATGCTTATATACTTATTATATTTATAAGCTTTATGTTCTCTTGATCCATATTGGTATGGATCAATTTAAGATCACGATTTCTATGGTTAATTATTCATACGTCATCATTATAATGTTAATTTATGGAATTAAAATGATATGGAAAATGCCTATAATTCTAACAATCCAAAAACCTAATGTTAGGCATTTTTCTGTCAGAGGTTTTGCTGCTGTGCTAAAGCCTGATCCTTTTGATGGTAAAAACTTCTTGATATGGAAAGCTAAGATGGAATTGTGGCTAACTGCAATGTCTTGTTTTCATGCCGCTGAGGGCAAGCCTGCCAACTTACCTCGTGAGGATGAGGCTAAGTTTAAGGCTGAAGACAACCTCTTTCGAGGTGCAGTGATTAGCGCACTTGACACAAAATTCCAGAAAAGCTATATCACCCTTCCCACGGGGAAAGAGCTGTGGGATGCTCTTGTTGGAAAGTTTGGAGTTACTGACGCTGGTAGCGAGCTGTATCTCATGGAGCAGTTGTATGACTACAAGATGGTTGAGAACCGATCTGTAGTGGAACAGGCTCATGAGTTTCAGGCACTAGCTAAGGAACTCAAACTTTTTCCTTGTCCTTTGCCTGACAAGTTTGTGGCTGGCGGTATAATCGCCAAGTTGCCACCTTCTTGGAAGGACTTTGCTACCTCTCTCAAACATAAGAGACAAGAGTTCAATGTGGAAGAGCTCATTGGTACTCTTGATGTTGAGGAAAGGGCTAGAACAAAGGACAGTGGAAAAGGTGTTGAGACCTCTACTGCAAATGTGGTGCAGAAGAGAAACTTCCGCAAGTTTAACAAGAAGAAAAACCAGAACAAACAAGAGAATGCAAATAAACCTGTTCATACAGCACAGTTTAAAAAGAAGAACAACAATAACAAGGGAAAGGGAGGATGCTTTGTCTGTGGCAGTGATCAACATTGGGCAAGAGAGTTCCCTGATCGCAAGTTCACTCAAGACAAGAAATCAGCTAATGTTGTAACCACTGAAACTGAAGGTGGAACATCTGGGTATGGTAATTCTTTACCATTTGTTGTTTCAGTCTGTAATTCACCTGAGTGGTGGATGGACAGTGGTGCAAACATTCATGTGTGTGCTGATGCCTCTATGTTCAATTCCTACCAGGTCGGGAGGTCTGGCGCCTTGTTGATGGGAAATGGGTCGCGTGCTCATGTTCTTGGTGTTGGTACGGTCATTCTGAAGTTTACTTCGGGAAAGACGGTGCCATTGAAGAGCGTGTAGCATGTGCCCTCTATCAAAAAGAATCTCGTTAGCGCTTCTATGCTATGTCGAGATGGATACAAAGTTGTTCTTGAGTCTAATAAATGTGTTGTGTCGAAACATGGTACTTTTGTTGGTAAATGATATGACTGCGGAGGCTTGTTCCGCTTATCACTGCATGATGTGTGTAATAAACTGGTGAATTCTGTTCATTTTTTTGATGAGTCAGATTTATGGCATTCACATTTTTGTCATGCAAGCTTTGGCTGTCTTATGCGGTTAGCAAATATAAATTTAATTCCTAAATTTAACTTGGTCAAAAAGTCTAAGTGCCATGTGTGTGTTGAATCAAAACAACCCCGCAAGCCTCACAAGGCTGCTGAGGCGAGGAGTTTGGCACCTCTAGAACTTGTTCATTCTGATCTATGCGAGATGAATGGAATTTTGACCAAAGGTGGTAAAAGATACTTTCTCACTTTTATAGATGACTCCACTAGATTTTGTTATGTGTATCTCTTAAAAACAAAAGATGAAGCGTTCAATTATTTTAAGGCCTATAAAGCTGAAGTTGAGAACCAACTTGAGAGGAAAATAAAACGGTTAAGGTCTGATCGAGGTGGAGAATATTTCTCTAATGAGTTTGATGAGTTCTGCGTGGAACATGGTATTATTCATGAGAGGACACCGCCATTCTCACCACAATCCAATGGGATTGCTAAAAGGAAAAACCGCACTCTAACAGATTTGGTGAATGCCATGTTGAGTACAGCGGGATTATCCAATGCATGGTGGGGTGAGGCGATTTTGACAGCATGTCATGTCCTGAATAGAGTTCCAACAAAGAACAAAGAGATCACTCCATTTGAGGAATGGGAAAAGAGAAGATTAAATCTCTCATATTTGCGCACTTGGGGTTGCTTGGCTAAAGTGAATGTGCCAATCAACAAAAAGCGTAAACTTGGACCTAAAACTATTGATTGTGTACTCCTTGGGTACTCTTTTCACAGCACTGGGTATAGGTTCTTAATTATAAAATCTGATGTGCCTGATATGTATGTTGATACTATCATGGAATCAAGAGATGCTACATTTTTTGAGAATGAGTTTCCCATGAAGAATACACCTAGTGATATAAGTCACGAGACTATAATTCCCCATGAGCACGAACTGTCGATTCCTATAGATCATGCTGAGGATTCTCACGTGCACATCCCTAAGGAGGATGACACTATAGTCACTCGAAAGAGCAAGAGACAGAGGGTTGCAAAATCCTTTGGTAATGACTTTATAATGTACATTGTGGAAGACACACCAACTACCATTAGTGAGGCATATTCCTCTCCTGATGCTGACTTATGGAAGGAAGCAGTAAGGAGTGAGATGGAATCTATTATGTGTAATGGAACTTGGGAGGTCGTTGACCGTCCTTATGGTTGTCAACCTATAGGTTGCAAATGGATCTTCAAGAAAAAGCTTAGGCCTGATGGTACAATTGAGAGGTACAAGGCAAGGCTTGTGGCCAAAGGATATACCCAAAAGGACGGTGAAGATTTCTTTGATACCTACTCACCAGTGGCTCGATTGACTACAATTCGCACATTAATAGCCGTGGCAGCCTCTTATGGTCTTATCATTCATCAGATGGATGTTAAGACAACTTTCCTAAATGGAGAGTTGGATGAGGAGATCTATATGGATCAGCTAGAATGGTTTATTGCGGATGGTCAAGAGAACAAGGTGTGCAGGTTGATAAAATCATTGTATGGCCTAAAACAAGCACCTAAGCAATGGCATGAAAAGTTTGATAATACTCTTACAGCAGCTGGCTTTGTTGTAAATGAATCTGACACGTGTGTATACTATCGGTATGGTGGGGGTGAGTCTGTTATGCTGTGCCTTTATGTTGATGACATTTTGATCTTTGGATCAAATCTCAATGTGATTGAGGAAGTTAAAAATCTTCTATCGAGCAATTTCGAGATGAAAGATTTGGGAGAGGCTGATGTCATTCTAAACATCAAGCTTGTTAGAGAAGCTGATGGTGGGGTAACTTTGTTACAATCCCATTATGTGGAAAAGGTATTGAGTCGCTTTGGTTTTAGTGACTGTGATCCTGCTCCAACACCTTATGACCCCAGTGTGCTATTAAGAAAGAATCGGAGAATAGCAAGGGATCAATTGACATACTCCCAGATCATTGGCTCGCTCATGTACCTTGCAAGTGCAACAAGGCCAGACATCTCTTATGCTGTGAGTAAGCTAAGTCGGTTTGTGTCGAAACCAGGAGATGATCACTGGCGTGCTCTTGAGAGAGTGTTGCTGTATTTGAAAGGTACTATGACATACGGTATTCATTATACCGGAAACCCAAAAGTGCTGGAAGGCTATTGTGATGCCAACTGGATTTCTGATGCTGATGAGCTTTATGCCACAAGCGGATATGTGTTTCTGTTTGGAGGTGGCGCTGTTTCCTGGAAGTCTTGCAAGCAGACTATCTTAACGAAGTCTACAATGGAAGCAGAACTCGCAGCATTAGACACTACTGGGGCTGAGGCCGAGTGGCTTCGTGATTTCCTATTAGACTTACTGGTAGTTGAAAAACCGATACCGGCTATTTCCATGAACTGTGACAACCAAACGGAGATTACAAAGGTTAACAGTTCTAGGAATAACATGAAGTCTACAAGGCATGTTAAGAGGAGATTGAAATCTGTCAGAAAGTTGAAAAACTCCGGAGTTATAACTGTGGATTATGTCCACACATCAAATAATCTGGCAGATCAATTCACTAAGGGTCTATCACGCAATGTGATAGAAAGTGCATCGAGGGAAATGGGTATGAGACCCATGTGAGATCTACTCTAGTGGTAACCTGCTCTATGTGATCGGAGATCCCGTGAAGTAGAGTGGAGAAACAAGCTAGGAGTAGATTGTGAGGAAAGATTCCTTCTTTAACTCATTTCTGATGCACATCTTTCCTATCTGTAAGGCAGGATGGTTTTTACCTTAATGTATTCCAAGAGTCTTATAAAGGTGAGATGTTGTCCTACAGAACATCTTCTGAGGAATACACCTATATGAGTCAGACTGCTAGTCACAGTCTATGGGACTTGGGTAATCCCTAAATACTCATGAAAGGCACTGAAGTGTGACTTATATGCTTCTAAACAGCGGGAATACCCTTTTGCAGCCTAGTATCAGCAAAGGATTTGAGTGAATCTTATTTCGCACAAAACTGTCAATTCAAGGCATAGTCCATTGTTCAGTTGCGAATGAGTGAAACTCTTATTCTAGATGGATGTTCAACTTAACAGTCTCCATCGAAACACTGGTATATCAAAGGATTGTGATTCTGATACTTCATCATTACAAACCCTAGAGTTTGGTGGGGATTGTTGGATCTTTTATGGGCTTGACCCATTTATTGAATAAACTCTATGGTGTGTATTGGTGGAGAATACCAATAGTACCACATTGGAAGTCCAAGGGTCTTTTGCCTTGACTTATATGGTGGGATTTATTCCACTTAACTTGAGAAGTCAAGAAATGGACAAGGGCGTGCCACGCGCGCGCGCGCTGCCGCCGCTGCCGGCCGGGCCGGGCCGGGCGTGGCGAGGCGAGGCGAGGCGAGGCAGGCAGGCAGGCAGGCGAGCGGGCGTGGTGTGGTGTGGTTGTGTTAATTTTTAGCACTCACTAACCGCGTACGTCAGCCGAGTGACCCTGTCTCTTCGTCTGCCGAGTGACCCTGTCTCTTCGTCAGCCAGCCGAGTGACCCTTCTCCTTCAGCTGGCCGACTCATGGCATGACTCGGCGAGTGCTGGCCGACTCATGGCATGACTCGGCGAGAGCTGGCCGACTCTTGGCGTGACTCGGCGACTTTTCTCCTTCAACTTCCCTCTGCGAGAGGTTAAATAGAGGAGCACCCCTGTCACTCGGTACACGCGAGAAACACTTTCAGTCTCACAGTCCAGCCGCCGAGTGAGGGTATTTCCATCTCGTGACTCTGCGCGCACAGAGAAGCGAGAGGGCAGGTGCCTCCGAAGTCGGTGCCGTTCGAGACCTTGCACGGGGGATCGGCAATTAGGTTTTTGGGGAGCGTCTACGCGACTGTCCAACGTCCGTCGTTGTCTTCTTCACTGGTTCCTGGCGTCTTCATTTCGTACCGGATGGCAAGAGAAGTTGGACAAGGTTCAGAATCATCGGAGCGCATGAGAGGGTATGATCAATTTAGTTCGTTACTGTTTTACATTCTGCATATTATATATGTCGTGCGTAGCTCTATTCTGTCATATTATAATATGTTATATCTATCTGTTTTAATTTTACAGTCATTCTGTTTATATTACGATCTGTTTACTTTCAGTTGTTCTGTAATAATTCATGAACCATGCTTATATACTTATTATATTTATATGCTTTATGTTCTCTTGATCCATATTGGTATGGATCAATTTAAGATCACGATTTCTATGGTTAATTATTCATACGTCATCATTATAATGTTAATTTATGGAATTAAAATGATATGGAAAATGCCTATAATTCTAACAGGTACGCCAACACGTACCCCGCTAAGTATTATCAGTACTAGTAGTTTGTTCGTGCGTTGCGACGGCTTACAACAATACCCACGTAAAATATCCACAAAATTATTTTAAGATTTTTATTTATTGTCTCCGCTCTTCGTATAATTTTTTTGATTTGGCTAACTGATGTTATTGTTTACTTCATCTAATATGTTTTGATACAACACGGCCAATGAAGTGAGAACGACTGACTGACTGAACGAACATAGATTATAAAATAACATAATTCCACCATACATAGACCAAATAAGAGAAAGTTTGTGAGCTCAAGTTTCTAAAATAAGTCACATGAACTCAAACTTATAAAAAAGATAGATCAAAATATGAAGTGGTTACTAAAGTTAGGCATCAATAAAAATTGGATGCGCTCTATATAAATTATGCTACTTCGTAGCAATTACTAACGTTTAAAACCAACAAATAACCTTTCATTTTACTATTAGTGTGACAAATCATTGTTGCTCCATACAATTTAGCAACCTCAAACACCATGGAGTATATTGCACAAATGTGGTCTCAGAAACGACCTAATGCTTGCAAGATCAAGAACGTCGTGCGGTGCT
The DNA here is from genome assembly GCF_902167145.1 of Zea mays. Lineage (NCBI taxonomy): Eukaryota > Viridiplantae > Streptophyta > Magnoliopsida > Poales > Poaceae > Zea > Zea mays. The sequence continues at coordinate 109,426,022 of NC_050097.1, read as the reverse complement.
TGGGCTGTAGCCTCGGCCCGTAGCGCTGATCTAGCCCGACACGATTATATATTTTTTATTTTACAAAAAATGTATATACATATATACAATTTATATTCAATATTAAAAACATCTGAGCATGATGTTCTATTAGTTAGACAGCTTCACACAGTGTCTCCCGCCCTTCTTCCATTAGGGCATGGGTTCGAACCCGACCTCCTGCACCGTTTTTTAACATTTTACGCTGATTAAATCAAATGGACCGACGGGCTAACGGGCCGGCCCGGCATAATCAGCATTGCCGGCATGACGTGCCAGGGCCAGAGTTGTGGCCCGCGGGCGTCTGGCCCATGTCGGGCTGCCGTTTGACCATCTATATGTGGAGATGTGTTTTGGGACGTGGAGGTTGGTTGCGCGGACCGGATGGGCGTGCAGCAGGTTAATTTGAAAGAACTGTGCGGGGTTATATGTAAAAAGATGACGCAGGACGACCGTTGAAACTAGTGCTTTAAGTATAGTAGAGACTAGCATGTGATCCCACAACGGAGGGGATGGAGCATTGACGCAAGGTTTTAAATAGCCGGTTATAGATGTATCTTGATATAGGCTTTTTAGCAGCCAAAAGTTATGCTATTTATCCCTATTTATCCTGATATTTGCACTTTTGAGAAGCCTAGGATAAATCCATTATACCTCTATTTAAACTTTTTTTAGCAGCGAAAAGATATGCTATTTATCCTAATTTATCCCGATATTTGCACTTTTGAGAATCCTAGGATAAATCCATTATCCCTCTGTTTAAAACACTACAGCAGCAGCGTCATCATGAGGGAAGGTGTTGACGCTAACATTGTAAAGTGTAAATATGGGACTACACCTTCGAGTGTAAAAAAAAGAGGAGGTAGCATCAGTGCACCTAATAAAGGTGCCGAAGACTCAAAATACGTTCCTAAGGGAATGTAGAGTCAAAAGAGAGATTACCTAGTAAAGGTGAGAAGACTCTGAAATTGTTTCTAAGGGAATGCAGAGTCAAAAATAAATCACCTATTAAAGGTGAAGAAAATCCAAAGTCGTTTCCAAGGGAATGCAGAGTAAAAAAAATCATCTAGTAAAGGTATCAAGGCTCCGAAGTCGTTCCTAAGGAATTATGGAGTCTCATTTTAATTTTTGCCCTTCTTATTATAAATTCAGCAAGCATATGCATCTCTGCATCATACCATGCATGCAATTAAACATCCATTTACACATGGTAGAATCATGACATCATAAGCATTATCATATCATAACATCAAGAAAGAGGGACAAGGGTCTTTCATGCTTCATCATGGATGAACAGAAGGAAGGTGCTCACATCTCAAAATGTTGGTTTTTGGCTTCATCCACAATTAAGCATACAGATGAAGCAAAGGTAACATGGTAAGTTGTTTATACATATTTACAAAGGTGTTACATCGAAATCTTATTGTTCCATCAAACTACACTAACAACTACAATAAGAACACAGCACTATGCCCTAGGCTTCGGCTTGTTCAAGATTCAGATTCGTCCTCTTCATCATCATCATTCTGTAACAAAAACAAAAAACATGAATGGATCGGTGCTCAATAGGAGAAAGCATATTAATAAAAGGATGAAATTGAACCATACTTCGTTCAACAAAGCCCTAGCTTGGTCACCGATAACTTCTCTGCGGCCTTTTGTGCAAATCTGAGTGATAAACCTATTTCCTACACTGAACGCTTTGGTTGACATTCCAGTTAAGTCGTTAGAAGAAATATCGAAGTTAGGCATGTTAACATCCTTCAGGTGAGTGCACCCTGCCTTCTCAAAAATAGCAGCAGTGCCCCTTGATGCAATAAGAGCACATAAGTCGCCTTGCCTCTTCATCACTTCATCAAAAGCATTAACCTCTTCCTCTACCCAATTCAGGGCTCTCGATGCATCATTAGGGGCATAGTAACCTTCCTCTACAGCCGCTCCAACAGAGTTGAAAATTTCATGAATCCGTGAAGAGCATCGAGCAACAAATCCGAAGCATGTACTTCGAAGGCTATCCAACGCCTCTTTTAATCTTGAGTTTTCTTCAATCTTCGTATTAACTTCCAATTCCAGACCTTTTGCTTATCTGGAGACGACTTACATCATCCTTGTAATTGATCTTCATTTTCTCCATCTCGGCTCTTAATTCTTCAATGTGCTTACTTTGTTCATCAATTTTGTCATCCTTCATTTTTAATTCTAAACCCCTATCTTCGTCTAATTTGTGGGCTTCGGCTAGACTTGTCTTAAGGGTAAGAATTATTATGTCTTCTCCCTTAGCCAGCCCTTCAAAACTTTCAACTTTTTCTCTAGTTCAGAAATAATGAACTCAATTTTCCGATCTTATGATTCCTGTTGAAGCCTCAAAGCTTTGCTCATCAAAAACTCTGCAGCAAAGCCGGAGAATAAATAACTGTCGGGTACCGTAATTAGGGGTACCCCCAATACTCCTTAACATGGCTGGAAAACATCTTCAGAACAAACCGAAAAAAAATTGATAGGCACGGTTCAAGTCAAGGCCCCGTCTACCAAGGGGCATGATCTCATCCGAGCCCAGCCTCGGGCAAGAAAAGTAGTCCCGGACGGATTCACGCCTCGCCCGAGGGCATCCTCAGGCAGTGGGCGCACCCTCGGCTCGCCCGAAGCCAAACTCGGGCAAACTTTGTCGTGCAGCGACCTCGGCCAAATCGCCTCACCTACCGACCGTATCGCATGCGCATTTAATGAGGGGATCGCCTGACACCTTATCCTGACACGTGCGCCTCAGTCGGCAAGGTCGAAGTGACCGCAGTCACTTTGCCCCCTTTACTGATCGTTCTAACAGGAAAACAGCACTATTCACCCCGTTCCAACTACTGTGCCAACCACCAGGGTAACCAACCAACGGCAGTAAGTCACGACCTCCCCCGAGTTCAGCCTCGGGTGCAACAGGGAGCTCCGCCTCGCCCGACCTCAGGCCTCGGCCTCAGCCACGGCCTCGGGAGAAGGTCTCTGCCTCGCCCGACCCTAGGCTCAGCCTCAGCCTCGGCCTCGGGAGGTCTCCGCCTCGCCCAACCTCGGGCCTCGGCCTCAGGAGAAGTCTCCGCCTCGCCCGACCTCAACCTCGAACCGACCGCACCGTAGGGGATACATATTACCCTACCCCTAGCTAGCTGCCTCAGGCTACGAAGGAACAAGATCGGTGTCCCATCTAAATTACTCCGGCAACAGGTAATGATGGTTCCCTGCATGCGTCCATGACGTCAATTGCTCTCAAACTCCCTACGAAGGCAAAGAAATGTCAGCAGGACCCTGGGCCGCACCGTCAGCTACGCTTCTACAGGGCTCAAGCACTTCTCCGACGGCCACGTTAGCACATAGCTACACCCCCATTGTATAGCTGGACCATCTCATTGTATCTATAAAAGGGGATGTCCAGGGCCTTCCTAAAGGGGGGCGAGCAGAGGCGGAGAAGGAGAGAAACGCAGAGGAGGCTAACTCAGACAGCTCACCTCTGGGTCGAACCCTCTCCCTCTCTCTCTCTCGACGCTTGTAACCCCTATTATGAGCACCCCGGTGCAAGATAATATAAGCCTCATCCTCCCTCTTGTGTTCCATCTTGCATCAACCCATCTGGGCAGGGACACGTAGCGACAAATTCACTAGTCGGCTGAGGGTCCTCGCGGGTCCAAAACACCGACAGTTGGCGCGCCAGGTAGGGGCCTGCTGCGTGTTGACAAATACTTTCCCGTTGAGTCCCAGATGGACAATCTTCAGCAGCCTCTTCAGCCCGGGATGGTGCTCCGCTTCGGGAGTCTCGAGTTCATGTCCCACGACGGCAGCTACGACATGATACTCCTCCCCTCGCAGCACGACAACAACGACGGTCGACGGCTCGCCCGGCGGCGGCGAACTCAACGACGGCATCTCCCCGCGGCAGAGGAGGAACATCCGGGTTTGCCCCGCCACCCCCCTCGCCGGAGGAGGAGGAGACGGGGCAACCATGGCCAGGCAGGAGGTGGCACCTCGTCGGCTGTCAGACCAGAGCGAGTCGACGACACCGGCACCCCTGCGGGGGACATGTTGGGTGTTGTCCTCGCACCTGAGACAATGACGGGTGTCGCTTCCCAGCAACATGCCAACCCCAAGCGGACTGATGACGCCGGCACCCTTGTGAGGGACTTGTCGGACATTAGTCTTGCACCTGAGATTACGACACACTCCGTCCCCGATGCAACTTCACCACCGTCCATCAACCAGGAGGTACCATCTGTTTTCCATCCTGTTCCCTTTAGATTCAGCTTCGATCCACCAAGCGACCCCGCTTCGGTGAGCGCTTTCGCAAGGGCATATCCTGACCTTCCAGGGTACCATATGTGGTCAACCTGGGACTGACTGACGGCCGTCTCAACCTACGGACCCACGGGTTCCGAGGAAGAGGACGACCCCGACTCCGGTTGGGATTTCTCCGGACTCCGTGATCCCAGTGCCATGCAAGACTTCATGTCCGCATGTGACTACTGCCTCTCCGGTTGCTCTGACGATGGCCGCAGCCTTGACGACGAGGGTTACGACCCAAGTCGCGAGTGTTTCCACATCGATCAGGGGGATCACGATGAAGACGACTGCCTCGGCATGCCAGAGAACGACGACGCCCCTGCGCCTACGTCTCGCGTTGAGATCTCGCGGGAGCTAGCTGTGGTCCGAGTCCCTGTGGGGGTCAGGACACACAGCTCGAGCAACTCCGCGAGATGCAGGCCAAGCTCGACGAAGAAACGGGGCGGCTTGTGCAGCTCCGACAAAACATCGAGCAGGAGTGGGCAGGCTGGGCACTCGTCGGAGGAGCACGTCATCGGGCCCGGGACGTCCAACACCGTATCATTGATGATGCCAGGGCAGGGCTGCCCCCGGCCTTCGGCGGGGCCGGCTAGAACCTAGCTGCAGCGGCAATGCTACTTCAAACAATGTCAGAGCCATCCACCACCGAGGGGCGACGTATCCAAGGCGAACTCAAGGATCTCCTGGAAGATGCCACCGTTCGACGAGCCGAGAGCTCTGCCTCCCGAAGGCGAGGGTGCCCCTCGGAGCATCGCACAACGTCCTCCCGACGCATGTGGGAGGCCTCGGTACACACCGAGCGCACAAGGGACGGGACACCTGCAGCCCCGTTCCGCCTCGGCAGCGAACAACACCGCCGCGACCGTCGAGCCCACCTCGAGGAAAGGGTGCGCCGAGGCTACCACTTCAGGCAGGGAGGACACTACTACAGTGAGGAGGATTGGAGCCCCTCACCCGAACCACCAGGTCCGCGAGTCTTCAGCCGGGCCATACGACGGGCGCCGTTCCCGGCCCGGTTCCGGGCCTCGACTACCATCACCAAGTACTCAGGGGAGACAAGGCCGGAGTTGTGGCTTGCGGATTACCGGCTGGCGTGCCAGTTGGGAGGGACGAACGACGACAACCTCATCATCAACAACCTCCCCCTTTTTTCTCTCCGACGCTGCCCGGGCCTGGCTGGAGCATCTGCCTCTTGCGCAGATCTCCGACTGGGACGACCTGGTCAAGGCTTTCGCTGGAAATTTCCAAGGTACGTATGTGCGCCCTGGGAACTCGTGGGATCTCCGGAGCTGCCGCCAGCAGCCAGGGGAATCCCTGCGAGAGTACATCTGGCGGTTTTCCAAGCAGCGCACCAAGTTGCCCAACATCACCGACTCGGACGTCATCGGGGCATTCCTCGCCGGCACCACTTGCCGGGACCTAGTGAGCAAACTGGGACGCAAGCCTCCCACCAAGGCGAGCGAATTGATGGACATAGCCACCAAGTTTGCCTCTGGTCAGGAGGCGGTCGAAGTCATCTTTCGGAAGGACAAGCATCCTCAGGGAAGACAGAAGGAAAACGTCCCCGAGGCGTCCGTCCAGCGTAGCACGAAGAAGAAGACCAGGAGAAGGCGCAAGCAAAACGCGACACCGTTGACGCGGATCTCGTCGCTGCTGCCGAGCACAGGAATCCTCGGAAGCCTCCCCGGGGGGCCAACATGTTCGACAAGATGCTCAAGGAGTCGTGCCCCTATCACAGGGGTCCCGTCAAGCACACCCTTGAAGAGTGCGACATGCTCCGGCGTTACTTCAATAAGGTTGGACCCTCGGCAGAAGGTGGCAAGGACCAAGGCAATAACAAGAAGGGGGTGACAAGGAAGAGGAGTTCCCGGAGATCCACAACTGCTTCATGATCTACGGCAGGCAAGTGGCGAATGCTTCGGCTCGGCACCGCAAGCAGGAGCGCCGGGAGGTCTGCTCGGTGAAGGTAGCAGCGCCAGTCTACCTAGACTGGTCCAACAAACCCATTACCTTCGACCAGGGCGACCACCCCGACTGCGTACCGAGCCCAGGAAGGTACCCGCTTGTCGTCGACTCCATCATCGGCAATGCTAGGCTCACCAAGGTCCTCATGGACGGGGGCAGCAGCCTCAACATCATCTATGCCGAGACCCTAGGGCTCTTGGGGATCGATCTGTCCACGATCCGAGCCGGCGCAGGACCTTTCCACGGGATTGTCCCCGGCAAGCGCGTCCTGCCCCTTGGGCAACTTGATTTGCCCGTCTGCTTTGGAACTCCCTCCAACTTCCAAAAGGAAACCCTCACTTTCGAGGTGGTCGGGTTCTGAGGGACCTATCACGCGGTGTTGGGGAGACCGTGCTACGCCAAGTTCATGGCCGTCCGCAACTACACGTACCTCAAGCTCAAGATGCTAGGCCCCAAGGGAACCATCACCGTCGGTTCCACATACCGTCACACTTACGAGTGCGACGTGGAATGTGTGGAGTACGCCGAAGCCCTCGCCGAGTCTGAAGCCCTCATCGCCGACCTCGATTGCCTCTCTAAAGAGGCGCCCGATGCAAAGCGCCACGCCGGCAACTTCGAACCAGCTGAGGCGGTTAAGTCCGTCCCTCTCGACCCCAGCAACGACGCCGACAAGAAAGTCAGGATCGGCTCCGAGCTCGACCCCAAATAGGAAGCAGTGCTCGTTGACTTTCTCCGCGCAAACGCCGAATTTTTTGCGTGGAGTCCCTCAGACATGCCCGGCATACCGAGGGATGTCGTCGAGCACTCACTGGACATCCGAGCCGGTGCCCGACCCATGAAGCAGCACCTGCGCCATTTTGATGAAGAAAAGCGCAGAGCCATAGGCGAGGAGGTCCACAAGCTAATGGCTGCAGGGTTCATCAAAGAGGTATTCCATCCAGAATGGTTAGCTAACCCTGTGCTTGTAAAGAAAAAAGGTGGGAAATGGAGGATGTGCGTAGACTACACTGGGTTAAATAAAGCATGTCCAAAGGTTCCCTACCCTCTGCCTCGCATCGATCAAATTGTGGACTCCACTGCTAGGTGCGAAACCCTGTCTTTCCTCGATGCCTATTCAGGCTATCACCAAATCAAGATGAAAGAATCCGACCAGCTCGCGACTTCTTTTATCACACCTTTTGGCATGTATTGTTATACTACTATGCCATTTGGCTTGAGGAATGCAGGTGCAACATACCAAAGGTGCATGAACCATGTGTTCGGAGAACACATCGGCAGAACGGTCGAGGCTTACGTCGATGACATCGTTGTCAAGACAAGGAAAGCCTCCGACCTCCTCTCCGACCTTGAAGTAACATTCAGGTGTCTAAGAGCGAAGGGCGTAAAACTCAATCCCGAGAAGTGTGTCTTTGGAGTCCCCCAAGGCATGCTCCTAGGGTTCATCGTCTCCGAACGAGGCATCAAGGCCAACCCGGAGAAAATCGCAGCCACCACCAACATGGGACCTATCAAAGATTTAAAAGGAGTACAAAGGGTCATGGGATGCCTTGCGGCTCTGAGCCGCTTCATCTTGCGCCTTGGCGAGAAAGGATTGCCCTTGTACCGCCTCTTAAGGAAGGCCGAGCGCTTCACTTGGACCCCCGAGGCCGAAGAAGCCCTCGGAAACTTAAAGGCACTCCTTACTAATGCGCCCATCTTGGTGCCCCCCGCTGCGGGAGAAGCCCTCTTGATTTACGTAGCTGCAACCACTCAGGTGGTCAGTGCCGTGGTCGTAGTCAAGAGACGAGAAGAAGGGCAAGCACTGCTCATCCAGAGGCCGGTCTACTTCATCAGCGAGGTGCTATCCGAGACCAAAATCCGCTACCCGCAAATCCAGAAGCTACTGTACGCAGTGATTCTAACATGGCAGAAGCTGCGACACTACTTCGAGTCTCATCCGGTGACTGTGGTATCATCCTTCCCCCTGGGAGAGATCATCTAGTTCCGGAGGCCTCGGGTAGGATAGAAAAATGGGCAGTGGAACTCATGGGAGAAACACTTTCATTCGCTCCTCGGAAGGCCATAAAATCTCAAGTCTTGGCAGACTTCCTGGCTGAATGGGTCGACACCCAATTACCGACAGCTCCAATCCAGGCCGAGCTTTGGACCATGTACTTCGATGGGTCGCTTATGAAAACCGGAGCAGGAGCTAGCTTTCTTTTCATCTCACCCCTCGGGAAACACGTGCGTTACGTGATACGCCTCCATTTTCCAGCGTCAAACAATGTGGCCGAGTATGAGGCTTTGGTTAATGGGTTGCGCATCGCCGTCGAGCTAGGGGTTCGGCGCCTCGACGCTCGTGGCGACTCGCAGCTCGTTATTGACCAAGTCATGAAGAACTCCCACTGCCACGATCGAAAAATGGAGGCCTACTGCGACGAAGTTCGGCGCTTGGAAGATAAGTTCTACGGGCTAGAACTCAACCATGTTGCTTGACGGTACAACGAGACTGCGGATGAGCTGGCTAAAATAGCCTCAGGGCGGACGACGGTTCCCCCGAATGTCTTCTCCAGGGACATATATCAACCATCCGTCAAACTCGACGACGCGCCCTATCAGCGTTTCGACCCCGGGGGTTCCCTGGACCGACGAGTAAATTATCACTGCGTGTCCCAGCCCAGATGGGTCGGCGCGAGACGGAGCACAAGGGGGAACAATAAGGGGAACCACGACCTCGTGGTGTTCTGCGCCCAAAGCGGCTGCGCTTGCAGTAGGGGGTTACAAGCGTTCGCGAGGGAGAGAGAGAGAGAGCCTGTGCGCCAGCTCGTCCTCCCGCGCGGCCACCCTCTTGTACGAGGGCCCTAGACCTTCCTTTTATAGACGTAAGGAGAAGCCCCAGGTGTACAATGGGGGTGTAGCAATGTGCTAACGTGTCTAGCAGAGGGAAGCCAGAGTCCTATGTACATGCTAACGTGGTTGTCGGAGAGGTTTTGGCGCCCTGTTCATGTGACATCGTGGCTGTCGGAGGAGCGCTTGAGCCTTGTAGGAGCACAGCTATGAGAACTGTTGGGTCCTTGCTGACGTCTCCTTGATTTCGTAGGGGGCTGAGAACCGCCGTCCTCATGGAGCACGCGGGGTGCCATCATTACTTGTTTTACCGGGACGAGCCAGATGGGACGCCGGTCTTGTTCCCCGTAGCCTAAGCTAGCTAAAGGTAGGGTAATGATGTGCCCCCCTGCGACGTGGTCGGTCCGAGCCCAAGGTCGGGCGAGGAGGAGGCTCCTCCGAGGTCGAGGCTGAGTCCGAGCCCTGGGGTCGGGCGAGGTGGAGTCCGTCGTCTGAGGTCGAGGCTGAGTCCAAGCCCTAGGGTCGGGCGAGGCGGAGACCGTCTTCTGAGGTCGAGGTGGAGTCCGAGCCCTGGGGTCGGGCGAGGCGGAGACCATTTTCCGAGGTCGAGGTGGAGTCCGAGCCCTGTGGTCGGGCAAGGCAGAGACCGTCTTCTGAGGTCGAGGTGGAGTCCGAGCCCTGGGGTCGGGCGAGGCGGAGACCGTCTTCCGAGGTCGAGGTGGAGTCTGAGCCCTGGGGTCGGGCGAGGCGGAGACCGTCTTCCGAGGTCGAGGTTGAGTCTGAGCCCTAGGGTCGGGCGAGGCGGAGCTTCCTATGGCGCCCGAGGCTGGAATTGGCTGCTGTCAGTCTCACCCTGGCGGGTGGCGCAGCAGTCGGAGGAGGGCAGGCAGCGCTGTTTTCCTGTTAGGACAGTCAGTGGGGGGGCGAAGTGACCGCGGTCACTTCAGCCTTGTCGACTGAGGAGGGCGCGTCAGGATAAGGTGTCAGGCGATCCTTGCATTGAATGCTCCTGCGATCCGGTCGGCTGGCGGGGCGATCTGACCAAGGTTGCTTCTCCGCGAAGCCTGCCCGAGCTGGGCCTCGGGCGAGTCGAAGGTGTGCCCGTTGCTTGAGGGGACCCTCGGGCGAGACGTGAATCCTCCTGGGTCAGTTGTCTTTGCCCGAGGCTGGGCTCAGGCGAGGCGAGATCGTGTCCCTTGAGGGGACGGAGCCTTGACCTAAATTGCGCCCATCAGGCCTTTGCAGCTTTGTGCTGATGGGGGTTACCAGCTGAGATTAGGAGTCTTGGGGGTACCCCTAATTATGGTCCTTGACAGTAGCCCCCGAGCCTCGAAGGGAGTGTTGGTACTCGCTTGGAGGCTTTTGTCGCACTTTTTTGCAAGGGGACCAGCCTTTCTTGGTTGTATTTCGTTCTGGTGGGTGCGCGCGAGCGCACCCGCCGGGTGTAGCCCCTGAGGCCTCGGAGGAGTGGTTTAACTCCTCCGAGGTCTTAGCGCTTTTCGTGATGCCTCGGCCGGTCTGGTTGTTCCCTCATGCGAACTGGTCGTTGCCCGGGTGCATAGTCAGGTTCCGAGTTCTCGAGCTGGTATGTTGACGCTGTCAACGGTTCGGCCGGAGCCGGGTTTGCGAGAGCAGCCCCCGATCCTCTGCACATAGCGAGAGGACGGTCAAGGACTGACTCGGCTTTTATCATATGCCCCTTCGTCGCCTTTCCGCAAGGAGGGGGTAAAAGCGCCATGTTGCCCTCGGAGTGCGCCGAACATGGTGTCTCCAGTGAGTTGCTAATGGGTGATCCGAGTGGACGCCCGTGCCCCGTTCGATAAGGGTCGGCTAGTGGCCCAGAGCCGCGCTCCAAAAGTACCTGCAGGTGATTTGCCGGACCCGGTCCCGTTTGATTGGGTCCGAGGGCTCGATGCCTCCCTCTGATGGGATTCCGTTACAGAATCGCTCCTGCTGGTCTTGGAAATGTCCTAGGGTACCTCGGGAGCGTAGCCCGAGCCTTGGCCATGTATCGGACTTACCTAGAGTTATCCCTCGCTCTGCGTGTTCTGAGGCGGCTGTCGAACCCTTCGGGGGGCCAGCCTTCGAACCCCTGATCAGTAGTGGGCGTGGAGCCCAGGTGGCCTGAGGCGACTGTCGAACCCTTCAGAGGGGCCAGCCTTCGAACCTCTGACCAGTAGTGGGCGCGGAGCCCGAGTGCTCTGAGGCAGCTGTCGAACCCTCCCGAGGGGCCAGCCTTCGAACCTCTGATCAGTAGGAGGGCTCGGGGCCCGCTTCCTTCGCGGAGAGGGATCCCTTTTGGAGTATCCCCTTTCCCGGTCCCTGTAGCAAGAGAGAGAAAGTGGAAGAGGAAAAGGATACGAAATTGAACGACGTGGCGCACCTTTTTTGACGCGGTCATCATGGCGGAGGTGAAGCGTCGCCCGCCTCGCCTGCCAAAGGCGTCGCCTGCCCTGCCACGGAGTTAATGAGACGGGACGAGTGGTTCGCGGGGCAGCCGTTGTGCGAGCCGTTCGAGGAACGGGCGTTTCTCCTTCGAGTTTTGAATTTCGCGGCGGGTTCGGGCGAAGTGTTGAACGGGTCTCGCCCGGGCCTTTATATATTCGGAAGAGGGACCGGTGGTGGTTCTTTACTCTGCTGCTCGCCTCCCTCTTAGGTTTTCGCTACCTGAGGGAATAGCCAGAGAAAGAAAACTGCACACCTTGTCCGCTCCGCTGCCACCTCCTTCGCTTGGTGATGGCCGACCGGGTAACCGTCGTTCCGCCGCGCGACCCGTGGCCTTTCTCCACCATCACGGTGGACGATCTGGAGGCCCTTGTTGCCGATGGTTTGCTTCGTCCCCTCTCAGGTGACTCGCAGCCGGAGTGGATGGCCCCTCCGAGCGGAGCCGCCCCGTCCCCGCCGTCGGGGTATGTGCTGAGTTTCGTCTCTTTCCATGAGCGGGGGTTCGGAGTGCCAGCAAGTCGTTTCATGCGGGCGATTCTGCATTTCTACGGGGTGGAGCTGCACAATCTCAGCCCCAACTCCATCGCGCAAGCAGCCATCTTCGCGGCGGTTTGCGAAGGGTTTTTGGGGATTGACCCCCACCGGGATCTGTGGACCCATCTCTTCTCCGCGGAGCCCTTTGCCTTGACGACGGAGGAAAGGAGAGTTCGCATGGCGGTGCGGGCCGGTGGCTGCATCCTATAGTTGAGGCAGGCGCGTGCGCAATAGTACATCCCCGCCATCCTTGTGTCTTCGAACAAGGGGTGGCAGCGCCGGTGGTTTTACCTTCGGAATGACGATGGGAGGCTCCCGTCGTTTTCTCAATGAGTGGTGACCGCCGCCAGCAGCAACTGGCGCTATGGGGCCCCGCGTGACAAACAGAAAAATCTCCAGCCTCTTCTGGAGGCCTTGCAGGAGCTGCGAGACGAAGGGCTTACCGCCGCGGGGGTGGTCACCGCCATCCATCGCCGGAGGGTGCTCCCCTTGACGGAGCGGCGGCTGCTGCTTTCGGAGATGACGTCGGGGGTCGACTTGGAGGGTTCGCAGATGTCCTCGGTCCCCCTCCCCGTCGATGACCTCCACAGGCGGGTAACCGGCACGGTAGGAAAGCTGGACGTCGGTGCCCTTACCTAGCCCTCGATGCGTCCCGAGCGCGGGTGCATATCCCTGGTGAGCGTCCGCTCCTTCTTCCTTCTTGTGTCAGAATGCCCTTGGTTCTCACATCCGAGATTTCCGTCCGTCTCTAGGAGTTGGGGTTTCACAAACCTTCTCTGCCACCGGTCCCGGAGGACGCGGTGGACCGAGCCGTGCGGAGGGTTGCTGCGGAGAAGAAGAAGGAGAAGAAGGACGCAAAAAAGGCTCGGGCCCGCGAGCGGATGCGGGCTCAGGACGCCTTGGAGAGGCATTGTCGGAAGCAGGAGAGGGACGGGCTCCCAAGAGAGCCTCGCCGGAGACGCCTGACGCCGACGATGACAATGATGACGAAGATGACGACATGGCGTCTCGCCTCGGCCTTAGCCCAGATCTGCGGCTGGGCCAGGGGTCGTCGAGCCAGCCCTCGAGTGGGCTGGCGCCATCGGTATCCAGGGCTGGGGCATCAGGGCCTCGGTCCGAAGAACAGGGGCAGGCCGAGGGGGTACTTGACCCCTTGGCCGAGGTGGTTGAGGTGACCCCGAGGAGTCAGGCCGACCTGCCTGTCCCTGAAGAGCCGTTGCCCGTGCCGGCTGCATAGGAGGATGATCCTCGGGTCATCGTGTCTGCGCCTGGGCGTACCGTCCCTTCGGTGCCCTAGGCGCCCGAGGCAGGGATGGTGCCGAAGCCAGCAGCGGGGCAAACCTTGGTGGTGCCTGCGGGGATCGAGGCTCGAGGGGCCTCCCCGCAGGCACGATTGGCCGTGGTCCGGAGTGGGTAAGTATCTGAGGATACCTCTGTCCCGACTCCTTCTTCGTGTGTCCTGATCCTGCTTTTCCTTTTCTTCTCAGCAAACAGAGGCACGACTCGACTGGTCTAGCTCCTCGAAAGGTCCTCAAGACGGCGCCGGCTTCTGCAGCCGGTGCCTCACCGGGCCTCGTCGGCCGGCTGGCCTCTACACAAGATGCCCCCATGCAGGGGGCTCAGGCGGCACAAGTTGCCATGGGACGAGCTGCCGAGGCTGACCCCTCCGTCGAGGCGACCGTCGTGCCGAGGGGCACTGCTGGCGCGGCTGCGGCTTTGAGCCCACCTGACGTGTTGCCGACGCCAGCACCGGCTTCCGCCGAGGCCGTTGCCGTTCTGGCTGTGGAGCCACCCGTCGCCACCGATGCTGAGATGGTCGAGGTGTCGCTACTCGAGGCCGGCGATCGGAAGCCTGCCCCCTTAGCCAAGGAGGTACCCGATGCGCCGACTGCAGGGGGTGCCGATGCCTTGGAGGGGGGCACAGAACCGCGGCCCGTCCTGGGGAGCGGCGACCTTTTCCTCGCATGGCGTGATCCCAATGAGTGGCGTGGGCAGGCACTCCAGTTCTGGACCCGCGGTGCTTCGAAACCCCTCTTCGTTCTTGACGATGAGCGGGAGGAGCAGTCTCGGGACGAGCTTCGTGAGTGTGCCGAGGCAACGATGGGGTCGCTTCGGTCGACCCTGGAGGTCCTTTCCAGGGACGTTCCCAGGATTCTCCAGGTAAGGATTTCAGCCATACCTTTGACGTGATCAAGGCATTCTTTGTGATGCCCTGCTTCCCTTCCTCAGGATCTTACGGATCTGAGCACCGCCAAGTCGTCATTCATCCACCGCGAGGTCGACGTCTGGGGTTCGCTGTGGTTCCTGAGGTCCGCGCTTGCCGAGGCTACCGAGCGCCTCTCCCAACGGAGCGCCGAGGCGGCAGACCTTCGGTTGCTCTATGACGAGCTGGGGGCAGAGGCAGCGGCGGCACGTGCAGAGGCGAGGCGGCGGCAGCTGGAGCTTGGCCAGGTCATCGGTGAGCGGGACCAATCTCGGGGCCGGGCCGCCGAGGCTGAAAGTCGGGCTGAGGCCCTTGGAGGCCAGTTAGCCGAGGCGTCTGCTCGGGCCGGAGCCCTTGCGGCGGACCTGGCCGTGGCCGTCGGGTCTGCTCAGTCCGCCCAAGCCGCCGCCTCGGAGCAGCGTTCTCGGGCTGAAGGTATGTCTTGGCTGTTTTGAGATTTTGATTCAGCTTCATTCTTCAACTTGTGTTTGAAGACTTCCGCTTTGCAGAGTTCGAGTCTGCCCTCAATGAGTCCGCCAAGGCACTTGCCCAGGCGGCTGAGCAGAGGGAGGCCGACCGCGTGGCCATGTCCGAGGCTATCTCGGCCTTCTGCCAGGTCTTTGGTCTTGACGACGTCCCCTCGGGGGAAGCTCCCCCCAGAGTCGCCTGCAGGCCTTGGGTGACCACGCGCGTGGTAGACTCCGCGAGGTGCTGCATCACGGCGTTAGGCGGGCCTTCGCCGTGCTCGCTTCCCACTACAATGTGGATCTGGAGCGGGCCAGCGAGGGGTACTGCCTTCCCGACGAAGATGAAGCTGCCCTGGCCGAAGTTCATTGGCTTGACGCGGCCGCCGTGGGCCCAAGCGCGGTGTTGGCGACCACCTTCGAGGTGGAGATCCTTCCGCTTGCGCCGCCGTCCGAGGCCAGGGCGGATCTCGCCGAGGGTGCAGCTCCTCCCCTGGGCGATGCCTGATTCTTCTGGAGCAGTTTATTTTGAATATGTATGTGTCTTTCGTGGCCGCCGAGGCCTGAACACTTTGTCGTCGTGATATAAAGTTGTGTCTCTTTTCCTCCTGTTTCACGTATCCGGACTCGTTCGTCAGTAGCAGGATTGCTTACCGAGTAAGAGTTATTTTTCGCGGTAGGTGACGAGTGAGGTATCCGTATCCCGTAGGCGTAGGAGTCCCTCGGCTCGGTCGGCCTTGCCACTTACATGCACTCTTATTCGTTTCTCGGGGTTCTGTTACTGATATAGCCGGGAAACACGAAAGTCGCTTTGGTGGAAGACTTTTTTCGAGGAAAATTTTGACGCAGAGGGGGTTCCCCCCTTCTAGCCCCCGAGGGAGGGTCAGGCTTTGCCGAGGCAAGGCTGACCCTTCCTTGATGGTTAGGCTTTATTTGTGTATGTAAACGAGGTATATGAATGACTTGAAAACATCTTAAGGGTAGAAGCGACATAGCTATCGGATGTTCCAAGCGTTGCTGTAGACCTCGCCTTGAATGTTGGCCAGCTTGTATGTTCCGGGCTTTAAAATCTTGGCGATGATGAACGGCCCTTCTCAGGGAGGCGTGAGCTTGTGACGCCCTCGGGCGTCTTGTCGTAGCCGAAGCACCAAGTCCCCCACCTAGAGGTCTTGGGACCGAACCCCTCGGGCGTGGTAGCGTCGCAGAGACTGCTGATACCTTGCCGAGTGTAGTAAGGCTATGTCCCGAGCCTCCTCCAGCTGGTCCAGTGAGTCTTCTCGGCTGGACTGGTTGCTTCGGTCGTCGTACGCCCTCGTCCTTGGGGAACCGTATTCTAAGTCTGTGGGCAAGATAGCCTCGGCCCCATAGACTAGAAAAAACGACGTGAAGCCCGTGGATCGGCTTGGCGTCGTTCTTAGACTCCAGACCACCGAGGGGAGTTCCTTCATCCATCGCCTGCCGAACTTGTTGAGGTCGTTGTAGATCCTCGGCTTGAGTCCTTGTAGAATCATGCCATTGGCACGCTCTACCTGCCCATTCGTCATGGGGTGAGCTACGGCGGCCCAGTCCACCCGGATGTGGTGGTCCTCGCAGAAGTCCAGGAACTTTCTGCCAGTGAACTGGGTGCCGTTGTTGGTGATGATGGAGTTCGGGACCCCGAAGCGATGGATGATGTTGGTGAAGAACGCCACCGCCTGTTCGGACCTGATGCTGTTTAGGGGTCGGACCTCAATCCACTTGGAGAATTTGTCGATAGCGACCAGCAGGTGCGTGTAGCCCCAGGGTGCCTTCTGCAAGGGACCGACGAGGTCCAGACCCCACACAGCAAACAGCCAGGTGATGGGTATTGTTTGCAAGGCCTGAGCGGGCAGGTGTGTCTGCCTTGCATAGAATTGACACCCATGGCAGGTGCGTACAATCCTAGTGGCATCGGCCACCGCGGTTGGCCAGTAGAAACCCTGTCGGAAGGCGTTTCCAACGAGGGCCCGAGGTGCTGCATGATGACCGCAAGCCCCCGAATGTATTTCTTGCAATAGCTCCTGACCTTCGGCGATGGATATGCATCGCTGAAGGATGCCTGAGGGGCTGCGGTGGTAGAGCTCCTTTTCGTCACCTAGCAAGACGAACAACTTGGCACGCCGTGCCAGTCGCCGAGCTTCGGCTCTGTCGAGGGGTAGCTCTCCTCGATGGAGATATTGCAGGTACGGGGTCTGCCAGTTTCGATTAGGCATGACCCCATTCCGCTCTTCCTCGATGCGCAGTGCCTCACCCTCGGGGGCCGAGGGTGCCTCGGGCTGGGCCGAGGCCTCCTCGGGCTCGGGCGTGTCGTCGGTCTTAACGGAGGGTTGATGTAGGTCTCGGGAGAAGACGTCCGGAGGAACCGTTGTCCGCCCCAAGGCTATCTTAGCCAGCTCGTCCGCAGTCTCGTTGTATCATCGAGCGATGTGGTTGAGCTCGAGCCCGTAGAACTTGTCCTCCAGGCACCGAACCTCATCGCAGTAGGCTTCCATCTTTGGGTCGCGGCAATGGGTGTAGCACCTCAGGTGTTACTTAGGGTGTCCACCCAAGGCTACACCATTTAAACCTACTATCACATGTGGTTTAGTTTGAGCAAAGTGCACCAAACTTAGAATTCAAATCCTAAGCAAGTGCAACCCATCTTAGATATCATACCTTAACCTTTCATGCATCTCTAAAGTGGAGAATTGCCCAAAACCCTAATGCAAACCCCTTTGGACAATGGAAACCCTAGAAGTAAGTATGACCAAAAGGTCATGAAAACCTTATGATCATGGCTTGGGCCAAATATAAAAGTTGAAGTACACTAAATAACCTACAAATAATAGTAAGAAAGTAACCCCAAAAAGATTTCAGAAAAGCCCCAAAAGGTTCACCAAAGGGTTGAGCACAAAGGAAAAATCAGGATTTGTCTAAGTCCAAAACCAACCCTTGGCCAAAGATCACACATGTTCACCCTCATTCAAACTTCAAAACATTTCGACCCAATTGACAAAGTGGCGCCAAATTACCCCTAGAATGTCCTAGAGAAAGTTGACACCTACCCTAAGACGTTTGACAGGACTTGGCACAAGTTTTGTCTCGGTTTGGACATCTCTGGCATAGCCGACTTCCCACCCCCGTATCTCTCTAACCCGACCACATCTACCCTTGGAACTCACATGAACTAGGTAGCTCTAGGTGCAGGAAAGAGATCTCTCACAGGCACTAGGGCAAGATTCGTACGTTTTGGCCGCTCAGCAGAGGGAAGAACAAGGGCAGAAGCAAAGAGCCACGTGTTCGACGCGCTCTGAGCTCGCCAGAGCACGCCCGCGCACGCCCCCCGTGCCCTGCATCGTGCCAAAGCCAAGCCGGTGCCATGGCCCACGCCTGCGCCTATAAAGCACCCAGGGACTTCGACCGTACCCCTCCGCACGCGCTCGACCTCACCGGAGCCCAAAACCACCGGCGTTTGCCCGTGCACGGCGTGCCCGCGGCCGCCCGATCCACCCGCCACCGTAGACCGGCCAACAGAACCCTCCTCAACCCCGTCCAACCCTCGGAGAAGACTATGCACACCTCGGTGAAGCTCCCCGAGCGAGGAATCGGAGTTTGCTTCGCCGGCGAGCGTAGACCGGGTAATCCTCTGCTCCATTCTTCGATTCCTTGTGCACATAGCCTCTACGTCACCTCGTGAAGCTCACTGTGCCATTGGATTGAACTAGATCGCCGTGGTTTGGCCGGAGCACCCACCGCCGACGAGAGCACCCGCCTGCGCACGTGGACCGGACGGTTCCGGCCACCCCCGCCGTCGAGTCGTACACCGTTGTGACCGCCAGGACCTCCCGGAGCCAACCCCGCCCCTCGCCGGACCTCTCTCGCCGCCGGTAAGCCGCGCCGCCCTTTTCTTTTTCGCGGGTACTGTTTAAACCTAGGGAGGGACTGCGGGGGAGAAGAAGAAAAGGCTAGGGGGTTTTGTGCATTGTTAGTGACCCAAAGGAATAGTAGCGCAGGGGTATAACTGAGAGAGTTAGTTTGGAAAGAACCCGAGGACTTCGGTGCAAAGTGATTTTTCCAGGAAACCTTTTATTAAATCTGATTTAAATTCAAACAGAACTTGAATAATTCATATCTTCTGTTTTATTCACCCAAATCAAGTCAAACCAATTTTGCCAGATCTTTAATAATGTAAACTACTTAAGAAAAATATAAAACCCCTAAGTGCTACAGAAAACTTTAGGGTTCTGATTTAAATATTGATTTGTCCAAAAGCTAAATAATAGGAGGAAAAATAGTTGCACTATTTAACCGAGGTTAAGAAAATTTAGAGAAGTACTTGATCACCTACTGACCTATTTAAAAATGATAAACCCCTCTACACACCCCATTAAGGTAGAGTTTGCCATTTATTTCACATTATGCTTAAAGTTAAAGAAAATAGGAAAGGTGATTTAAATAAGGAACCAGAGAGCACCCCTATATTTGTTAGTCTACTTATTCAGTGTAGTTCACTAGAAAAATTTATTATACCCTGGTTTAGTATAAAATAAATAGGATACCTTTTATTTTAAGAAAATAAGGAAAACTTAGAAAAACCCTACAAAAATAACCCCAAGGTAAAAACACCCCAACCTTTGGGGTAATTAATGTTTTGTTATGAAGAACATAGAAAAAATATGAAATCTGCTGTTTGACATTTTTCAAATAACAAGGCAATAGAAAGTGCCTTTTTGGCATTAAACTTTAGAAAGTTACCACTAAATAACCATCAATTAGCTCTCTGTGATTTTTGGCACAGAAGCTTGTTATTACTGTTAGATGCCAACAAAAATGACCATTAGGACAGAACCCACCCCTAGTAAAGAGTTGTAGTGCAAAGTGACGTCCTTTGCCCAACTTTTGTTATTTTTTCCCAAGGCCTACTATTTTTATTCTGGACCTCAAATTCATATGACCTACTATAGTGACCAATGGCAACCCACTGTAATTTTTACAGAATTTTTGGAAAAAGTTAAATCACTGTTGTAGTTCAAACCTACACTAGAATTCATAAATAGAAAATAAAGAAAGGGAAAATGAATGATGGAAATTAGTGTCATCCTAAAACCCTTTGTAAATTGTCCACTGAAATATATAAGGGAAATACCAATCCACTATACCTATCCTTAACAAAAACCTAAACCTAGAGTGATAAGCATAAACCACTAAAAGCCACGTATGACCAAGAAACCCTAAGTTACTAACTAACCTAGCTTTTCTTCCTTTAGCATAATGTTGTTAAATCCTGCATGATCATGACATACATATTCATTGCATTTGATAGATTGAAACCTCGCTGACGGAGAGTACGTCCTCGTGCCGGAGCAAGGTGTTGCTCGGGAGGTAGCCCCGGATCCAGCACCAGAGCCTGCACCAGAGGATCTGCCTGCCACTGCTTTAGAAGGCAAGCCCCGGTTTATGCATAACCTGTTATTTATGCTATTTTACTATACTTAATGATTGTAGGATTGAATGTGCACTTAGGTGTAGGAGTTGTTTGAAACCCTAGTTGCATGATCTCAGGAATCCTGTTGAGCTGAATACTAGTATGCTAGGCCGAGTAGCTGCTTATTTAATTAGGATCTCGGTAGAAGTCGAGTGATTTTATAGCACTCGCGCGAGGTCAGGAATTGGTTGTACCCACTTTCATATCACAATGATGCTGGTCTGTGGACAACAATCCATGGGGATTGGTTGTCTACGAGATGGGAAATTGGAATAAGGATTAACGTGCGGATACCTGTGTCAAGCGTTTGAACGTACTAAGCACATGCCGAGAAATATGGTAAATCGGTAAGCCTAGTACCTGATTGAACCTGGCAGCAGATTGCCCTCCTCACGCGACCTGAGACGTGGTCTCCCATTCCGGTTATGGTGGGTACAAGTGCGGTCACTGCACGACGACAGTCGGGGTCAGTGAGGCATTGTACGCCAAGGCGATGAGCCCCTCTCTGCTGACGGGGAATCGATGGGGACGGTTGATGTGTGTGGGGACGGAGTGCCCCTACATGTCGTGTGTTTAGGTTTACCTTGCAAGGATAAAAACTCGATTCGAATCGTCTGCTTCTCGCAGCTAATGAGACTGCTTGATCCATTGTACTGCATTGAGTAACAAGTGGAAATATGATGAGTTGATACAAGATGTTGATTGCTAAAAATGCTTGCTACTATGTATGAGTAGATAGTACACATTCAGCCTTAAGAGAGTCACACTTAAACTTGACAAAGCTAAAACTTGATTTAGAAACTCAGCTAGTGCTTTTGGCAACCAAACCCCACAGCCAAACAGCTGCATGTCTAGAGGTAGAGGAGTAGACTCCTCACACCGGGTAAGTCTAGCTGAGTATTAGTATACTCAGCCTTGCTTGTGGCATAATTTTACAGGTTCTCTGGAGGACATGGTTGCTGGAGTGACTTGGCCGTCCATCTTGCCACTGGGTTGGACTGTCGAGTGGGACCCTGCCTCGGCTGAGGAGGAGCATGAGGAGTGATGGGACAGGCTTCCCCATCTCTCTGTTTATTTATCGTTAGTTTCATTCCGCTGTACTTCGAACAATGATGACTACTTTTGCAAAAACCCCGATGATGATGTAATAAATTTAATACTCCTTTATGAATGGTTTTATGCTTTATTGTATTTGCTTTGTGACTCACCATCGAGTGAGATTGTGGTACTTGATCCTGTCAGTGGCCTCGTCGGACTAGATCCGAGGGATTGACGGGTTATTCCCATTTAAGTGTGGTCCAACCTTTGAGGCGGGACTTAGGCACTTAAGTTGGAATAATTCGGGCAGTTCCGCCACAGCTGGTACCGGAGCTTGTACCACCACAGAGGAATCAATAAAATATAAATACCATCCTTTTCTGAAGTAAAACTTGATAGAAACAAATGTTGGATAGATCGTAGGACGATCAGGATAGACCTAGGACGTGAAGCCTTAGGAGGATAGAGGGGTAGTTAGGTGGCTAAGTGATTAAGCCCTACAGGCTACTATGAGGGATGGGAGTTCTTCCCTTTTCCCTTTACATTGATGTGAGATCATTCAGGACGAGCATGCATGCATTCTTATTTAAACTAATGGATAATTGGGTAAGGACTTTAATACAAAATGATTACCAACTAAGTACCCTAGTATCATTGTTGTAGTTAGAGAGAGGCTGAGTTGTGATTCCTTTTTCTTTTTATAATTCTTTTTCTTTTACTTACGCTTAACCGTACACAGATGACTTCCCACGGATCCTCGGACGAAGGGAATGCACTGTCCCACACTGACGGGCTCGCACGAGAGGGCTTTCCCCGTATTCTGTGGGAGGTACTTCAATGGCTCGATACATGACGCCTCCTCAGTACGCGGTGCAGCAGTTCGAGAAGCACCGAGTGCCCCGCTGTAGGGTGAGGATGACCCTGGAGCCTCATCCCCTACAGCCAGGCTGGCGTTCGCTGGACTCTGAGTCTTTTGGATACTGAGCTGAGGATACGATCGAGGCGATTGCTCTGCACGGATTGACCACTTTCTGCGGATTCCACCCCTTGGAGTTGTCCACCCACCCCATTGGCTTGTTCCCAGCCGAGAAGGAGGACGACCCAATGTGGACGGTCCGAGTGGAGCATGCCAAGGACATCTGGGCTATCTACCCAGGTCAGACTGCTCACTTGACAGTGCGGTGCATGAATGCCCTGTACCGTCTGCAAGTGATGCGTGGTGAGGCAATGTCCCATCTGATGGCATTGTTGGAGTCAACAAAGATCACCCTGGATAATAGAGAGGAGCTTGTGGTTGATTTGTCCACTGAGATGGTGGAAAAAGACTTACAGGTGGAGCAGCTGTCCAATGAGATCCAAGAGCTAGAGGAATTAGTGGGGACCAGGGAGAACACCATCGAGGTTCTCGAGGATCAGCTTATCAACACCCAGCAGCAGCTTGCCGAGGCTAACGAGCACCTGGATATGCATCACCAGGAGATCCAGGACTTGGAGGCCAACGAGGATGTCGACAATGAGGGAGGAGAGGAGCCTGCCTCCAGCTTGGACACTGCTGGCTCAGGGAGACCACCTTCCCCCGAGTCGAGTGTTGCCTCGTTCGCTCACTAGGTATCAGGAGTAGAGCTAGAAGTCGGTAATGGTAGGACTCTTCGAAGCTAGCTTAGCTTTTGCACCCTGGGAGTACTAGGCTAGATAGAGTTGAGTTTTTTGGGCTATTGATGTAATCGCGATAAACTCTTATGGAAGCATGGTTGATGGATGATGTTAGTCTTAATTTAAGAAGAAAAGTTTATGCCTTGTGAAATCCTTTATGATTATGCAAGAATCTATCAGTTTCGCCTTTTGACTCTTTCATTGCGCTTGAACCTTGAACCTCAAAGATGTGCATTAAAAATATATGTGATTTTTCAGATGGCTGGGAGAGCGCGTCGTGGTCAAAATGAGCGCGTTCCTCCACCGCCGCCACCGCCTCCCACTCTGCAGGAGGTAATGGCTCAGCAGAATGAGATCTTAAGGCAGCTAGCTCAGCGCCAGCCACCACCTCAACACTATGGTGGTGGAGATCATCAGCGTCACCCCGCGGCAGCTACCTACCAGGAGTTCCTCAGTACCCAGCCACCATTGTTCACCAGGGCAGAGGACCCACTTGATGCGGATGTATGGTTGAGAGTAGTGGAATCCAAATTCCCGCTACTCCATGGAGTTTGTTCAGAGGTCACTAAGGTCAGGTTCGCCACCCAGCATCTTTGCGGACCCGCAAGGACATGGTGGGACCATTTTCTTGCTATGCAGCCAGAGGACAGAAAGGTGGAATGGAGAGAGTTCAAGGCAGCTTTCAGGGGGGCACCATATACCAGCAGGCATATGGACTGAAAGCTCAACGAGTTTCTGGCACTCACTCAGGGAAACAGGACAGTGTTGCAGTATGCTCAGGCCTTCAATGACCTGTGCCAGTATGCCGGATATCACGCAGACACAGATGAGAAGAAGAGGGACAGGTTCAGAAGGGGGCTCAGCACTAAGCTCCGTGACCGTCTCAACACCATCAGGGCCAACAGCTATAATGAGTTGGTCAACATGGCCATCTCCCAGGAGGACTGTATCCAAGGTTATTAAAACGACGAAACGTTGAAACACTCATGGGTGGAGTTTTAACTTTTAAACGGTTTAAACAAAGTTTAAACGTAGTTTTAAACAACATAGAGAAATTTCAATATATAATAATTTCAGACAATAACATAAAGTCAAATACCAAACAACCAACATAAGTTCACATAATAATATTGTGCAAAATAAATTGGAATGCAATGTCCACAACCACAAGCACACATGTGTTACTCAAGCACTCAATAACCATCATCTAAATCATCTAAACCAACATCATCCTTGTCTTGCTCATCACCACAACCACCACTGTTGTTTGTTTCTTCTTCATCATCCATGTCAAGGTCATCAAGCACAAAATTGTCATCGTCTTCATTCTCTTCACCCACATCAAGACCATCTTCAGCATCCTCAAGAATTGGCACTTGAGTACCATGAGCTCTCCTAGGAAAGTAGCGGCCTTGAAGTTGTGTAGATGCACCGATGGCATGATCAACATGCTCCCATGTGAAAAGAGGGTCATCCCCAATAGCAGATGAATTAGCTAATGGATCAACCCACTCATTGTCCCAATCAAAATCTTCAAGAACCAAAGGATCAAAGTTCTTCCCTTCTTCACGCAATTTTTGGAACCTAGCGGCCATCTTTCTATTTTATGAAACATACACCAAATCATTCAGTCTTTTGTGCTCTAGTTTGTTCCTTTTCTTGGTATGCATCTACAAGTTGCAAATAACAATAAATAAAGGAGTAACAACTACAAATTGCATAGTGTAATATGTTCATGTTAGTTAACTTACAAATTCAAACTTGCTCCAATTCCGCTCACAACCGGATGATGAAGCACAAAGACTAACAATCTGTCTTGCAAACTTATATAACTCAATGGTTCGACCACCATATGCAAGCCACCAATCAACTGAATGACAAAATTGTAGGATTTAAATGCTGGAAATGAAGTTATGCATGCTGAAAGTAACAATTAAAGTGGTACTCACGTGGGTTCCTTGTTTGAGCATTTTTAATAGCCATTGGGTTTGCAAATGCTTCTCTTTGGTTCTCATAAAGGACTGCCTGAGCATCAATTTTGTCTCTAAGGTCCTCATCTAGCACCATTTTAACAAGTACATCATTGAAGCAACCCCTTAGCTCTCCAACATAGCCTTCATCATCACTTTGTTTCATGCTATAGAATTTCCCAGGGTTCAAGTAGAGTGCTGCTCCATACAACGGAGTATCCATTTGTTTCACCCAACGGTTATCAACAATTTTCATGATGCGGTTTAGACAAGCTTTCTTGCTTTGAATAGAGAATGATGAAGTAATCTTTTGCTTTGCTATCTTCATAGCAGCTGCCACCTCAGGCACGACTGGCTTCTCATCACCATCAACCAATCTAAGCACAACAAGTAGTGGTAAAGAAGCTCTAAGGCAGTCCTCAACTGAATGCCAAAACTCTGTTGAGAAAACAATGTTATATACTTTTTTCCCTGCTTCTGTTTTAGATACTTTGGAGCGAGTGAAAACATCACCAGAAAATAATGCTCTCAATGGATCCTTGTGCTTATGTAAACTCCTCAAGGTGAGGAATGCAGTAGCAAATCTAGTAGCAGCAGGCCTCACAAGATCCATACCTTTTGTATGCACCCTCATCTCACTTAGAATCCTCCCATGTCTATATATGAATGTTGTGACATGACGAGCACGTGCAATAGGCTTCTTAAAATCCTTTAGTTTTCCTATGTCCTCCAGCATAAGGTCTAAGCAGTGAGCAGCACAAGTGGTCCAAAACAAGGTAGGATTGTTCTGAACCAAAATGCGCCCCGCAGCCTTGTAGTTCGCACCATTGTCAGTTACAACCTGTATGACCTTATCTCTGCCAATCTGCTCAATTCTCTTATCTAGTAGCTCTGCAAGCATCAACGCATCATGAGACTCACTCGATGCATCCACTGATTCTAAAAAGAATGTACCTTCAGGGCTATTAACTAGGAAGTTGATCAAATGTCGACCCCTCCTGTCTGTCCATCCATCTGACATGAGGGTGCAGCCATATTGACTCCATGCATCCTCATGCTTCTTCTTCTCACCATCTATCTCTTTGACAGCCTTCGCAAGCAAAGGTTCTCGTAGCTCATGGAAACTAGGGGGTTTGAACCCCGTACCATACTGTGCAATGGCCTCTACGGCTACCTCAAATTGTCTTGAGTTGGCAGCATTGAAGGGTATGCCACACTCATAGAAAAACTTGGCTATCTCCATACAAACATCTTCTCTTTCTTCTTTGGGCTTCATTGCAGTATTGATGGTTCTCTGAGTTGCCCCCTTGGTATACCTTTCCGCTACAACCTCTTGGGGTGTACGTCGAAGCAAACTTGTAATGGGCTTTTTTGTTGCCCCAACGGTTGATGGATTGCTTGATAATTCTTTTCTTTTGCCGGTTGTTCTAGTGCTGCTGCCTCCTCTAGATGATGACCCAATTACTTCCACAACATCATCTTCTTCATTCTCATGTGATTCAACTTCATCAAAGTACTGTCCCTTTGGTCTATCCCTTTTTCCTTCATCCAAAGCCGCCTTCAACTCTCTAGCAATTGCGTTTGTGGTATTGGGACACTTGAGGATATCTTTGTATCCACCCACAAGATGTTTCTTCACCCTCAAAATTCCTCCTTTAATCTGCCTTGGGCAAAGAGCGCATTGGATCAACTCTCGCTTGCCAGGCTCTACATAATAGGCATAATTCCAGCCTGGATCATCAGATTTGGGCTTCCTTTTTGGATCTTTCAGTGGATCATATCCATCACTTCGTATTTGAGAGCCAGTTGCAGATGCTTCCGTGCTAAAATCAGCCATTTCTCCTCCAATCTATTCTGCAATAATGGAATGCATGTTCAGAACACAGCACTTCAATCCTTCAGCAAGCGAGCAACAGGCAAGCTGTTCGCTTGAGCAACTGCTGAAGTGCTGAAGCAACAGCAAGCGAGCAACATCAACTGAATGCACTGTTGTTCGCTTGAGCAATGAGCATACTAGATAGATTACTAAACAAAGGAGCATACGCTGGCAAATCAGAGGCTACAGGAGCAGGCGAGCAGACGTCGGCATATACCTAAGCCTGAGGAACAGCAGACGTCGGGCGGCCGGCGAACAGGCCCTGCTTGGCGGGTGGCGGACGTCCCTGTTGTGGCCTTGTGGGGGCGGCGGATGGGCGGACGCGGACAGGGATGGTGCTGCCTAGCACAGGCGATGGCGGCCTGGACTCCTGGAGGCGCCGCGGCGGCTGCACCGGATGGGCGTGGGCGGACAGGGACAGGGACGGCACGGACTGGAGGCACCGCGGTGGCTACAGCGGACTGGACGGACTGGGCGGGCGGAATCCCTATTCCCTAATTGGGCTGGCCGCTGGGCCAAAATTTGCTGGCGGAAGTAAAACGCCTGAAACGCGGCGTTTAAGGCTATTTTGTGTTTAAACGTCAAAACGTGACGTTTAAACGTCGTAAAACGACGTTTTACACGCAAGTGTTAAACGTTTTAGCGTTTCGGTGTCCTGGGAGTGTTTTATAGTTTAAAAGTCGTTTAAACGACGTTTTAAAGTCGTTTTAATAAGCATGACTGTATCACAGCTCGTCAGGCAGAAAAGAAGAGGAAGACCCCTGTGGCAGGACCTTCAGCTCAGCCACAACGTTTCAGGATTGTGTCTGACACTCAGAACAGGGGACCGCAGTAGCAGCAAGGACGTTGGGTGATCCGACCGCAGCAGCAGCAGCAGGCACCCAACCGTACCCAGTTTCCAGCTCAGAGGAACAATCAACAGCAGCAGCAATATTGCCAGGCAAATGACAACAGGTGTTTCACATGCGGCAACACCGGACATTATGCCAAGAATTGCCCCAGAAACTAGCAGAGGCAGGGGCAGAATGTTAATCAGAACCAAGGCAAGAGGCAGAAGGTGCAAGTGAGACAAGGCAGGCTGAACTTCACCACCATGGCTGATATTCCAGAGGGAGCACCCGTCATGACTGGTATCTTTACAGTTTTGAATTATCCTGCTATTGTTCTTTTTGATTCTGGTGCATCACACAGTTTTATCAATGCCAAATTTAGTGCCAAGTGCCAATTACCTTTTCACCACACCGATGGGGGTATTAAAATTTCAACACCTGGAGGCAGGGTTGCCACCTACCAAATCAACAGGCAAGTGCCTATAAAATTTGGTAGTCTTGTGATTAGAACCACCCTTCTCATCTTAGGATTGGATAGTGTGGATATTATATTGGGAACTGATTGGTTAACCAGGCATCAGGCAGTATTGGATATTGCAGCAAGGGCCATTGAAATTCACTCCCCTGCTTATGGCGAGACTGTTTTATATTTGCCTGATCAGGGTTGTACCCGTTCTTGTGCATTCACTATGATAGAGTCACTAGTGGAAAGGATCCCAGTGGTCCGGGTCTACCCAGATGTTTTTCCGGATGAATTGCCAGGGATGCCACCTGATAGAAACATTGAATTTGCCATCGAATTGCAACCCGAGACTGCTCCTATCTCCAAGAGACCCTATAGGATGCCTCCCGCGAAATTGGCAGAATTGAAAAAGCAACCGCAAGAGTTGTTGGACAAGGGGTTCATTCGCCCAAGTACTTCACCTTGGGGATGCCCAGCCTTATTTGTGAAGAAGAAGGATGAGAGTTTAAGAATGTGTGTTGATTACTGCCCTCTCAATGCGGTGACTATCAAGAACAAATACCCACTGCCCCGCATTGATGTTTTGTTCGATCAGTTGGTGGGAGCCAAAGTGTTCTCCAAGATAGACCTTCGCTCGGGTTACCATCAGATCAAGATCTGTGCCAGCGATATTCCCAAGACGGCCTTCTCAACCAGATATGGGCTTTATGAGTTTTTGGTGATGTCTTTTGGGCTGACCAAAGCCCCGGCTTATTTTATGTACCTGATGAACTCAGTATTCATGCCAGAGTTGGACAAGTTCGTGGTCGTTTTCATTGATGATATTCTGGTCTATTCAAAGAATGAAGACGAACATACTGAGCATCTGCACATCGTGCTTCAGCGACTGCGCGACCATCGTCTTTATGCTAAGTTGTCTAAATGTGAATTCTGGCTGAAGGAAATTAAATTCTTGGGTCACACAATTTCTCAGGATGGGATATCTGTTGATCCTGAAAAGGTACAAGAGGTAATGGATTGGAAACCCCCAACTACAGTGAGGCAGATTCGGAGTTTGCTGGGATTGGCAGGGTATTATCGACGATTTATTCTGGATTTCTCTAGAATTGCCAAGCCAATGACTGGACTGTTGAAGAAGGGAGTCAAGTATAATTGGAGCCAAAAGTGCGAAGATGCCTCTCATACACTAAGGCAACATTTGACAACAGCCCCAGTGCTAGCTCAACCTGATAACACAAAGCCCTTTGAAGTTTATTGTGACGCTTCTGGTACTGGATTGGGATGTGTCTTAATGCAAGATAACAGAGTAATTGCTTATGCTTCCCGAGCACTCAGACCCCATGAGCAGAACTACCCTACACATGATCTGGAGTTAGCAGCCATAGTGCATGCTCTCAAGATATGGAGACATTACTTGATGGGAGCTCGCTGTAACATTTACACTGATCATAAGAGTCTCAAATACATTTTCACTCAGGCAGACCTTAACATGAGGCAGAGGAGATGGTTAGAGTTAATCAAGGACTATGATTTGGAGGTGCATTACCATCCGGGCAAAGCCAATGTTGTGGCAGATGCCTTGAGCAGAAAGGCCCAGTGCAATTGTATGAACATGGATGCAAGAGTTACCACCCTGTGTGATGAATTGTGCAAGTTGAACCTGGAAGTGGTTTCTTCAGGTCATTTAAGTTATATCTCGGTGGAGCCCACATTACAAGAGCAAATAGTCAGGGCACAGATTGAAGACAAGGGTGTTCAGGTAATTAAGGAAATGATCAAGCAGAAGGCAAAAAAATACAAGTGCTTCCGTCAGGACAACAAGGGAATTCTATGGTTTGGAGATCGATTGGTTGTTCCCAAGAACCCTGAGCTCAGAAAGAAGATATTGGATGAAGCTCACCTTTCAAAATTCTCCATGCACCCCGACAGTAACAAGATGTATCACGATCTCAGATCCTTATACTGGTGGACCAGAATGAAGAGGGAAATTGCCAAGTACATATCCGAGTGCGATACCTTCCAGAGAATTAAAGCCAGTCATTTGAAGGCAGCAGGCCCTTTGCAACCCCTTCCCATACCATCTTGGAAATGGGAGGACATTTGCATGGACTTTATCGTGGGATTGCCCAATACCTCCAGGCACCATGATTCCATTTGGGTTATTGTAGACAGATTGACCAAGACCGCTCATTTCTTACCAGTGCATACCACCCACAAGACAGAGAAATATGCAGAAATCTATGTTGATCAAATAGTGCGTTTGCATGGTATTCCAAAGACCATTGTATCTAACAGAGGAGCACTGTTTGTGGCACGCTTTTGGGAGCAGCTACAAGAATCACTTGGGACCCATGTAATACAAAGCTCAGCATACCATCCTCAAACAGATGGTCAGACAGAGAGAGTAAATCAGATCCTCGAAGACATGTTGCGAGCATGTGTACTACACTACGGAAAGGATTGGGACAAGTGCCTTTCCTTGGCAGAGTTTTCTTATAATAACAGCTACCAGTCCAGTTTGAAGATGGCACATTTTGAAGCCTTGTATGGGAGAAGGTGTAGGACCCCGCTGAATTGGTCTCAAGCAGGAGAGAGGGAAATATTTGGACCAGACCTGGTACTTGAAGCAGAGGAAAGGGTCAGAGTCATTAAGAAGAACCTAGAAGCTGCTCAAGCCAGGCAAAAGAGCTATCACGATAAGAGGCGGAAGCCTCTACAATTTGAAGTGGGAGATCTTGTTTACCTTAAGGTGTCACCCACCAAGGGTGTCCAGAGATTTGGGATCAAGGGCAAGTTAGCTCCTCGCTACATTGGACCCTATGAGATCAAAGCAAGTTGTGGACCCGTAGCCTATCAATTGGAATTGCCACCTCACATGTCAGCAGTTCACAATGTGTTTCATGTATCTCAGCTGCGGAAATGTGTTCGCCTACCCACTGAAGTGCTACCTGAACCAGACCTTGAGATAGAACCAGACTTATCTTATCAAGAGTACCCCGTCAAGGTATTGGATCAGAAAGAGAGGTCAACGCGGGCAAAGTCGATCAGAATGTATAAGGTTCAATGGAGTCACCATTCAGTAGAAGAAGCTACATGGGAGACTGAGGATTTTCTACGCTCTCGCTTCCCCGACTTTCTGCCCAAAGGAGTCGGTACGTAACCCAAAACCCCACCCCCACCTGCCCTTTGAATACAAATATAAGAAAAACTTAGATGATAAGCGTAGTAGAAGTTGTGGTTTTAACTTTAAAAGGACTTCCTTCTGAAGTCGCAAAGAGAATGACATTCGAAGAGCAGTTAACAAGAGAAACTTGGGTAAAAGAAAGAGTAGCACACCAACACACCTTCACGGCACCCCTCCGAGGGACTCTACCTAAAATCTCGGGACGAGATTCCTTTAAGGGGGGAGGGCTGTAACACCTCAGGTGTTACTTAGGGTGTCCACCCAAGGCTACACCATTTAAACCTACTATCACATGTGGTTTAGTTTGAGCAAAGTGCACCAAACTTAGAATTCAAATCCTAAGCAAGTGCAACCCATCTTAGATATCATACCTTAACCTTTCATGCATCTCTAAAGTGGAGAATTGCCCAAAACCCTAATGCAAACCCCTTTGGACAATGGAAACCCTAGAAGTAAGTATGACCAAAAGGTCATGAAAACCTTATGATCATGGCTTAAGCCAAATATAAAAGTTGAAGTACACTAAATAACCTACAAATAATAGTAAGAAAGTAACCCCAAAAAGATTTCAGAAAAGCCCCAAAAGGTTCACCAAAGGGTTGAGCACAAAGGAAAAATCAGGATTTGTCTAAGTCCAAAACCAACCCTTGGCCAAAGATCACACATGTTCACCCTCATTCAAACATCAAAACATTTCAACCCAATTGACAAAGTGGTGCCAAATTACCCCTAGAATGCCCTGGAGAAAGTTGACACCTACCCTAAGACGTTTGACACGACTTGGCACAAGTTTTGTCTCGGTTTGGACATCTCTGACATAGCCGACTTCCCAGCCCCGTATCTCTGTAACCCGACCACATCTACCCTTGGAACTCACATGAACTAGGTAGCTCTAGGTGCAGGGAAGAGATCTCTCACAGGCACTAGGGCAAGATTCGTACGTTTTGGCCGCTCAGCAGAGGGAAGAACAAGGGCAGAAGCAAAGAGCCACGTGTTCGACGCGCTCTGAGCTCGCCAGAGCACGCCCGCGCGCGCTCCCGCGTGCCCCGCGTCGCGCCAAAGCCAAGCCGGCGCCATGGCCCGCGCCCGCGCCTATAAGGCACCCAGGGACTTCGACCGTACCCCTCCGCACGCGCTCGACCTCACCGGAGCCTAAAACCACCGGCGTTTGCCCGTGCACGGCGTGCCCGCAACCGCCCGATCCACCCGCCACCGTAGACCGGCCAACAGGACCCTCCCCAACCCCGTCCAACCCTCGGAGAAGACTGTGCACACCTCGGTGAAGCTCCCCGAGCGAGGAATCAGAGTTTGCTTCACCGGAGAAGCCAGTCCACGGTCGCCGGACTCCACCCGACCGACGGCGAGCGTAGACCGGGTAATCCTCTGCTCCATTCTTCGATTCCTTGTGCACATAGCCTCTACATCACCTCGTGAAGCTCACCGTGCCATTGGATTGAACTAGATCGCCGTGGTTTGGCCGGAGCACCCACCGCCGACGAGAGCACCCGCCTGCGCACGTGGACCGAACGGTTCCAGTCACCCCCGCCGTCGAGTCGTACACCGTTGTGACCGCCAGGACCTCCCGGAGCCAACCCCGCCCCTCGCCGAACCTCTCTCGCCGCCGGTAAGCCGCGTCGCCCTTTTCTTTTTCGCGGGTACTGTTTAAACCTAGGGAGGGACCGCGGGGGAGAAGAAGAAAAGGCTAGGGGGTTTTGCGCATTGTCAGTGACCCAAAGGAATAGTAGCGTAGGGGTATAACTGAGAGAGTTAGTTTGGAAAGAACCCGAGGACTTCGGTGCAAAGTGGTTTTTCCAGGAAACCTTTTATTAAATCTGATTTAAATTCAAACATAACTTGAATAATTCATATCTTCTGTTTTATTCACCCAAATCAAGTCAAACCAATTTTGCCAGATCTTAAATAATGTAAACTACTTAAGAAAATAGGAAAGGTGATTTAAATAAAGAACCAGAGAGCACCCCTATTTTTGTTAGTCTACTTATTCAGTGTAGTTCACTAGAAAAATTTATTATACCCTGGTTTAGTATAAAATAAATAGGATACCTTTTATTTTAAGAAAACAAGGAAAACTTAGAAAAACCCTACAAAAATAACCCCAAGGTAAAAACACCCCAACCTTTGGGGTAATTAATGTTTTGTTATGAAGAACATAGAAAAAATATGAAATCTGTTGTTTGATATTTTTCAAATAACAAGGCAATAGAAAGTGCCTTTTTGGCATTAAACTTTAGAAAATCACCACTAAATAACCATCAATTAGCTCTTTGTGATTTTTGGCACAGAAGCTTGTTAATACTGTTATATGCCAACAAAAATGACCCTTAGGACAGAACCCACACCTAGTAAAGAGTTGTAGTGCAAAGTGACCTCCTTTGCCCAACTTTTGTTATTTTTTCCCAAGGCCTACTCTTTTTATTCCGGACCTCAAATTCATATGACAGACTATAGTGACCAATGGCAACCCACTGTAATTTTTACAGAATTTTTGGAAAAAGTTAAATCACTATTGTAGTTCAAACCTACACTAGAATTCATAAATAGAAAATAAAGAAAGGGAAAATGAATGGTGGAAATTAGTGTCATCCTAAAACCCTTTGTAAATTGTCCACTGAAATATATAAGGGAAATACCAATCATGACATACATATTCATTGCACTCGATAGATTGCAACCTCGCTGACGGAGAGTACGTCCTCGTGACGGAGCAAGGTGTTGCTCAGGAGGTAGCCCCGGATCCAGCACCAGAGCCTGCACCAGAGGATCTGCCTGCCACTGCTTTAGAAGGCAAGCCCCGGTTTATGCATAACCTGTTATTTATGCTATTTTACTATACTTAATGATTGTAGGATTGAATGTGCACTTAGGTGTAGGAGTTGTTTGAAACCCAAGTTGCATGATCTCAGGAATCCTGTTGAGCTGAATACTAGTATGCTAGGCCGAGTAGCTGCTTATTTAATTTGGATATCGGTAGAAGTCGAGTGATTTTCTAGCACTCGCGCGAGGTCAGGAATTGGTTGTACCCACTTTCATATCACAGTGATTTTCTAGCACTCGCGTGAGGTCAGAGGCTTTCCTCGTCTTGACTACGATGTCATCGACGTAAGCCTCGACCGTTCGACCAATGTGCTCTCCGAACACGTGGTTCATCACCTTTGGTATGTCGCACCCACGTTCCTCAAACCTAATGGCATAGTAATGTAGCAGTACATGCCAAAAGGTGTGATGAAAGAAGTCGCGAGCTGGTCAGACTCTTTCATCCTGATTTGGTGATACCCTGAGTAGGCATCAAGGAACGACAGGGTTTCGCACCCAGCAGTGGAATCCACGATTTGATCGATGCGAGGCAGAGGGTAGGGAACCTTCGGACATGCTTTGTTTAGACCAGTATAGTCTACACACGTCCGCCATTTCCCACTTTTCTTTTTCACAAGCACAGGGTTGGCTAACCATTCGGGATGGAATACCTCCTTGATGAACCCTGCGGCCATTAGCTTGTGGATCTCCTCGCCTATGGCTCTGCGCTTTTCTTCGTCGAATCGGCACAGAGGCTGCTTCACGGGTCGGGCTCCAGCTCGGATGTCCAGCGAGTGCTCGGCGACATCCCTCGGTATGCCAGGCATGTCTGAGGGACTCCACGCAAAAACCTCGGCGTTTGCGCTGAGAAAGTCGACAAGCACTACTTCCTATTTGGGGTCGAGCTCGAAGCCGATCCGAACTTGCTTGGAGGCGTCGTTGCTGGGGTCAAGAGGGACGGACTTAACCGTCTTAGCCGGCTCGAAGTTGCCGGTGTGGCGCTTCGCATCTGGCACCTCCTTGGAGAGGCTCTCCAGGTCGGTGATGAGGGCCTCGGCGTGCTCCACGCACTCCACGTCGCATTCGTATGTGTGTCGGTACATGGAGCCGACGGTGATGACCCCGTTGGGGCCCGACATCTTGAGCTTGAGGTAGGTGTAGTTGGGGACGACCATGAACTTGGCGTAGCATGGTCTCCCTAGCACTGCGTGGTAGGTTCCTCGGAACTCGACCACCTCGAACGTGAGGGTTTCCTTTCGGAAGTTGGAGGGAGTCCCGAAGCAGATGGGCAGATCGAGTTGCCCAAGGGGTTGGACGCGCTTCCCGGGGATGATCCCATGAAAGGGCGCCGCGCCGGCCCGGATCGTGGACAGATCGATCTGCACGAGCCCGAGGGTCTCGGCGTAGATGATGTTGAGGCTGCTGCCTCCGTCCATGAGGACCTTGGTAAGCCTGACGTTGCCGATGACGGGATCGACAACAAGCGGGTACTTTCCCGGGCTCGGCACGCAGTCGGGGTGGTCGTCTTGGTCGAAGGTGATGGGCTTGTCGGACCAGTCTAGGTAGACTGGCGCCGCCACCTTCACCGAGCAGACCTCCCGGCGCTCTTGCTTGCGGTGCCGAGCCGAGGCGTTCGCCACCTGCCCACCATAGATCATGAAGCAGTCATGGACCTCGGGGAACTCTTCTGCCTTGTGGCCCTCCTTCTTGTCATTGTCGTGGGCTTTGCCACCTTCCGCCGGTGGCCCGGCCTTGTGGAAGTATCGCTGAAGCATGACGCACTCCTCAAGGGTGTGCTTGACGGGACCCTAATGATAGGGGCGCGACTCCTTGAGCATCTTGTTGAACAGGTTGGCGCCTCCAGGAGGCTTCCGAGGGTTCCTGTGCTCGGCGGCGGCAACAAGGTCTGCGTCGGCGGCGTCGCGTTTCGCTTGCGACTTCTTCTTGGCCTTCTTCTTGGTGCCGTGCTGAGCGGACGCCTCGGGGACGTCTTCCGGCTGGCGCCCCTGGGGCTGCTTGTCCTTCCAGAAGATGGCCTCGACCGCCTCCTGACCAGAGGTGAACTTGGTGGCGATGTCCATCAGCTCGCTCGCCCTGGTGGGAGTCTTGTGACCCAGCTTGCTCACCAGGTCACGGCAAGTGGTACCGACGAGGAACACGCCGATGACATCTGAGTCGGTGATGTTGGGCAGCTCGGTGTGCTGCTTCGAAAATCACCGGATGTAGTCCCGTAGGGACTCTCCCGGCTGCTGGCGGCAGCTTTGGAGATCCCAAGAGTTCCCAGGGCGCACGTATGTGCCCTGGAAGTTGCCGGCGAAGGCTTTGACCAGGTCATCCCAGCTAGAGATCTGCGCAGGAGGCAGATGCTCCAGCCAGGCTCGGGCGGCGTCGGAGAGGAACAGGGGGAGGTTGCGGATGATGAGGTTGTCATCGTCCATTCCACCCAGCTGGCAAGCCAGCCGGTAGTCCACGAGCCACAGTTCCGGCCTTGTCTCCCCCGAGTACTTGGTGATGCTAGTCGGGGTTCGGAACCGGGTCGGAAACAGCACCCGTCGTATGGCCCGGCTGAAAGCTTGCAGACCGGGTGGTTCGGGCGAGGGGCTCCGATCCTCCCCACTGTCGTAGCGTCCCCCACGCCTGGGGTGGTAGCATCGGCGCACCTTATCGTCGAGGTGGGCTTGACGGTCGTGGCGGTGGTGCTCGTTGCCGAGGCATCCCGGGGCCGCAGGCGCTGTGCTCCGCGTGCGCCCGGTGTGGACCGAGGCTTCCCGCATGAATCAGGAAGTCACGGCGCGATGCTTCGGGGGGTTTCCCTGCCTTCGGGAGGCAGAGCTTTCGGCCCATCGGACTGCGGCATCCTCCAGGAGATTCTTGAGCTCTCCCTGGATACGCCGTCCCTCGGTGGTGGATGGTTCTGGCATCGCTCGGAGTAGTATTGCTGCTGCATCCAGGTTCTGGCCGACCCCACTGGAGGCCGGGGGCAGCCTCGCCCTGGCATCTTCGGCGATGCGGTGCTGGACGTCCTGGGCCAGATGACGCGCTTCTCCGGCCGGAGCTCGGCCTGCCCACTCCTGCCCGATGTTCTGCCGGAGCTGCACAAGTGGTCCTGCTTCCCCGTCAAGCCTGGCCTGCATCTCGCGGATTTGCTCGAGCTATGCGTCCTGACCCCCCACAGGGACTGGGACCACAGCTAGCTCCCGAAGGATGTCAATGCGAGGCGCAGGCCTAGGGGGATCGCCGTCCTCCGGCATACCAAGGTGGTTGCCTTCGTCGAGACCCCCTAGATCGACGTGGAAACATTCGCGACTTGGGCCACAGTCCTCGTCGCCGAGGCTGTGGCTACCGTCGGAGCAATCGGAGAGGCAGTAGTCACATGCGGTCATGAAGTCCCGCATGGCACTGGGGTTACCAAGCCCGGAGAAATCCCAACCATAGTCGGGCTCATCATCTTCCTCGGAACCCGGGGGC
Source organism: Zea mays (assembly GCF_902167145.1). NCBI lineage: Eukaryota > Viridiplantae > Streptophyta > Magnoliopsida > Poales > Poaceae > Zea > Zea mays. The sequence continues at coordinate 109,388,472 of NC_050097.1, read as the reverse complement.
CCGTAGGTCGAGACGGCCGTCAGTTGGTCCCAGGTTGACCACATATGATACCTCGGAAGGTTCGGATATGCCTTTATGAAAGCATCCACCGAAGCGGGGTCGCTTGGTGGGTCGAAGCTGAATCTAAAAGGCACAGGATGAAAAACGGACGATACCTCTTGATCGACAGATGGTGACGAAGTCGCGTCGGGGACGGATTGCACCGTTATCTCAGGTACGAGGCTGACGCCCAGCAAGTCCTTCGCGAGCGTGCTGGCGTCGTCCGTCTGCTTGGGGTTGGTGTGTTGCGGGGAGACGACGCTCGTCTTCGTCTCAGACGCGAGGTCAACGCCCGACGTGTCCCCCGCTGGGGCGCTGGCGCCGTCAACCCGCTCGACAGCCGACGAGGTGCCGCCTCCTGCTTGGCCATGGTTGCCTCGCCTCCTCCTCCATCGGTGAGGGAGGCGACGGGACAGACCCGGATGCTGTTCTTCCACCACGCGGGGAAGACGTCGACGATTCCGCCGCCGGCAGGCGGGCTGACGGCCGCCATTGTCGTTGTCGCGCGGCGGAGGAAGGAGTACCATGTCGTAGTTGCCATCGAGGGACATGAACTCAAGACTCCCGAAACGGAGCATCGTCCCGGGTTGGAGAGGTTGATGGAGACTACCCATCTGGAGCTTGTTGGGAAGCTGTTCGTCAACACGCAGCAGGCCCCTACCTGGCGCGCCAACTGTCAGTGTTTCAACCCCGGGGGTCCCTGGACCGACGAGTAAATTGTCGCTGCGTGTCCTAGCCCAGATGGGTCGGCGCGAGACAGAGCACAAGGGGGAACAATAAGGGGATACGCGGCCTCGTGTTGTCCTGCGCCCAAGGCGGATGCGCTTGCAGTAGGGGGTTACAAGCGTTCGTGAGGGAGAGAGAGAGAGCCTGTGCGCCAGCCCGTCCTCCCGCGCGGCCACCCTCTTGTACGAGGGCCCTGGACCTTCCTTTTATAGACGTAAGGAGAAGGCCCAGGTGTACAATTGGGGGTGTAGCAATGTGCTAACGTGTCTAGCAGAGGGAAGCCAGAGTCCTATGTACATGCCGACGTGGCTGTCGGAGAGGTTTTGGCGCCCTGTTCATGTGACGTTGTGGCCATCGGAGGAGCGCTTGAGCCTTGTAGGAGCACAGCTGTCGGAGCTGTCGAGTCCTTGCTGATGTCTCCTTGCTTCCGTAGGGGGCTGAGAACCGTCGTCGTCATGGAGCACACGTGGTGCCATCATTACTTGTTTTACCAGGACAAGCCAGATGGGACACCGGTCTTGTTCCCTGTAGCCTGAGCTAGCTAGGGGTAGGGTAATGATGTGCCCCCCTGCGACGTGGTCGGTCCGAGCCCAAGGTCAAGCGAGGCGGAGGCTCCTCCGAGGTCGAGGCTGAGTCCGAGCCCTGGGGTCGGGCGAGGCGGAGTCCGTCGTCCGAGGTCGAGGCTGAGTCCAAGCCCTAGGGTCGGGTGAGGCGGAGACCGTCTTCTGAGGTCGAGGTGGAGTCCGAGCCCTGGGGATGGGCGAGGCGGAGACTGTTTTCCGAGGTCGAGGTGGAGTCCGAGCCCTAGGGTCGGGCGAGGCGGAGACTGTCTTCCGAGGTCAAGGTGGAGTCCGAGCCCTGTGGTCGGGCGAGGCGGAGACTGTCTTCCGAGGTCGAGGTTAAGTCCGAGCCCTGGGGTCGGGCGAGGCGGAGCTTCCTATGACACCCGAGGCTGGACTTGGCTGCTGTCAGTCTCACCCTAGCGGGTGGCACAGCAGTCGAAGCAGAGCAGGCGGCGCTGTTTTCCTGTCAGGTCAGTCAGTGGAGGGGCGAAGTGACCGCAGTCACTTCGGCCTTGTCGACCAAGGATGCTTCTCCACGAAGCCTGCCCGAGCTGGGCCTCGGGCGAGTTGAAGGTGTGCCCGTTGCTTGAGGGGACCCTCGGGCGAGACGTGAATCCTCCTGGGTCGGCTGTCTTTGCCCGAGGCTGAGCTCGGGCGAGGCGAGATCGTGTCCCTTGAGGGGACGGAGCCTTGACCTGAATTGCGCCCATCAGGCCTTTGCAGCTTTGTGCTGATGGGGGTTACCAGCTGAGATTAGGAGTCTTGGGGGTACCCCTAATTATGGTCCCCGACACGCCCGAACCCGAGGGGACCTCGGCCCAGCCCGAGGTACCCTCGGCCATCGAGGGTGAGGCCCTGCGCGTCGAGAGAGAGCAGCACGGGGTTACGCCAAACCTGAACTGGCAGACCCCGTACCTGGAATATCTCCTCCGAGGAGAGCTGCCCCTCGACAAGCCGAAGCTCGGCGACTGGCTCGGCGCGCCAAGTCATTCGTTTTACTGGGTGATGAAAAAGAGTTGTACCATCGTAGCCCCTCAGGCATTCTCCAACGATGCATATCTGTCGCCCAAGGACAAGAGCTGTTACAAGAAATACACTAGGGGGCTTGCGGTCACCATGCATCACCTCGGGCCCTCGTGGGAAACGCTTTCCGACAAGGTTTCTACTGGCCGACCATGGTGGCCGACGCCACTAGAATTGTACGGTCCTGTCGAGGGTGTCAATTCTACGCGAGACAGACGCACCTGCCCGCTCAGACCCTGTAGACAATACCTATCACTTGGTCGTTTGCCGTATGGGGTCTGGACCTTGTCGGTCCCATGCAGAAGGCACCCAGGGGCTTCACGCACCTGCTGGTCGCCATCGACAAATTCTCCAAGTGGATCGAAGTCCGACCCTTAACCAGCATCGGGTCCAAGCAGGCGGTGGCATTTTTCACAAATATCATCCATCGCTTTAGGGTCCCAAACTCCATCATCACTGACAATGGCACGCAATTCACTAGGAAGAAGTTCTTGGACTTCTGCGAAGGCCACCACATCCGTGTGGACTGGGCCGCCGTAGCTCACCCAATGACAAATGGGCAGGTGGAGCACGCCAATGGCATGATTTTGTAGGGACTAAAATCGAGGATCTACAATGACCTCAACAAGTTTGGCAAGTGGAGGATAAAAGAACTACCCTCAGTGGTTTGGAGTCTGAGGACGACGCCGAGCCAGGCCATGGGCTTCTCGCCGTTTTTCCTAGTCTATGGGGCCGAGGCCATCTTACCCACGGACTTGGAATACGGCTCCCCGAGGACAAAGGCATACGATGACCAAAACAACCAGACCAGCCGAGAGGATTCATTGGACCAGCTGGAAGAGGCTCGGGACGTAGCCTTACTACACTCGGCACGGTACCAGCAGTCTCTGCGACGCTAGCACGCCCGAAGGGTTCGGCCCAGAGGCTTCCAAGTGGGAGACTTGGTACTTCAGCTGTGACAAGACGCCCGAGGGCACCACAAGCTTACTCCTCTCTGGGAAGGGCCGTTCATCATCGCCAAGATTTTGAAGCCCGGGACATACAAGCTGGCCAACGATCGAGGCAAAGTCTAGAACAACGCTTGGAACATCCAACAGCTATGTCGCTTCTACCCTTAAAATGTTTCAAGTCGTTCATGTATCTCGCTTTCTTTACGTGTATAAATAAAGTCTAACCATCAAGGGAGGATCGGCCTTGCCTCAGCAAAAACTGAACCTCCCTCGGGGGCTAGAAGGGGGGAACCCCCTCTGCGTCAAAATTTTCCTCGGAAAAGTTTTCTACCAAAACGACTTTCGTGCTTTTCGATTATATCGATAACGGAACCCTAAAAACGACGAGAGGAACACTTAAACGACAAGGCCGACCGAGCCGAGGGACTCCTACGCCTCCGGGATACGGATACCTCACTCATCACCTTCCACGAAAAGTAACTCACGCTCGGATAAGTGATTCTGCTACCGAACAAGTCCTAACGCACGAAACAAGAGGAAAGAAAACGCAGCTTTATAATCCGACAATAAAAATGTTTAGGCCTCAGCGGCCGCAAAAAACATACGCATACTTAAAATAAATTGTCCCTGCAGGCTCAGACATCGGTAGGGGGAGGAGCAGCACCCTCGACGTCGTTTCCACCCTCAGCGGAATCTGGCCCGGCCTCGAACGGCGACACGGGCGGAAGGATCTCCACCTCAAAGGAGGAAGCCAGCGCCGCGCTTGGGCCCTTGACAGCCGTGTCAAGCCTCTCGACCTCGGCTAAGGCGGCCTCCTCTTCATTGGGTAAGCAGTACCCCTCGCTGACTTGCTCTAGATCCACGTCGTAGTGGGAAGCGAGGACGGCAAAGGCCCGCCTAACGCCGTGGTGCAGCGCCCCGTGGAGTCTGCTGCGCACATGGCCGCCCAAGGCCCGCAGGTGACTCTGGGGGGAGCTACCCGAGGGGACGTTGTCGAGGCTGAAGGCCCGGCAGGAGGCCGAGATAGCCTCGGACATGGCCGTGCGCTCGGCCTCCTTCTGCTCAGCCGCCTAGGCAAGCGCCTTGCAGTTCTTGACGGAATCTTTAAGAGCCGTCTCGAACCCTGCAGACAGTCAGACAATGTTCTCCAGACACGAGGAGAAGAATGAAGACAAAAACAAAGTCACAAAGCAGACAAAACATACCTGCGGCCCAGGCACGCTGCTGTAAGGCCATAGCTTGGGCGTGCCTTTCGACTACGTCGATAACAGAATCCTAAAGACGAGCGAGAGAGACCTTGAACGGCAAGGCCAACCGAGCCAAGGGACTCCTACGCCTCCGGGATACGGATACCTCACTCATCACCTTCCGCGAAAGGTAGCTCACGCTCGGATAAGTGATTCTGCTACCGACAAACAAGTCCTAATGCTCGAAACAAGAGGAAAGAAGCACAGCTTTATACCCAAATGTTCAGGCCTCAACAGCCACAAAGAACAAACACACATACTTAGACGTCGGCAGCGCCCTCGGCGGTTTTCCCGACCTGCGGCAGATGTCTTAGTACTTGAAGCAGTTACATTTTGCTATCAGGCAAATACCATTACAAACGGGACTCCAGCTCCATTCCCGTAGGAATGAACTACCTCCACACCAGAGGGGCTGAGAGATAACAAACTCCAAGCGGTTCGCCGGCGACCACTGCACCAGCAGCGACAACGACCTCCGCCTCGGGCGGCTAGACAGCAGCAGTGATTGCCTCAGGGCAAACGCTACTATGAAAAGGCCCTCGCTCACGTCCCCTTATGAGGGACGAGAACCAGCCATTAAAGCCAAAGGGCTAGAGGTCCGGCCGCAGGTGGCACTTACCGTCTCGTCAGCGGAGGCAACCGCTTCTGCAGGGGGAAGCCTCACCTATGGCGACCACCACCTCAGCACCGACGACAGCGGCCACCTACGCGCCAACTCCACACCGGCGAACGACGACCGTCCCAATGCGCACCGGTAGGTCCTCACTCCTGTCCTCGCCACAGGAGCGAGGACGAGACTATCCCAGAACACGAACACCGCCCTCGCGGGGTACGACGTGTTGGGCGACCCCCCGGTGCGGCCGGCGGCATGGGAAGGTCGTGGACATGGCCGGCCTGCGCATGGCGCGACCGTCGCCCGTGCGGTGGACGGACAGCCACACCCCGACCGGGCAGCAGGTGGCAGTTTGCCTCCTCCGTAAGGCTCGTGAACGCCCTTCTCCCCCGAATGCTGAAGGAAGAAGCGGATCGCCAGCCCATGCAGAAGGCAGGGCCCCAACTCGGCTCGCCCTCCTCCCCAGCACGGATGATGGACATCCTTGAAGCTGAGGGCAAGGGAGAGGCCACTGCCCGGCTCGCTCTTCCCCACCACGAGGCCTACGGTCATCATCCTGGGTGACCGCCGGCGGGAGACTGCAGTGGGGCTGCATGATGAAAATCCTTGAAGCCGAGCGATGACTGAAGAGCGCCAACCCCCACGAAGTCGCGCTCCTCCAATGGCAGCAAGAAGAAGGCAACACAGGTGCACCCCATCTAGGGGCTCGGAATGTGGAAAGGCGCGATGAAAGCGAGGAGTGCGAAGGCATGGCTACTGCCTGGGGGATCGATCCCTTTTTAAAGGCGGATCTCCCCACTTGCGCCCCAAAGCATCACGGGTGAAGTCTCCCCCGACGCGCTCCAGGGTTTCCACCCTACGACATGGGGGCTAGGTCTCGCATGTCATACGAGCTGACCCGAAACGAGGAGAAGGCAAACCGCCGCATACGAAGCATGTAACCGCCCCGCGGTTATACGCCCTCTCATCCTCGGCAAAACCAGCGATCGAAAGGGCAGACCGCCACGCAAGAAGCGTGCAACCGCACCACGGTTGTGCACCCTTTCAGCTTCGTCGCATCCGGCGATCCAGCATGGAGGCCCGGGCCCACACGTCATGTAACCGGCGCACCGGTTACTACGTGCAAAGAAATCGCACCGCCGCTTGCGCCAATGCCGCGTCTTCTCGACTGTAGAACCAGTGCAGCGACTCGAGGCAGCCCCACGCGTGACCCAACAGTGCCAATTAAGTGCGACGATCATGGGTCAGTCAGCCGCGGGAATAGGCGCGACAGTTGATATGACCAAAGACGGGTCGGCAGTAATTATAGCAACAGACGTGCGGAAGCAGCGGTCCAATCACCTACAGGCTCGCATCCTCTCCTGAAGCGGCAGGGGAGCCCCCTCCCACAGCGTAAAAACGACGCACCCGTGTTTCGTTCCTCGAACGACTCGCGCACGTGCAACAGACGCCCCGCGAATCGCCCATCCCATCACATTAACTCCCTGGCAGGGCACGCGACACCTCTGGCAGGCGAAGCAGGCACCGTTTCGTCTCCGTCATGATGACTGACTCAAAAAAGGTGCACCACACCGTTTAAATTTATATCCTTTTTCCTTTTTCTCTCTCTCTCTTGCCACAGGGATCGAGAAAAGGGGGGTATTTCGAAAGGATCCTTCTCAGTGAAGGAAGCGGGCCCTGAGCCCTCCTACTGATCAGGGGTTCGAAGGTTGCGCCCTGCGGGGTTCGGCAACCGCCCCAGAGCACTTGGGCTCCGAGCCCTTTACTGATCAGGGGTTCGAAGGCTGGCCCCTCGGAAGAGTTCGACAGCCGCCCCAGAGCACGCAGAGTCAGGGATGACCCTGGGTACGTCTGTTACATGGTTGAGGCTCGGGCTACGCTCCCGATGTACCCTAGGACATTTCCGAGACCAGCGGGAACGATTTGTAATGGAATCCCACCGGAGGGAGGCACCGAGCCCTCGAACCCTATCAAATGGGTCCGGGTCTAGCAAATCACCTGCAGGTACTTTTGGAGCGTGCCTCTGGGCCACTAGCTGACCCTTATCGAATGGGGCTCGAGCGTCCACTCGGATCACCCGATAGCAACTCACTGGAAACACCGTGTTCGGTGCCCTCCGAGGGTAACATGGCGCTTTCCCCCCTTCCTCCTTGCGGAAAGGCGACGAAGGGGCGTACAATAAAAGTCGAGACGACCCTTGATCGTCCTCTCACTCCGGGCAGAGGCTCGGAGGCTGCTCTCGCACCAAGGCTACGGCCAAATTGTCAACCACGTCGACAAACCAGCTTAAAAACTCGGAGCCTGACCATGCACCCGGGCTGCGGCCAGGCCGCATGAGGGAACAACAAGGCCGACCGAGGCATCGCAAAAAGAATGAAGACCTCAGAGGAGTCAAACCACTCCTCCGAGGCCTCGGGGGCTACACCCGACGGGTGCGCTCGCGCGCACCCATCAGAACGAAATATGACCAAGAAGGGTTGGTCTCCTTGCAAAAAATCCGGTAGAACCTCCAAGCGAGTACCTACACTCCCTTCGAGACTCGGGGGCTACTGTCGGGTACCGTAATTAGGGGTACCCCCAATACTCCTTAACATGGCTAGAAAACATCTTCAGAACAAACCGAAAAAAACTGATAGGCATGGTTCAAGTCAAGGCCCCATCTACCAAGGGACGCGATCTCATCCGAGCCCAGCCTCGGGCAAGAACAGTAGTCCTGGACAGATTCAAGCCTCGCCCGATGGCATCCTCAGGCAGTGGGCGCACCCTCGGCTCGCCCGAAGCCAAACTCGGGTAGACTTTTTCATGCAGCGACCTCAGCCAAATTGCCTCACCTACCGACCGTATCGCATGCGCATTTAATGCGGGGATCGCCTGACACCTTATCCTGACACGCGCGCCTCAGTCGGCAAGGTCGAAGTGACCGCAGTCACTTCGCCCCCTTTACTAGTCGTTCTGACAGGAAAACAACACTATTCACCCCGTTCCGACTACTGTGCCAACCACCAGGGTAAAACCAACGGCAGTAAGTCACGACCTCCCCCGAGTTCAGCCTCGGGCGCAACAGGGAGCTCCGCCTCGCCCGACCTCAGGCCTCGGCCTCAGCCTCGGCCTCGGGAGAAGGTCTCCGCCTCGGCCGACCTCGGGCCTCGGCCTCAGGAGAAGTCTCCGCCTTGCCCGACCTCGACCTCAGACCGACCGCACCATAGGGGATACATCATTACCCTACCCCTAGCTAGCTGCCTCTGACTACGAAGGAACAAGACCGGTGTCCCATCTAAATTACTCCGGCAACAGGTAATGATGGTTCCCTGCATGCGTCCATGACGTCAATTGCTCTCAAACTCCCTATGAAGGCAAAGAAACGTCAGTAGGACCCTGGGCCGCACCGTCAGCTATGCTTCTACAGGGCTCAAGCACTTCTTCGACGACCACGTTAGCACATATACAGGGCTCAAGCACTTCTCCCCCGACCACGTTAGCACATAGCTACACCCCCATTGTACAGCTAGACCATCTCCTTGTATCTATAAAAGGGGATGTCCAGGGCCTTCCTAAAGGGGGGCGAGCAGAGGCGGAGAAGGAGAGAAAAGCAGAGGAGGCTAACTCAGACATCTCACCTCAGGGTTGAACCCTCTCCCTCTCTCTCTCTCTCGACGCTTGTAACCCCTACTACGAGCACCCCGGTGCAAGATAATATAAGCCTCATCCTCCCTCTTGTGTTCCTTCTTGCATCAACCCATCTAGGCAGGGACACACAGCGACAAATTCACTAGTCGGCTGAGGGTCCTCGCGGGTCCAAAACACCGACAATAACCTTTACTTTAGTTATTTATAATATTTTAAAAAAATACTGCACATGTGACTTCATACCTTAAAATTCGAGTACACTAGGCTACCAGTAATATGATGTTTTTTGTAGTTGCTCAACTCATTCTCTAGCTTCGAGAAACCGGTAGACTTCGTCAGAGTGTTAACAATTCTAGCTCCATCTCAGTCAGGAAGACATACCAACACCTCCTCATCTACACCACCAAACAAAATGAAACTAGGTCCAAAGCAACCAACAATAGCAAACTTCTGAAGTTTGGATAATTCTTCAGCACCAAGATCTATACGACTCGAATGCCTAAGATCAAAAGATTTTCCTCTCTAGAAAAAGCTTCAGCTTGCTCGGCCTTCGAAGCTAGTGCTTTTTGTTGCAACCTTTTTGAGCTTCACAACCCTAACCAACATATCTGTCTCTCTAGAAGCCTTCTCAGGTTCCATTAGAGCCAATTATGCAATTATTCTTTCAATCGCAACCATAGTGGTCTTGAAAGGACCTCCACTATCTTCGGCCTCTAGACATGCTTCAGCACCTTTTCTGGCAATCAATGAACTCTCCTTAGCCATGCTTGGAGTAGTCTTAAGAACAACCTTCATAATCCTCCCAATCCTACGTTTTTTGGGGACATCTTTGGCATGTGATTTGGTCGTTTTCTTTGCAGCCGACCTCGAAGGGCTTCTAGTTGCCCACCTTCGATGATTTTGTCCTTCATCAACATGCTAGTCAAATCTGATCCTAGCGGACTTAACATACGAAAAGGTAAGGGTCGAGTCATTACCTCTAGAATTTTTGTCACCCTAATGGATGAGCCGAAGGGGTTTTAGTGATTTTCTTTGATAACCTCGAAGGATCTTTGTCAACACTATCAACCTTCAATGTATTTTGTTTCTTGGGGCAGGGGATCGCAGGCCCGAGTGAGAAGATTCTCCGACATCATCTTCTTCCTCTTTCCTCTAGTTGTTACCTCTTTAATTTTCTTCCTTTCTTTAACAGATCTTTTTACTTGCCTCTTTTGATGCTAACAGTTTATTTCCTCTTCACTCTAGCATCTTCCTCTTCAAATTTTTTTGGATGATCTAGATAGTTGAATCGCAAAGCATCCATAACTCTGTTCAACCTTTGTTTCTCTCGGTAGCCAAAGGCAACAGTCATTAACTGGTCTTCCATCTTCGTAAAGTTACCCAAAATCCCATTGCACATAGTCTCAATCATTTCTAGCCATTCGGCGCAAGGTTCTTTTAATAGATCTTGAAACTTAAATCGGTACGATAGCCTCACAAGCTTCGTCTTGTCCACCTCCTCTTTCAGCTTCGGCATTCCCCAGTCGCCAAGTGTTGGAAACACTTTGTTAGCAAGATACTCTTACACCAAGTCTCGTGTACTAATATGCTCGATAACAGTACTAAAGCTAACTTGGGCTACATGTGCCGACGACCTGATGCTTATATTGCAAATTGGTCGCGTTAAACCAAAGTTTAAGCTAAGAGGGCTCATCACAATCTTTTTAAACTTATCGATGCCCTTAATATCAGCCTTCATATAGAACCATTAATTAGTCCACCTAGTTGGCCATTTCGTTCGATACCCTAGCACAGGAGCCTTTGTGTATTTTCTATATGCAAAGTTATAACACCCAAAATTCATATGAAGGTTGTCCATAGATCTTGCCTTCGTTTGATAATGGAGTTCATGAATCCTACAAAAACTTTCAGCATTTGCACTCAAACCTTGCCTCCGGAGGGCCCATATGTAAACGCTGAGTCTAACAATTGCATTTGGGGTCAGCTGGTGCAGATATATTTCAAACCTCTCTAGTACTTCAGCAATCATTTCATACATTGGGAAATGAAGCCCAGTCCGAAAGAAGCTTCTAAAAACAACAACCTCATCATTCTTCAGCTCTGGTACGATTTCATCACCAGAAAATCTGATCATGTTATCATCTTTCTGCCCAATATAACCAAGTCTTTTCAGCATGTCCAAGTCATCGACTTTTACGATTGATTTACCGAACTCAATATGACTAGGCTTGTTTGGGTGGAGAATGCTGGGATCTTCTACATCGTTGTCACTATCGGCATCGTTCTCAGCCTTGACTTCAACTTCAGCTTCTAAATCGCTTTTCTCAGCTGTATTTATTTCTTTTGCATCCTTCGGTTCGACAATATCTGACTGTCTCATCACCTCTAAAATGGGAGCTATTTCAGTCACATTTGCAGCCTCGTCACCAGCGATCAACCTAGTAGTAGAACGAACTCTAGCCATTGGTGAATTGCCGAAGCTTTTTAAGATAGATTCTAAGAGAGAAAAAGAGCTTTGAAGGCACTAGAATTTTTGCAATAGCTTGGAGCAAAAGCAATAAATGCTGTTGAAGGAAACGGTGATGCCTAAGAGGGGGTGAATTAGGACTTCTAAAACTTTCTCTAAACTAGGCCACAAATAAATCCCTAGAGCAAAACCTATGCAAATAAACAATCTATAATGTGCAAACTAGGTTTTGTCTAAGTGCTGCTATATCTACCACAATGACTAAGTTTCAATCCTAAACAATCTAATTATAAAGACAAGATTGAAACTTAGATGCTTAATATAAATGCGGAAGGTAAAGAGCAAGGTAGAGATGCAAACTCTCGTGGATGACGCCGATACATTTACCGAGGTATCCGGAACCACACAAGGTTTCGACTAATCATTGTTGGTGCTCCTACGCAAACGGAAGCCCACGCGAGGGCCAAACACCACGGTCGAGTAACTCTGTAGAGAGTCGTGGGCCTTTCTCTACACGCAAGTGGTGCTCCGCTTCCAGCTCCTCTCAGACGCTCCTCGCTGTCTCCACTAACGAGCTTCCATCCGGAACACCGCGGGCCTCGTTCCCTCTAGTACACGGTGGTGGCCATGACACAAACTCGGTTGTCACGGTCTTGCAAGACTCTCGCCCCACTCGGTACAATTACAACAGCTCACGCAAGAGCCGAGGGATTGTGTGTTTTTTCTAAACTCACTCAACTAACTAGGGTTCACCTAGAGCAAGCGCTAAAGCGGCCTAACTAACCTAAGCACTTCGCAAAGCACATATGCTAATCACCGAGTGATGCTATTAAGCACTTGGGTGTATGAGCTCTTGGAAATGTCTATACTATGCCTTGGTATGTTGCTTGGGCTCCCACACCTTGAAATGCCGGTTGGGGTGATATTTATAGGCCCTAACACAAATCTAGTCGTTGGAGAAAAGCTCTGCTCTCACATCGTACAGTCCGGTGGAGGCACCGGACAGTCCGATGCCCCTGTCCAGTGTGCCTAGCCGTTGGATCTGACACCACAGGTGTCGGTGTTTTGGGTCCGACCGCGCACCCAGGGTTGCCCCTCAAGGTGCTTTTTAGAGTAGGACGGTGTTACCGACTGTAGCTCTATGGTTCGTGCTGGATGCACGAGAAACAGTGGACAGTCGTGTACAGGTTCGGGCCGCTTTGAGATGCGTAACACCCTACGTCCTGGTGTGAGTACTTTCTGTGGTGGGTTACAAGGAGGTCTCTAGTTTTAGAAACGTAGAGAGCCGGTGTGGATGGCTAAGTAATATGAGGTCGATCGTCTTGAAGGGGTGCCCCTAGGCCTTATATACTCAACTGTGGGGCATTACATGTGGATATGATAACAACGGGTGCCTAGATAATAGTGAACTGACTGAGTCTATCTTCCTATAATTCAGCCGACCCATCCTCGCTCAGTTTCGACGTACGTGGCCCCTGCGCGGGAAGGTCGGGTCACTGTTGTGATCACCGCTCGAATTCATCGGGCCGTCTGGGCTTGCGTCGATCCGGCCTTGCATCGATCCGCTTTATTGGGCGTTCCTCCCCAGGCCCACGAAGGGATGACCTTGCGGATTATTGGGCCCACGGGCCCCTCACGAGGCATCTTGTCCTTCTGGTGGACCCGGGGGATATCCGTCCCCCACAAGCCCTGGATCTTTGGTTGATTTTGAAATAACTGGCCCAAAGATCCAAGGTCCAGCTTGTAGTTTTTTATTTTAACAAGAAATGCCTAGGAAATAAGCCTGCCGGGTCACTACTTCTGAACTCTGAGTGATCCGGTTAAAGCGATCTTTTATTGTCTTCTTCCGCTATTATTCCTCGGAATTTGGTGTTTTGTCTCAGGTTCATGCTTCAGAGGTCAGCATTTCGCACTGTAGAACTTTGAAGTTCATTGGGTGGGTGTAGCCCCCGAGCTTCGAGTGGATTTTTGCAGATAATCCACTCGAAGGTCTTCATTTCAAGTCTTCTCAGAAATTACTTTTATCTTCCACCTGTGCTTTTTCAGAGGTCAGCCTTGCCTTAGTTTTGCCGTATGCTTTAGAGGTCAGCATTTTGTCTTTCGGGGATGATTATTCATTGGGTGGGTGTAGCCCCCGAGCTTTGAGTGGATTTTTGAAAATAATCCACTCGAAGGTCTTCGTTTCCTGCTGTTTTTCAGAAATCATCCTTTTCTTTTGTTGAATGCCTTAGAAATCAGCATTATATCATTAATGTTATGCTTTAGAGGTCAGCATACATTTTTGTCTTTGAAGCCAAGTACGCGATCCGTCCATATCTTGCTAGGTCTGGCAATTTATTTGATCTACGACTGATTGGACGTTCGATAGATGGCCTTTAGCTAGTCTTCATATCACTTCATGCTTCAATGCTTCTGTCGATTAGACTTGTACCTCATCGGCTATATTTGGCTTTCCTCTGATATCTGTTGGTATCCTCCTACTGTCTTGAGGTATTCATTGCGTATACTGTATGGATGTGACTGCTTGGGAAAATCTATTGAAAATTCCTGGACGTCCCCCCAATGGGTGTAGGCAAGGGACGGCTTGGTGCACTGAGCGTTTAGCAAACTGCTTCTGAGTAGTAACTTGATGTGACCGCGGTTGTAATCATATCGCCCAAGCAGTTGACTAAAGTCCCAATGGGTGTTGTGTTACGTGGAACGGCGTCAGCCGCCTGACGTGTCTCCAGACGGTTTGAATTGCATATTGAATTTTTGCGACTGTTCGGTGGCCGTGGTAGGAGGTGAGCGGTTGCCTTCTTCTTCTATAAATAGTGTTCTTGCTTCTCCGGCATTTTCACATCTCTTACCGCTACTCGCTGTTTACTTTCTTCTCTTTCCTTCTACTCCACCATGGGCAAGAGCAAGAAGGGTGGTAGTTCTTCGCATCACTCCGGCGACAAACGGAAGCGTGAGCCAACTCCTCCCTCGGAGGACTTCGGCGACTTGGAGTACTCGGAGGAGTTCTCCTCTGAGTCCGAGGGCTCACTGATCCATGCCTCTCCCCCGACGTCGTCTGATGACTCAGACGACTCCCAGGGACTCGCCGTAGAGGTGTGGACCTACATCCGGGCCGTCGAGCGCGTCGGGCTTGAGGGCTCGGATGAGTCGGAGTACTCCTCGGACTTGTCCGAGGAGGGCGGTGGCGATAATGGCGGTGACGGCGACGACGACGGAGGCGATGGTGACGGCGGCGGCAAAGGTGGCAGCGGTGACGGTGGCGATGGCAGCAAGGGCAGCAGCAGGGGCAGCAACAAGGCCAGTGGCTAGACGCCACAGGTTTTAAATGTTAGTATAGATTAGTAGTAGAAGTAGTATTAGTGAAATAGTGTAGTGAAATATGATGTAGTAATGGGGAGGACATCAACTCATAATGAGTTGATTTGTAAGTTCGGTAGTGCTTCCCTTTTTTAATGAAGAATGATTTCGCCCAATTCTGTGTGCACCATTTTGCCTTCCTGTCGATCGTTGATCGTATTAATGCTTAATGTAGATGTTGTTTCTGAATGTAACGCTTGAGTAGCAACTCAGAATTGTTGAGTCGTGCTTCAGACTGTCTTCTTCGCGATGTCAGCGCTTTAGTGGTAGCGGCCGAGTCTTTTGGAGTCACGTTGTCGTTTTAGGGATGACAGCCGAGTGATTATTGGCGATGTCGGTGCTTTTAGAAGTGATAGTCGAGTGATAGCGGTCCACGTCGGTGTTTTAGAAATAACGACCGAGCGGTTACTAGTGATGTCGGCGTTTTAGAGGTAACAGCCGAGTGATAACGGGCCACGTCGGCCTCTTTGGAAACAATGGCCGAGTGAAGTCTGGTAACGTCAGCGTTTTTAGAAATAACAGCTGAGTTAAATTGGGTCGCGTCGGCCGTTTTGGAAATAACGGCCGAGTGATGACATGGCACGCCAGCGTTTTAGAAATAACAGCTGGGTGATGACTTGACGCTTTTTAGAAATGGCGTCTGGCCCGGGAAAACCCCATATGTACTGCACTATCGCATGCCTCTGCATTCTGTGCCCTAGTTTTGCTTTTCTGCATCTAGGCCTTCTCTGCTCTCTTGCAATACTGCCTCCGCTCTGTTCGCCAGCAAGGTTGAGATGGCGCCCAAGCGGAAATCCGAGAGTTCGTCTGCCTCAATCATTCCTCCTATCGATCCCAACAGTCAGTTGCCTTTCGCAGGTAACCACATGTCTGTCGTCTCTGAATCCGACCTTTTCCATCTCGTATCCATTGGAGTTCTTCCTCCAAAGGAGCTCTGTTCTTGGCGGATCTGCCGTGGGGTCACTGTTCCGACAGAAGACACCCACGAATCCGTCATTTAATTTCCTTTTCTCATCCGCGGCCTTGCTCTTCCCATTTCTCCTTTCTTTCGCGGTCTCCTTGATTTCTATCACTTGAATCTGACCCATCTGAATCCCAATTCCATTCTGCAAGTTTCCGTTTTTGTTCACTTGTGCGAAGCTTTCCTTGGTATTCTGCCACACTTTGGCCTATGGAAGTACTTGTACCACTGCCGGCCTGGGATGGCTGGAGGGCAGCACCAGCTTGTGGGGGGCGCGAGTTTGGAGATGCGCCGTGGGTGGAAGGCCGACTACCTCGACATCCCACTCAAGGACAGCATCAAAGGATGGCGCCTGGAATGGTTTATCATGGAGAATCACGGGAATTCCCTCCCCCCACGATCAGGGAGACAGCCAGATGTTCGCACTCCGAGCTGGACCGAATCCCCCACAGACCTGGAGGTGGCTGAGGTAGGGGCTCTCCTTGCTGAGGTTGGATTGTTGAAAGAGAGGGGTCTAACTGCAGAAGCTGTGGTCGCCAATTTCATTTTCAAGAACATTCAGCCACTAAAGAACAGAGCATACCCGGCTTATCTGTATCGAGGCCTCGCTGATTCGACCCGGGTTACCAACAGAAGAATTCCTGCAGTGGATTTGGTCAGCCGCCTCGAAATGATACTCAGAGGCAAGGTGTCGAACATTGGTGCTCCTGTTGCATACTCAGCCTGGAATCTGCCTCCTTCTAAGGCTTTTACCAGTTTTGTGTCAAATCCTCCTGCTGGTGATAGCGGTTTGGGCCTTAAAGTGCGACCCTCTCCCGAAGAGGTTAGTGCTTTGGTTGCCTCACATGGTGAAATCCCTGACGACGAGAGGCATGTTCATTTAGAGGTACCTTTGAATCCAAGTGATGCAGAGATAAGTGCCATACTGGATATGTTGGTTGAAGATTCCTCTGATGCAGCCCCTGCTGAAACACTGGCTGTAGCACCCATCCCAGAGGATGGCAAAGCTTTGGATATTCAGAGGTCTGATAGTGTTCGCCCGAAGCGTCCTCGCCGAGCCACTCAACCAACTTCTCCTGCTGAGGGGAAGAAAAAGAAAAAGAGACGTCTTCGCTGAGTGTCATGCTTGGATCAGGATGCCGGTCCTTCTGCTCCTGCTGCTGGGGAAGTGCCGATGCCAGTTTTTGCTGAAGCTGATCCCAATGGGTGTGACCCGACTGATGCTGATCCCAATGGGTGTGACCTTGATGATGCTGATCCCAATGGGTGTAATCTAGCCACAGCTGATCCCAATGGGTGTACCGTCCGCATTATTGATGAAGATGAGGAAGAGGAGAATGAAGTCCCTCTAATTCGGAAGAACAGCCGGCGCTACATAGCTAGCAGGGAAAGTAGTGGTGTTCCTTCTCCAGCTTTGTCTGCCCTCATTGGTCTACAAGAATTGTCTCTGGCAAACATTGATCAGACTCTTGAAGACATGGTCCCAGAAGATCTATTGTCAGAGCCGGCAGATGGTGGAATGATGGACGTTTGCGCTGATGTGCCTGATGCCGGATTGGAGTTATCTCAAGCAGCGTCTCGTGCCTCATCGACCTTAGAGCGCGGTCTTAAGGGTCAGGAGGCTGGTCTGGATTGTTCTGCTCCCATGGAAGTGCGTGAAGGTCCTTCAGCCTTAGAGGTGACCGTTACAGAGAGCTCGGCCCTCAAGGATGGCGCTAGCGCTTACCCAGCCCCCGAGGGTGTCGCCGGGGATGATCCGGCTCGGATGGGCAGCGCGAGCTATGACCCAGCCCTCGAGGGTGTCCGAGTTGGTTCTCCCTCTCACACTTCCATGGATGATCACGTAGGATCTTATCCTCCGCATTCTGGTTGCATGGCAGCAGCTCAAGCTTCGGGTCAGGAAGTCGCCTTAGAGGCCGGCGCTCCTGATGACAGAGTTTTGATTTCTGCTGTTGACACTGACTTGGTCGCCATTAATGCATTGCGGGTTGCTCCGCATGTTGATCCTTCATCGAGCCATCAACTGATTTCCCACGACTTGGGAGTTCCTTCGTTCTTCACCAACCTCCAAGTAATTTGGTTTTTCCTGATCTGGTTGTACCACGGGTGTGATATTGTTCTTACACTCATTTGTTTTTAATGTCAGGCATTGGTCGATGAAATGGTTGGTCAGCTGAGGTCGCAGGGTGCTTCTGTCCCAGAAAGAGCTCTATCTCTGACGCATTGGAATCCAGTGCTGCTTCAGCGGCGGGTATCTGATTTGGAGATGGCAAATGCTGGTTAGTGCTCTTTGTTTTTTCTTTGGCTACTTGATTAATATACTTTTTAGTTGAACACCCTTGCTTGACTATTTCTTGACAGATATGGCTCGGCGGTACTCTGATCTTGAAGAAAAATATTCTCAAGGTCAGACTGAACTGGCCCGGGTTTCTGCTTCTCTGAATGATGCTAACACGCTGAACTCTACTCTCCATGCTCAGCTTGACTCTGAAAAAGTGACCAGTGAATTAAGCTTTACTTGGCTTTATCTGCTGTGTTCTTAGTGCTTGCTTGACGTTGGAGAAACTGATTCTTGTCTGCAGGAGGAAAAATGTGCTCTTGCCACTTCTCGCGACAACCTTGACAAGCTATATCACGACGCCAGCAACTCGTTGACCATCTTGGAGAGGAGTCATCGCTTCACCATGGAAGATTTGGATAATCATCATTATAAGCTGCAAGAGTCCTTGGATGATATGATTCACCTCAGGCAAGTGGTGTCGAACAAGGATACTATCATCAAGGATCTGCGTGCTTCCAAGAAATCAGTCGCCCAGGAGCTAGAAACTGCTCGGTTGGCTGTCAAGGCTGCTGAAGAGACTTCTGCTACTCTGAGGGCCTAGCGCGACAAAGCTATGGACAAAGCTATGGACAAAGCTATTCGCGCGGGGTGGATCCTGATGAGGAGACCTGGCGTGGTTGTTCCTGACGACATAGTGGCAGATGTGAATGCCGCTCCTGATTCCTCGAGTCGTCCCTCTTCGTCGGTTGCTCCTAAGAAGAACATTACCAAATAGAAACACTGGATGCTTTGAATATGTGGTTAGTGTGCTCAGATATTTAGAAAACACTTTTTAGTACTGAATGCCGCTATTGTTTTCCCGTTGTTAGAATACAACAGTATCTACAATCGCAGAAGTAAATGCAGTATGAAATTTCTTTGTGGGGCATAGAGGTCGCCCTAAGATGAGTAATTGCAAACATGCTTGTGTCGGATTAAGTAGGCGCGAATGTGCTGTGCCGATTTAAGTCATTACCAACTTAAACCGACCGCTCCGTTGGTACGGTATAGTGGTCACCCCGAGTTAAGTGAGCGTGAGCATGTAGTACCGCCTTAAGCCATTGCCGACTTAAGCCAATTGCTCCGTTAGTTGGGTATAGTGGTCACCCCGAGTTAAGTAAGCGTGAGCATGTCGCACCGCCTTAAGTCATTGCCGACTTAAGCCGATTGCTCCGTTAGTAGGGTATAGTGGTCACCCCGAGTTAAGTAAGCATGAGCATGTCACACCGCCTTAAGTCATTGCCGACTTAAGCCGATTGCTCTGTTAGTAGGGTATAGTGGCCACCCCGAGTTAAGTAAGCGTGAGCATGTCGCACCGCCTTAAGTCATTGTCGACTTAAGCCGATTGCTCCGTTAGTAGGGTATAGTGGTCACCCCGAGTTAAGTAAGCATGCAGGTTGACAGTGAACCATTCAAGTGCCTTTGAAGTCTTTTTATTGATGATATATTTCCCAGTTTACAGAGTACATTGTCGTCCCAATAGCTTTTGAGATATAGCTAGGGGTAAAACTTCCTGAGATGTTCTATGTTCCATGAGTTCCCAATTTCCGTGCCGTCCATTTGAGTGAGACGATATGATCCAGGCAGAGTGACTTCTGCTACTATGAATGGTCCTTCTCATAGAGGCGACAGTTTGTGCCGTCCCTCCCCCATTAGAATTCGGCGGAGGATGAGGTCTCCCACTGCGAAGGATCGATGCCGTATGGCCTTGTCATGATAGCGTCTCAGAGTTTGCTGATATCGGGCCGACTGAATCACCATATTCAATCGTTCTTCTTCTAGTACATCGACATCCTCCAGCCTAGTAGCCTCAGCTTCTGCTATGTTTTCAAAGATTAACCTTGGTGCCCCAAACTTGAGATCAGCAGGTAGCACTGCTTCCGAACCATATACCATAAAGAAAGGTGTGTTTCCATGTAGAGCTCGACTAGGTTGAGTTCTCAGGCTCCAAACAACATACGACAGCTCTCTGATCCACTTTCCTGCGAACTTTTCATTCTTGTCGAAGACTTTCTTTCTGAGCGCTTCCAATATCATCCCGTTGGCTCTTTCTACCTGCCCGTTGGCTCTTGGGTGCGCCACCGAGGCATATTTGATCTGAATGCTCTTTTGCTCGCAGAAATCGAAGAACTCTGAACTTGTGAAGTTGGATCCCAGGTCGGTTATGATGCTATTTGGTATTCCAAACCTGAATATTATGTCTTGTATGAATTCCACTGACTTAGCTGAAGTTAGAGAAGCAATGGGTTTGAACTCTATCCATTTAGTGAATTTGTCGATAGCAACCAGTACATGAGTGTATCCTTCTTGAGCTTTCTTGAAAGGTCCAATCATATCTAATCCCCAGCATGCGAACGACCAAGTTATGGGTATGGTTTGCAGTTGTTGTGCTGGTAGATGTTGCTGTTTTGATAAGTACTGGCAGGCTTCACACCTCTGGACTAACTCGGCTGCATCATTCTTTGCTGTTGGCCAGTAGAAACCCGACTGGAAGACCTTTCCAACCAGGGTTCTGAATGCTGCGTGTATCCCGCATTGCCCAGCATGAACCTCTTCTAGCAGTTGCTTTCCTGTAGCTGAGAGAATGCATTTCATGAGGACTTCCGATGCGCCCCTTCTGTATAGCGTTTCCCCAATGAGAGTATAGTGGGCTGACTGCCTTGCAATTCGTTCTGCTGTATTTTTGTCATCTGGTTCCTCCTCATTTTTTATGTACTTGATGATCGGCTCCCTCCAGTCATCAGAATTTGACTCTGGTTGGCTCAGAGCATTGCATTCCTCCACCCGATCTAGTGAAATGCTCGGATGTGGTATTTCTTGAACAAAAACTCTAGGCAGGACCTGAATCTGACTGGATCCTAGCTTGGATAATATATCAGGTGCCGTGTTGCGATCTCTCTCCACATGATGAAATTCTAGACCTTCAAATTTGTCTTCTAGTTTTCGGACAGCAGTGCAGTATTTTCCCATGGAATCATTCAAGCAATCTCATTCTTTGTTTATCTGACTTATGACCACCAGAGAATCTCCATATACCATCAGTCTCTTGATGCCCAGTGATATGGCAATGTTTAGTCCATGAATCAGAGCTTCATATTCTGCTGCATTGTTGGATGCTGGAAATAACAATTGAAGAGCATATTTGAGTTGTTCACCTCCAGGTGCAATAAAGAGGATCCCTGCACCTGCTCCCTGCAGCTTCAACAAGCCATCAAAATACATTTGCCGTACTTCTGTAGTTTCCGGGTTATCCGACACCTGTTGCTCGGTCCATTCTGATACAAAGTCAACCAGTGTTTGAGTTTTGATTGCGGTGCGAGGTCGAAACTCGATGTCATGCGATCCCAGTTCACAGGCCCACTTGGCTATTCTTCCAATGGCTTCTTTATTGTGGAGAATATCCCCTATCGGAAATCCAGTGACTACTATGACTTTGTGGTCGTCGAAGTAGTGACAGAGCTTGCGTGTAGTTAGAAGTACTGCATATGATAGCTTCTGAACCTGAGGGTATTTCTTCTTTGAAGGGCCCAAAACTTCACTAATGAAATAGACAGGATGCTGTGCTGCGTATGCATGTCCCTCTTCTGCTCGCTCGACTACCAACACGGTGCTCACCACATGAGTCGTGCAAGAGATGTATAATAACAGATCTTTAGCCGGTTGAGTCGGCGTGGCCCGGCGCGGCGGTTTTAGCACTGGTGGTGTTGTCAAGAATTTTTTCAGCGCATCTAGAGCTTCTTGTGCTTCTGAAGTCCACTGGAATTCATCTACCTTCTTGAGCAACTTATAGAATGGTAAGCCTTTCTCTCCCAGCCTTGATATGAATCTGCTCAGAGCTGCCATACATCCGGTAAGTCTTTGTACTTTCTTCTGTGATCGTGGTGCTTCCATCCTCATGATAGCCTCGATCTTTTCTGGATTGGCTTCAATTCCCCGGTGGCTGACAATAAACCCGAGCAACTTTCCTGCTGGTACTCCGAAGACACATTTTTCGGGATTAAGCTTCCATCGGTATCGCCGTAGACTGTTGAAGACCAACTGTAAATCTTCAATGAAATTTTCTGAATTCTCTGTCTTGATCACCACATCATCCACATAAGCTTCCACACGCTTGCCCCAGTGGTCGGCTAAGCATGTCTGAATAGCTCTCTGATAAGTCGCTCTAGCGTTTTTGAGGCCGAACGACATGGAGGTACAGCAGAAAGCTCCGAACGGAGTGATGAATGCTATTTTTTCTCGTCTTCTTTTGCTAAGCTAATTTGATGATACCCAGAGTAGCAATCCAAGAAAGACAACACAGAACATCCGACAGTTGAGTCCACCACCTGGTCTATTCTAGGGAGTCCGAAGGGATCCTTCGGACAGTGTTTGTTGAGATCTATATAGTCGACGCACATGTGCCAATCCACTTTATTCTTTTTGAGTACAAGAACAGGATTAGCTAACCACTCAGGATGTAACACCTTTCTAATGAATCTTGCCGCGACCAAGCGAGCCAGCTCAGCACGGATGGCTTCTCTCTTGTCGGGCGTGAAGCGACGTAATTTTTGTCGGATCGGCCTCGCCTAGGGGTAGACCTTCAATTTGTGCTCGACCAGTTCTCTCGGGACTCTCGGCATATCCGCAGGTTGCCATGCGAATACGTCTCGGTTATCTTGCAAAAACTGGACGAGCGCGCCTTCCTATTTGTCATCGAGACTGGAACTGATGATAGCAGTTTTGCGCTCGTCGGTGAACCCAAGATTGATTCTCTTGGTTTCTTCAGTCGGCCGCATAGAGGTCATGGCTTGAGCTTCATTCGCGGGTACCGCGAGGTCTTCCTCAGGCTTTGAGTTCGCCTGCGCAGAAGAAGTCGCTGATGGTTTGGTAGTGAGGGCCGCCTGAATGGCCACTCAGAAACATTCTGCGGCGCCTTGGAAGTCAGCGCACATAGTTATGATTCCTTGTGGTCCTGGCATCTTCAATATCATGTATGTATAATGCGGAATGGCCATGAACTTCGCCAATCCAGGCCTCTCGATGATGGCGTTGTATCTGCAGTCGAAGTTCGCCACCTCGAACCTCAGGATCTCAGTTCTGTAGTTCTCTGGAGTTCCGAAGGTGACCGGCATGTAGATGTGGCCCGGCAGATATTCTCCTTCAGTCGGCACGATGCCGAAGAAGGGTGTGTCCGACTCGTGGAGCTCTTTGAGGGGAACTCCCAAGCCTTGGAGCGTCCGGGGGAAGGTGACGTTGATGCTGCTTCCCCCGTCCACTAATACCTTCTTTACCCTGCTCTCTCGGATCACCAGATCGACGAGGAGCGGGTACTTGCCTGGGTGGTCGAAGTTGAGCCACTGATCTGCCCGGGTGAAGGTGATTGGGTGCTCAGACCATCGGTACGGGGCGGGAGGACCGGTAGCCACCACCAGTATCTAACGATCGTTGAGCTTTTGTTGTCTCTTGCTTTCCTGCGACCCGTGTCCACCGAAGATGACATTGACTTCTCTGTCAACGCACGGGAAAGCTTCACCTCCTCCCTCCTCCTGCTGCTGGGGCTGTCGTGGCTCTCCTGGTCCTCCTCGCGGCGGGGGAGGAGGTAGAGGTTGGAAGGGTCGGTCGTTCCCCACGGTGTGCTTGAAGTCTCTGCAGTTCCGGAGGGTGTGGCGCATGTCCTTGTGGTACGGGCATTGGGCGTCGAGGATGTCGTCCAGCGTGCGTTCACCTCCACGAGGTCCTCCTCGGGCGTGCGAGGCGGGCGGTCCGGCGGCGTGGACCTCTTCACGAGGCCTCTTCTCCCAGCGTTTGTCGGGTTGCTGGTTCGTGTCGCATCGCGGTGCTGTCGGTGCAGGCTTTGCTCCTCCGATGAGGTCTAGAGCTCGTTCATCGGCGGTGATGTAGAGGTCGGCTTCCCGGAATAGCTGCTCAGAAGTGGTCGGCGCCTTTTGTAGTATGGCTCGAACGAAGGCCGAGTCATTGGATCCCCGGTAGAAGTCCTCGATCACTGCTGCTTCCGCAACCTCGGGGATATGATTTCTCATGGTCTGGAATCTTTTGAGGTACGACCGAAGAGTTTCGTCCCCCTGACGCTTGATGGATTTTAGGTCCCATGGTTGCGTCGGTTTGTCGGAGAGAGATTGGAAGTTGGCGGTGAAGCACCGACTGAAGTCGCTCCAGTCGTCGATGCAGTGTCGGAGTAGGTGTCACAGCCATTGCAGCACGTCTTGCCCAAGGACGATAGGCAAGTACGCGGTCATCACGTCCTCGGTTGCCCCAGCGGCTCGGGCGGCGGTGGTGCAGACGGCCAGCCAGCCTCCCGGATCCTGCTTAGGTTCATATTTGTCGGCATTGGAGACCTTGAAGTTAGGGGGCCATTGAATGGCCCTGAGGTGTGGAGTAAGCGCCGATACTCCACAACTGTCTTCTTGTCGTCGGTGATGATGTCTTTCCCGGGGAGGGGAGTGGTTGTCGTGGTGCCTCGACTGTCCCCGGGTGGTGCCACCAGTTGAAGCCGTGGTCGACTCGGTCCTGGTAGCCTGACTCCGTGCTGGGATGTCGTGATCCCGGTCGTACTCTTCCCGGCGACGGATCTCGTTCTCGTTCTCGTTCTCGTGTCGTCGTTCGCGCGAAGCGTTGATGGAGCTCCGTGCGTCCCGCCAACTGTTGATGGCATGTCGTAGATCGTTCGGCGGATGAGCGAGGGGTAGAAGGTGGTTGGCTGCTTGAGTGAACAGCCATCGATAGCCCTCGGCGTCGGGAGTCCGAGGGAGGCCATCAGCTATCCGAGCCAACACTCCACCGACTTCACTCAGCGTGTTCATGGCTCAGGCGAAGTCGGGGTTCAGGTTGCGTCCAAAGAGTGGATTTTCTCGATGTTGCCTCATTTCCTGCTCGGCCTATCCTTGAGCCTGCCGACGGTCACGTCGTCAAGAGTTCATTCTTTCTCTGAGGACCCGTTCTTCTAGAGTTTCTCCTACTTATGAGACCTCGTCTCGTGATACGGGCTGCGCTGGATCCCGTTCTCCGGCTTCGTGATGCCGCCGAATATTTCGGCATTGGTTCCTCCATCGGCGAGACTCCCGATGAAGAGGTTCCTCTCCTGGTGCGGTTGGTTCATCGTCGGAGATAGGATTCGATTCCACTCTTCCCCCGATGAAGAGGACGTCGGGGTAGAATGTAGCACCTGTCACGATGATCTTCTTTCTGTCCTCCTTTGAGGACAGAGGCACAGAAAGAGCAGCTTGACGACCCTTGGCTTCATTCGTTTCTTTCCTTCTGTGATCTGTGTCCATTTTTCTGTCGGAGAGGTGGACAGCGGGGTTCACCGGGTAGACGGACCCTCAGCTCCTAGCTTGCTGAAGGTGATCTTTTCTCGAAGCGCTGGAGGTTGAGCTTTTCCCTGCTTTGCTCCGATTTTCTCGAAGATCTTTGAGGATGACTTTCTCTCCGGTGGATCCGCGATGCGATGCAGAGTTCCTTCCTCATCTGCTATAGATGAGATAGTCCCAAAGCAGAACACGGACCCGGGACGAAGGATGATCTTATGCTGGAAGGTGACGACCATTGAGCTAGCTTGGATCGACGACACACCCCACACCTGGCGCGCTAGCTGTCGGTGTTTTGGGTCCGACCGTGCACCCGGGGTTGCCCCTCAAGGTGCTTTTTGGAGTAGGACGGTGTTACCGACTGTAGCTCTATGGTTCGTGCTGGATGCACGAGAAACAGTGGACAGTCGTGTACAGGTTCGGGCCGCTTTGAGATGCGTAACACCCTACGTCCTGGTGTGAGTACTTTATGTGGTGGGTTACAAGGAGGTTCTCTAGTTCTAGAAACGTAGAGAGCCGGTGTGGATGGCTAAGTAATATGAGGTCGATCGTCTTGAAGGGGTGCCCCCTAGGCCTTATATACTCGATCGTGAGGCATTACATGTGGATATGATAACAACGGGTGCCTAGATAATAGTGAACTGACTGAGTCTATCTTCCTATAATTCAGCCGACCCATCCTCGCTCAGTTCCGACGTACGTGGCCTCTGCACGGGAAGGTCGGGTCACTGTTGTGATCACCGCTCGAATTCATCGGGCCGTCTGGGCTTGCATCGATCCGCTTTATTGGGCGTTCCTCCCTAGGCCCACGAAGGGATGACCTTGCGGATTATTGGGCCCACGGGCCCCTCGCGAGGCATCTTGTCCTTCTGGTGGACCCGGGGGATATCTGTCCCCCACAGCAGGTGACCGTTGGCGCTACAGGCTTTCACACCAGACAGTTCGGGTGTCACAACGGACAGTCCGGTGACATCTCTCCACCAGTTTCACCAGTAACTAGCCATTGGGCTACACTTCCCTGTTGCACCGGACAGTCCAGTGTCCTCGACCGGACAGTCCGTCCGTGGTAACACTTTTCTTCGTTTCTTGGACTTTGCTTGATACTTATTGATCTTCTCTTGTCATCTTCATAATGTCTTCTTTTAAGGTGTTGCTTTCTTCAATGCCTTAGTCCAAATCACTTTAGCATCCTATGAACTACAAACATAAACACTAGCAAACTCATTAGTCCACATGTTATGTTGATCATCAAACACCAAAATCTATTGAGCCAAATGGCCCAGGGTCCATTTTCCTAACAACTGTAAAACCCGCAACCACTGAGCTAGCTTATATAACTTGGTAAGCGGTAAAGATGAACGGTCCCCCGTGACTATAAATAGAGGAGCAGTGCCATGCATAGGGGATGGTTTTTTTCCAAACCCTGAGCACTAGATCGCTCGACCTTCGAATATACATTCATGTCATAACTTGTGTGAAGCTGAAGGTACATTTGTACTTACTTCATATTTTACTAGGAATGGAATAAATGTAAACGTATTCATCTAGATGAGAGATATGTTTCACTCTTATTGATTTACATATTGTTTTCATTACCTTTATTAAGTTATCCTATTGTCTTCTCCTTTTAATTTATCTTCGTAGAACAGTTAATTAAAGGGAGAAGCTTCCAATTTAATAACTTGTGTTGCCTCGTTTTTGATATCTTTCAGAAATAAAAAACAAGTGACCAACAGGATCCCTCTTGGGATGTTAGATCTAGGTTTATCCGAGAGCTATCTGCGTGTGCCAAACAGTCCGACATCCAATCGCGTACAATCCGGCACCACCGGACAGTCCGGTGCCCACCACGAATAGTTCGACGAAGAGCAGAGCCGACCCTAAGGTCCTGACCATCACGTGCAGGCCCTAGGTTTTGTTAGTATTTGGCTCAAAAAGGCGCCAACAAAAACTTTACAATGATTTGTGCTCTATTTAAACTAGTTGTTGTGTCCAATCTGAACGCGTCTACCATATAACCTACATAAAATGCATTTTATGTGCCGAGTGAGAAACCACAATTCTAATCCCCGTGTCGTTTCTCGTAAGATGTCTCATGCAACACCAAACCCTAGTCGTCATCCACTCATTGTCGCGCCCTTCCTCCTCTCCCCTTCGCTTTGCCGCCACCAGAGTAAGCGACCGAAAGACCTAAATGGCTTGCGAGAATGGTGGCGGCAAGGTCTTCCTCGCGTGGCCTAGCATGCTTTAGCCCGGCCTGAGCACAACATGACCCATTGTCTATCTAGGGGTGACAACGGGTCGGCCCGGGTACCGGATACAGATATTGCAAATACCCGTTTTTTCGGATACAGATTCAGATATTTTTATATTCGGGTCGGATACGATAATACCCGGATAGTGCAGCTTCAGATTCGGGTTGGATAAGGAGCGATGACTACCCGATAAATACTCGGATATTCGGGTTAGATACGAGTACCCGGAATTCGGGTACCCGTTTTTTCTTTTTCTGCATAATAATATAGTTATAAAATCATAAATTTTACATATGAAATCAGATGGAGATAAAGTTTATATAAAAATTGTAGAGCTCGAAGAGATCTATAACTTTGTAGTACATCAAATTTTTGTTTAAACACATTTAGGCCAAAATTATTGAAATAATTTCCAAATTTATATAAAATTAATAGACTTTATCATTTTCACGTGGGGACTTAAGGTTATCTCCATGTAGGAAGTTAATGTTATCTATTTATAAACTATTTATTAGCATTAGTAACTTATACGTAATTTTTGGTCGACACTACAATATTTTTATGAATTTAATTGTATTTGATGATTTTCTACAACAAGCAATTAATAATACACCAAATAGCCTAAAAATTTTATGAAATTTTACGAAGGCACAACATATGTCCATATATAACCATAAAAATGTTTTGATCATAAGATCTATAAGATGCACACGTACCTTCCATTTCACTTTAACTTATTTGTATGAGCTACAAGTGAAATCACTCTAACTATCCAAGTTTCAACATAATCAGTACTTTACTTTATCATTTTGATGTGAGGACTTGAGTTATCTTCGTATAGAATGTTTATTAGTTTTTGTAACTTATTTGCAATTTTTGGGGGAAACTAGAATATTTTATGAATTTAATTACATTATCCGACAATTATTCGATATCCGACCAAATAATATCCGTATCCGTCACTTATTCGCCCGAATAAATATTCGGTCCTTGTATCTGTATCCATCCTATTTCTAACTATCCGATTCTGATCCCGAATCCATTTTAAATATATTAGGGTAGGATACAGGATGATCTACTATCCATCCGTATCCGCTCGTTTTCACCCTTATGTCTATCTGAATGTTTTCTCTCTCTATTTTTTATAAAAATATTTATATTATGCTTAAATATAAACTACAAGACATAAAAACATATATGTTATTGGCTACGTGGATGTCAATGTGTGTTGAAGGCAATGTTCAAATACCCACTTGTGCGTTGTTTCTGGGACACGAGGGCAGGTGTGTCGAGTAAATGATGAAATAGGCTGTTTTTTTGTGGTTGTTACTTGAGCTTGGCCCATATAGAGCCCAATTCAATTTGGGCCAAGCTGATTCCAGCCAATATCCATTTTGATTCTCATACTAGAGATCAGGTCGCGTAATCAAGCCTAATCGTCAATGCCTCAATGGAGAAGTTCATTGAAACAAAACCATCATAATTAATACAACTAACTTGGCCCATTTACATGAGATAGGATCAATTCACATGGCACATTGGCGTCTCACGAATAAAATCAATTCACAACCCCAAGGAAAGGGAGAAAGAACCGAGGAAGGTACTGGGCACTTGGGCAGGCTGCTCCGACTGGACCACTGCTATCCTCAGTGCTCTCTCTCTCCTACTCCTGTGATTCTCCTCTTCAGCTCTTCTCGCCCATTCCAGCTCCGACTGCGCCGGTGGGGGACCGCGCACCCCAGCGGCGCCAGGCGTCCACGGGATGGTGGTTCTTGTGGCTACTGCCGCTCGGTGGCCCGGGGGAAGCACGGCTGCCCGGGCGCGCCCGCCGGCTGCGAGGGGCAGGGCCCCCCTCCGCGTCGCCGCCGAGCCCGAGCACAAGGCGGCCACGGTCAGGTTTGGTACGCGCCATTGGAAGAAAACCAGTAGCTGTCGCGACCTTTTTTGATGTTTCGATTGCTTCGTTCACCTGCGCACTAGATCACCGCCTTCCTTCAGGTCGCTGGACCTCCATTATGTTATGCCTGACAGGCGCAACCATAAGCAATTCTAATTGCATCTTGATAGACCAATTCCAGGCTAAGATAGCGCGAGAATTAGGGACACTGTGGCAGCAAGTTATGGATACTGAACACTAGTGTTGCAGTTTCTTTCCCACTTCTTGATGTAACATTTGGTTAAAACATCCTTTTTTTTTGGAGCCATAACAGTAAGAGTAAGACCTGTTAAACTTGCTAAATATATTATACATAAGTAATTAAGTCCTGGAGAACAATATATGAACCACAATGCATCCCTTAGATCTGTAACACTACCTAAACCATCTTTTGCCGACTCAAAGGCTTCCCATAATCTTTTATTAGGTGCTATTTATGTCATGCCTCAGGCATTGCCATATGAATAACTACTTGTTATTTAACAGAAAAATATAGATTGTTATCATGGATGAAACCAATAAGGCATGACGTCAGGGCCCAAATGTCCAATGTAAATGTTGGTGCCGGAAGTTATGGAGGAGATGAAGCAAATGGCCATGGAGAACATTTGGATACCTCTGCTACCGGAGACCCCAACAAATTGTTAGTGTCCACCCTCCCCTTGTTTTCTCTCCATTTTCATGCAACGTCTTGTACACTGAACTCCTATCCTTGAAAATGCATCACAGAGCAAAACAACTTTCAGGATCTCGTTACCTGCAACCCGTTGGTGTCGTGCTATTTCTGTGTGCCCTGGCAACTAGTTTTTTCGTTTTCTTTAAAGGACAATCATCTGCAGTTGTAGCTATGCTGGCAAAATCAGGTTTCACGGCGGCATTTACACTGATTTTTGTATCTGAGATTGGAGATAAGGTATAAAATTCATTTCAATTGGCATCTTTTGCCCCCTCTCATCTTGAACTTCCAGCTACACTGTGAGATGCCTCTTCACCTTCTTTAAAGTAACATAAGAAATGTTGAAGCTTTTCTAATATTTCTTTATAGTGTTATTGAAACATGCACAACCTACTTGGAGTTAGTAAATTTACTGAGCAGACTGAATTTTTGAGTTTTTTACATTCTTTTGAGTTCAGCCATTGGTATAGACTAGAGTTCAACAATATTTTAATGTTCTCATCCTTTGCAATGTTTCATTTTCCATCTCCATCTTTGAGATTTTGTTTCATAAATGGTACAACCCTGGTTTGTAACGTACATGAAGCTTAGCTGTTAGCAGCATGCAGTTTCATCTATGTTGTGATTTGTGATCGTAACTTACTATATTTAAAGAATTGAGGACTTTGCATTACCTCTGCAGTGAATTGCTATTGTTTAATTTCAATTATACATGTATTGGAGTTCTTAGTTTTTTTGTTTGGTTGCTAACAATTGCAGATATATGCTGTTCAATTTGTATTTTTTTCAGTATATATATCTTCTTTTTTTCCATACTATCTTCTATGATTAAAGCACTTCTAATAGACGAAGGAATTTGATTGCCTTGACACTTCTACCATTGCAGACGTTTTTCATTGCTGCACTACTCGCGATGCAGTATCAAAGAGCACTGGTATGTTGTGAGCCTAGAAATCTAATATATGTCCCACTTTATTTCCTAGTTTATTGATTTTCCATCTTTGCTCATCTCTAGATAGTGCATCTCTGTGATCTGATCCTTGACAGAGAAAGCTTGTTTGTATGTGCCTGTTATTTAATAAAAAAACGCCAGTATACCACTATAAATGGTTGAGAGAAGGTTTGAGTCTTCGAGGGGGAGATCAGCACCCCCGTGATGGCCTCCCCCCCCCCCCCCCCCCCCACACACACACAAAAACAGTTGGGCAGAGATCTCCTTGTAAATGAAATATTTACCAAAAACCAGGCATTGTTAACTGCATCTGCGCGTGAATGAAACTACGAATGGTGTTTGAAATCCTGCTTTATTAAACATCAATCACATGTATGGAGTGTTCCATTGGTCATTGGCTAGAGCAAGGTTTTAAAGTTGTCCGACTAATCACGATTAGTCGGCCTTATCGCTGGAGCAAGCTCGATCAAGGTCTTCGACTCGACTAGGATGACTAGGAAGCGATTAGTCATCCTAGTTGCGGACTAATCATGATTAGTCGTCTGACTAGTGTTATGACTGACTGATTTTGTTCGTTTTGGGCCAGTATCCGGTCTCTTTTTTATGGGCCAGCCCACCATCTCTAAAGGTCTAAATACACTGTTTTTGCCCTGCCTAGAGTCCTGGACACGCAGCATTGTAGCCGTCGCCACCTGTACATGGCGTGTGCCGTGCTCAGCGCCACCGCCTTTGCTCCATTGCTCCCTTCTCCAGCGCTGCTGCCCTCCTCTCCATTCGCCCTGCTGTGCGTCCGTTGCTCCATCGCGTGGCTGCTGCAGAGGCCCTCTGCTTGAGTCTACAGTGTGCGGCACGTTTGCTGCAGCCTCCAGCGCGCGGCGGCCATTCTTATGACTTTTAGTGAAAACATGCTGCTAGTCTGCTACAGTTATATTGCCATTAGATCTGCAATAATATTGTTTTAATGCTACCCTGACTTTATGCTAAAATGGTATTTGCAATATAGTGTCCTGTTGTCCGACATTTAATGTTATGATTTGCATTTGAATTTTGAACCTATGATGCTGCGACAGCTATATATATTAATATATATAAATACATATGGTTCTGTTATAGGTGGACGACTAGGAGTCGACTAGGCTCGACTAATCGAGTAAATCGATGACTTATCGTGATTAGTCAACTTATCGGTGCTTAGGCGACTAGAGTCGACTTTAAAACCTTGGGCTAGAGTGTAAAGTCTGTCACCCCCCCCCCCCCCCCTACCATAGTTTGTGCCTGAATGTTGGCAGTGACAACATGGCAGCAACTGAGATCAGGTAATGGTAGCCAGTTGGTGAGGACTGAATGTGCAACAGGACTCCAAAACAGTTGAATATATGTGGTCTGAAGTTTTGCATCACACATTTGTTTTTTAATTAAAGTTGTAATGGAATTATGATAAGCAGGGTCTTTTTCCAAGAACTTAGTGCTACAAATTTTCCCAATGCCATATATACGAGAATTATTGCTTTTAAGTGGTGGTTTCATGCTTTTAGTTTTCCAATGAAATTTGTTTAGCATGGTTCTAGAGTAAACAAACTGGCAGACCCAGTGCCAGAGGCTCCCACATAAGTGGGATCTGAGGAAGGGATAAACCGAGGAAAGCCTTCCCCCGCAAATGCAGAGAGAGTGCTTTAAACCCGCGACCTGGTGACTCCACGAGACACCTCTCACCACTGCACCAAGCCTGCCTTTCTTAGCATGATTATGCACTTCTACTCCCTCCATTCACAAAAGAATGCAAGACTTGTGCAAGTCAATCTACCTTAACTTTGACCAAGTTTATAGCGAAAATTATTAGCATTTATGTCTCCAATTTTTTTACTACTAAAATATATTTTGTAGTTAATTTAATCATACTTATTTTGTATCATAGATATTAGTACTTTTTATATAACTTTGGTCAAACTCCAAATCGTTCGAGTTTCTGAAAAAAATGAGAATTGCATCCTTTTGTGGATGGAGGGATATTAACTATATGATTTGCCTTATTTTCTTTTTGCGTATAACAATATATAGTATTTCAGCATTTTGTATCTATTGTGAATTTTTATAAGCAGGTTTTACTTGGGTCAATGGCTGCTCTCTCCCTGATGACTATTGTGAGTGTTATAATTGGACGGATTTTCCAGTCTGTGCCAGCACAGTTCCAAACAAGTTAGTATTAACTACTTTAGTAAATAACCAATTATGTTTGGAAAGAATTGCTCATGTCTTTCGTGATAACTATATGTGTTGTAATTCTAATATACAATTGTTCATTGCTTCTAAAATTGTGTTTAGTTGTGATAAGCTTGTCTCATTATGCTAACAAGATAGTTGTGATACCATGGTGTTCCTTCAGCGCTACCCATAGGAGAGTATTCTGCAGTTGCTCTGCTGGCATTCTTTGGTTTCAAGTCAATAAAAGATGCATTAGCACTTCCTGATAATGCCAACGGGAACCTTCAAGGGAATTCAGAAAGTGGAGAACTGGCTGAGGCCGAGGAGCTTGTCAAGGAAAAGGTTGTCCTTGTCCAGAAAGTGCTTGTGTTGAGAAATCTTTTCAAAATTATAATTGCTTGCTTTTACACTACGTAACCTGCAAGCTGGTGCGAGTTTGCACCATACTCATGTGCTGATATTGAGATTTTGTTGAATTGTGTTCCTGACAAATTGAAGTACTCGAAAAAGTTCCCAGCCTTTTCTCTGGTCTTTGCTGAAAGTCAGTTACTTTGTTACAGGTCTCTAAAAATCTCACCAGCCCTCTTGAAGTCCTTTGGAAGTCCTTCAGTCTTGTTTTCTTTGCTGTAAGCTGTATCTCCTACACTAAAATTATTTGCCAAGAACATTTGGGACCGTGGTCCTTAGATATTGTCAAACAACCATCTTACTGCTTGCCAAATGTTCTGCACCTGTAGGAGTGGGGAGATCGCTCTATGCTTGCTACAATTGCTTTGGGTGCTGCTCAGGTCGGGTTGAGAGTTTTGTTTACAAATATTCAATTTTAAGTTATTTGATTTGGCTGATGTAAGCATTTACTAAGCTGTGAGCTGTCTTATTTTTGCAGTCTCCTTTGGGCGTTGCTAGTGGAGCCATTGCTGGACACTTGATTGCAACAGCCTTTGCTATTCTTGGAGGAGCATTCCTGGCCAACTACTTGTCCGAGAAGCTGGTAAGACAAAAAAAGGTCCTTTGGTCATGGATGATCTTCTGTGTGACTGTTTGCAACTTGTCAACATTTATGTAAAAACAATGGTGCTCATAACCTCGAAACAACAAGTCAACAACAATAACAAAGCCTCTAGGCCCAAACAATTGGGTTAATGCATTATGACTCAACCTGCATGGGGTAAGGCAGCCCCACTTGGCGTGGGAGTGGGACAGACGATAATTTTTTTTTAACCCTGACCTAAAATTTGTGTTTTCACGGGGAGTCGAACTCAGGATATGAGGAGAGCTACTCAGGCCACCTAGCCAACTTAGCTAGCGACCCTTTCGTGGGTCAATGCATTATAAGTTGTAGGCTTACAAAAATACCAAATTAGAAATAAAACTTGAAATGGTTATGTGAGAAAAGTTATTGCACAGATTCAATACGACAATAGTTCTAGTTTGTAGCGAAAGGGCCTCTAGCTTAATGGTTAAGGCTTCCAAGTAGCACCTTCAGGTCATGGGTTCGATCCCTCTCGGGGGTGAATTTCAGGCTTGTTAAAAAAAAATCCCCTCGATGTGCCCCACTCGCTCCTGGGTTACGTCCTGCGCGCCACTCTTCGGCTGGCTCGTTGCAGAGTGGACGGTGACGGCCCCGACGGCCCCGCCAGTGATGAGGGGCCAGTGTTCGGGGATTTTCTCGGCCGGGACCATGTGCGGTCTCTTCTTAATAATAATACCGGGAGGGCGGTCTTTTCCTCTCGGCCGAGTTTTTTTGATAGTTCTAGTTTGTAATGTGTTTCTGTGTGTGGACATGGGTTATCTATGAAAGAACACGTAAAGACAAATTTGTGTAGGTGACCATGATATCTCCATACCGTTTACTTAACAGTGAAAAAATGTAGTTACTCAGGACTTGTTTTTTATCCTAATTGCAAATACCTAAAACACGTACAAACGCTTGCATGCATCCTTATGATGGCATGCGTGCACATTCTTGCCTCCTGTGAACACCACTGGAGGATTGGACTTCCAGCTTTGGAGGCTTGCACAATGCACAGTTGCACTAGAGTTTATGACTAAAGTAAAGTGGTTTCAACTTATGCGTTTTACCTAAAGTACTGAAAAGATGGCCACACGAACACTTGTTGTCTAGAGTCTACGGTCTACCCCAGATCAGCTTCGAGAAATTTGGAGCTAGGGATATCCAGCTCCAAGAATTCTCAGAGCTAGGGATGTCTCCAGTCTAGGGGTGTTTGGTTCCCATAACTAAAGTTTACTATGTCACATTAGATGTTTGGATGTCAATTTACTCAATTACGAGTATTAAATATGATCTATACAGAACTAATTACATAGATGTAGACTAAATGATGAGATGAATTTATTAAGACTAATTAATCTATGATTAACAAATGTTTATTGTAGCATCACATAGGTGAATCATGGATTAATTAGGTTTAATAAATTTGTCTCATCGTTTAGTCTTTATCTGTGTAGTTAGTTTTGTAATTAGACTATAGTTAATACTCGTAATTGGTATATAAACATCACTAAAATTTAGGTAAACGAATCAAACATCCCACTAGCGTTGCAAGGCATACCACTGCTTTTTTCCTTTTGGTCACTCGTTCTGATATAATCATAAATGTTTTACCATGTTGTTGTTACCTTGCTCTGCATACCCTTTTGATTTAGGACTAATGGAAATACATTTTTTTTTCAGGTTGGCTTGTTAGGAGGAGTATTATTTTTGCTCTTTGCTGCTGCAACGCTTTTTGGTGTATTCTAATCTATCTGAAGAATTTGCTGTTAGGGGAAAGACCTCGCAGTTCCAGTTTGGTCTTAGATTTTGAAGATGAGGGGCAAACCCAAGTAGGCTTGGCACATGCTGTATGTAGATAGACGTTATCCTTATCAGAGATGATTTCGATGTGCCCAAAATTCTACCAGACAGACTGGAAACTGCATCACATGGACAGCTTACAGAAGTTACCATTCAAATAATTTGATTAGATTTGTTTAATAAGAAGTTACTGTTTTGTGCTAAGGATCTAGTGTTGACTTTTGTCAATCATGTGCTTGTTTTTCATTCATGGGAGACAATGACAGAAGGAATCCCCAGGATGAATTGTTCTGAAAAACAACTCCCCGTTACCAAAAAAGGAGGAAATTACACAATTATATATAAAAATTTGCAAGCTCATTTATTTTGTTCAAACTTGCGAGTTAGCAACAAAAAGGAAAATTGGGACTTCTTGCTCTCTTTACTCGTGGTGATTGATATCACCTAGATAGTGTAACACCCAAAATTCAGGAAGTACCATAAAAATTCGTGGGAGTAGCTGCCGACGTTGCTTCCGTGATTCGCCGCAGAGGCTTGGTTCGCCGCGGACAGGGCGCTAACCGCCTCAAACCCCCCGACTACCCCAAACAGTTTGATGCTTCGTTGTTATCTCCGTTTTGCGTTGCACCTAGAGCACCCAGGGATTGGAGCCCTAGCATGTTAGGTGCGTTCATCGGGAGTGGAACAGATCTCGTGGCCGCTGTTTGCCGTGGCTAGCTTCGGTGTGGGCCAGATCCGTGAGTAAGAGGACTCCAGTAGTCGCGATAGCACCCCTGCGTAGTTTGGGACTCGCCCTGGCGGTGTTTGGGGTAGTCGGGGGGCGGTGGTGATAACCTCGATAATGGCGCTGCTGCGGCCGGCCGACGCCATAGTTGCATCGTTGTGTCTGGCCGTTGATTCGGGTACTGGCGGATCAGATCAGAAGGGGGAGCATAACGGTTCGCCTGGGGTTAGTCTTGTCTGTCCGATCTTGATCGGTGGATCTCGGAATCAATTAAACATATGCCATCGATCTCGTGATCCACGGTCATAGAAGGAGTATGTGCTCAGGATCTAATCAGATCCATTGATTGGCCATCCAATGACTAGGATCGGCTAACAGAATGGCAAAAGAACCCCTGAGTTTTTCAAAATTAAACTTGCAATCTAGGCATGTGTAAAGACTAAGACTACGAGGTCCATTTTCCTGCATAAAGAACCCCGAGCTTTCTAGATTTAGTACCAGCTGTCCAAATAGCTGTATAGTTATAAAATAAATAGAGAAAAGTGATTTTAAGTATAAAAATAAATCTAGAGAGTTTAGGAAATCCATAACTTGATCGTTTTACCCCGATTTAATCTGTTCTCGTGGCGTTGTAATAAATTTGCCCAAGTAGTAACAACATCATTTGTACAATATCTCATATATCTATAATTAGAGATCTCGCAATCTATATCCATTGGTATCATTGCACCTAGAAATATTGCTTTCTTCATAACTTCTTTGTTTTAATTTAGATTCTAGTGGTTCTTGAACCCTCGATTTTGCAGCAACACGTAGATCATTGATATGCAGTTTGTTCTCATGTTTGGTGTGATGTTAATTTCTCCTATGCAATGTTTGTTTGTATTATTGCGAGTAGATGAGCAAGTGTCCGAGGAGCCCAGAGAAACGCAGGTTGAAGATACTGATCAGGAGCTCGCCGAAGGCAAGTTATGCCCTTGACCACTCTTCTTTACCTAATAACGTTCTCCATAATCACTGTGACATGCTCATGTTAAATTTGAAGGGACCCAATTGGTCGCCCTAGTTTGTTTACCTCACACCTTGCATATAAGTGAATTATTGGGTCATTTGGCTATGCTCTACTTGGTTTTTGGGAAGTAATACTTTATGACACATGATCATGCTATATTTATTACAGCTACATTATTTATTGTTCATGGTAAGATTATTGTGTTAACTGGAACATGGAGAACCACCCGAGAAAATAGTGGTACCACAAGGGTGGAATGGGATGTGTTGGGGCGAAGGCGAAGACGCCACCCTTCGCTCAATGCCTTCGCCGACCTCGCTACACCAACAGAGACAAGACGACGGGCAGACTTACCCTTCGTCCCACACGTCGCCGGACGAAGACCTGTGACGAGGTCGTCTCATCTTGCGACCTCGTCCAACATGGAGGCCCACGTGTGATCCGGCCGATTGTAACAGGCCTTGCGTGGCCGCTGCGCATTACGTGCCTAATTTGTAAAGGTCTCCCTGTAATTACGGTCTGTAACCCTGCTTTATGGGAATATTCCGGGGATAACCTAGGTGCCTGGGGGCACATGCGTCCTTAACACTGGACGCTGGGCACTCAGATACCTATAAATACCCCCACACAGTGCCCTTGAGAGGCTAGATTAACAGAGCTATTGCCATCTCGAGCAAAAAACCCTGTTTGCGTTGCTGCACTCCCCCGTTGGATCAACTTGCACCAGAGAGCAAGTTCCAACATTTGGCGCCCACCGTTCGTGCTACGAAAAAACCACCCGCGATGGCACCCAAGAAAGCTAGCTCGAAGGCTGACGAGGCTACGAAGGCAGCACTACTGGCCGAGAAAAAGGGCAAGGCCCTCTCCCTCGCCCACACCACCCACCAAGAGGCCACCGAATACGACGCTCCCCACACCTGCGGCTCTGGAGAACAGCCGCAACCTCCCCCAGGCTTCGCTCCACCGGAGGGCGCGGACGTCATCGAGGACGGTGAAGTCATCGGTGTCTCAGCGAAAGAACAGCTACAGCTGCGCGCCTTGCGCATCAAGAACCGCAATCTCCAGAAGCAAAAAGAGATACTTGAGGCCAAGCGCCAACGTGTGTCTGCACAAGCCAAGGTGCGGCAGATGATACGCGACGAAGAGCAGAAGGCCCAGGAGCTCGAACAAGAGATCGCGCTAATGCAGCGCGAAGGCCACCTCGGCCTGCAACACGGCCCACCCCTGCAACAGCGCGCACAAGTCAAAGACATATACTTCCCTCAGCGCGAACACGCCATCCCACACGCCGCGACTTTCCAAGGTGTCAACTACCTCGATGAGCGAAGTCCCCTGGCGCCACACCTGCAAGTGACACCTTGGCCCGCCAACTTCCGGGCAGGGACCTATCCCAAGTACAACGGCAGCACTGACCCAGCACAGTACATCATGAGTTATCAGGTCGCCGTTGCATCTTCCGGAGGGGACGACGCCACGATGGCCAAGTCCTTCATCATCGCCCTCGAAGGCCCAGCTCTCACCTGGTACACCAGGTTGCCCCCGTTGTCCATCGACTCCTGGAGAAGCCTCCGAGACAAATTCCTGCTCAACTTCCAAGGGTATCGCCCAGACACTGACACCTTGGCTGGACTTTCACTCTGCAATTAGCTGGAAAAAGAGACTCTGCGGGAGTACTACCGCAAGTTTCTGACCCTTAAGTCACAGCTGCCTTCGGTCGATGACCAAATCGCCATCCACTACGCCATCAGTGGCCTTCGGGCCGGCGTCCTTTACAGCCACTGCATCAGGGATCCGCCCAAGAACCTCCAGGAGTTGTATCAACTATTTGAAAAATATGCCAGATCCGAAGAGCTCCACCAGCGCAAAGTCGAGTCTCATAGGAAACCCAAAGATACTCCACAGTCGAGCCGCACGTGGACGAGGCCTTCGCAGCCAAACTCCGGTCGGGACGGCCGCAATCAGCAGCAAGTGCACAACATTGCCAACCAGCACCCCGCTGGCGACGCCCCTCGCCGCCAAGAATATCCCCCCAGGGCCGCGGGAACGGGGCTCGCGGTCGAGGCCGAGGACGTGCGCAGCAGCCGCGCCGATTTTACTGCCTGTTCCACGGCGAAGACTGCGCCCACCAAACCAGAGACTGCCCAGAGACGAAGGCCACCAGAGACAGGATGGCACGGGCGCAACCAGCCGACAACCCTAGAGTTGTCACGCACACATATCAGCAACCCCCTCCGGCATACATCCACGACCCCGCTCCACATCCACCGCACCACGCATACCAACACCACCAGGAAGTACAAATCGTACCTCCCCCACCCCCACCTCCACACCAGCAACAACAAAACATCCATCACCCCCATGCCCCAAACCAAGAGGACTTCGCCGATCAGCCGTATCGCGGAGTCATTCATATGATCACCGGGGGGTCCAGCGCCGACTTCGACACAAAGCGGCAGAAGTGGGACCACTACCGCAGCATCAACCACGTCGCCATCACCGGTCCGGTCGTGCAGACGAAGTGGTCCCATGTGCCGCTAACCTTCGATGCCCGAGACGTCGATCTGCGCAGCGCCCCCCACATCGACGCCATGGTTATCAACTGCAGCGTGGCAGGCTGGGACCTGCATAAAGTCCCAGTCGACAATGGCAGCCAAGCAGACATCATCTTCCTCCATGCCTTCGACCGCATGGGCATAAGCCACAGCTTGCTCAAGCCTTCGGACAACCCACTGTATGGCTTCGACGGCAAGGGCACGTTTCCCGTCGGAAAAATAGAGTTGCCTCTCTCCTTCGGTGTAGCACCCAATGCCCGAAGTGAGCAAGTGACTTTCGATATCGTCGACATGGTGTATCCGTACAACGCCATTATGGGCCGAGGCTCCATCAACAAGTTTGAGGCAGCCATTCACGGACTTTACCTGTGCATGAAGATACCAGGTCCGCTAGGCGCCATCACGGTCTACGGCAACCAGCAGACTGCGCGAAACATAGAACGGGACTTCGTCCCCGGACAAAGAAACGTACACTGCCTCACGGCCCAGCGCGAGGTCCCCACGTCTGCCAGCCCAACTGACAAAGAACACGACAAAGCACAGCTACAGAGCAACGACGGGACCAAGACTGTTCCCCTCGACCAGGCCACGCCCAAGCAGACGATCACCATCAGCGAAGACCTCACTTCGCATGACGAGGAAAAACTCCTCTGCTGTTTGTCCAAGAACAAAGACGTCTTCGCCTGGTCCGCCCTCGACCTGGTCGGGGTCAGCCGATCCATCATTGAGCACAGCCTGGGAATCGACCCTTCGGTGAGACCGAAAAAACAGCGGCTCCGCAAAATGTCTGATGAGAAGACAGAAGCCGCCAAGGCCGAGGTACATTGCCTCCTGGAGGCCAAATTTATCGAGCCAGTGGCCTACCCCACATGGCTCGCCAACGTTGTGATGGTGCAGAAAAAGAGCGGCAAATGGCGGATGTGCATCGATTTCACCAGTCTCAACAAGGCCTGCCCAAAGGACAACTTCCCGTTGCCTCGGATCGACAAAATAGTCGATAGCGCGGCTGGGTGAGAGGTCATGTCACTCCTCGACTGCTTCTCCGGCTACCATCAAATATACATGAAGGAGGAGGACAAGGCCAGCACTAGCTTCATAATACCCTTCGGCACGTATTGTTTCATCAGAATGCCGGAGGGACTCAAGAACGCCGGATCCACTTTCTCCCGGCTTACCAAAACGGTGCTCGAGGGGCAAGTTGGCAGAAATATATTCACGTATGTGGACGACATCGTCGTCGCCAGCAGGAGCAAGGAGGACCATCATGCTGACCTCGCTGAAACGTTTGCGAACATGCGGGACGCACGACTTCGCCTAAACCCCGAAAAGTGCGTCTTCGGCGTTCGCCAGGGGAAAATATTGGGCTACCTGGTGTCACACCGCGGAATCGAGGCCAACCCAACCAAAATTCAGGCCATCATCAACATGACGCCCCCGCAGTCAGCCAGAGACGTCCAACGCCTGACAGGCAGATTGGCCGCCCTCAATAGATTCATCTCCAAATCCGCAGAGCGAAGTCTCCCCTTCCTCAAAACTCTCCACGGCGCAAAAGACTTCGCTTGGGGACCAGAGCAGGCGGCGACCTTCGCCTCATTGAAACAGTACCTGTCGGAATTGGCGGTTCTTACAAGCCCCGACTCTTCGCTACCCCTGTTGCTTTATGTTGTGGCTTCGCCGCATGCGGTCAGCGCGGCACTGGTTCAGGAGCAGACAGTAGAGGGCGTGGTTAGGCAGTGTCTAGTTTATTACGTCTCCGAAGTGCTCACACCATCAAAATGTAATATGACGGAACTGGAAAAGATTGCCTATGCAGTTGTTATGGCTTCGCGCAAATTGCGCCACTATTTTGAAGCATTCAAGGTCTAGGTCACCTCAGATAGGGGACTCGGTGATTGTTCAGAAACCCAGAGGCATCGGTCCGGATTGCCAAATGGGCGGCCGAACTCTCCGGCTACCACATCACATTCGAGCCTAGGACAGCCATCAAGTCACAAGTTCTGGCAGACTTCGTCGTCGACTGGACTGGGCCAATAACACAGCCGGACCCATCCGCAGAGAAGGTTTGGACAATCCATTGCGACGACGCATGGTGCCACGTGGGGGCAGGCGCTGCTGCAGTCATCACCTCACCCATCGGGGTCAAGCACAGATACGCGGCACGCCTTAGCTTTGCTCTGGAATCTGACAGATGCACTAACAACATAGCAGAATACGAAGTTGTCATCCTCGGCCTCTGCAAACTAAGGGCCCTTGGTGTCACTACCTGCATTATCAGAACAGACTCCAAGGTAGTCGCCGACCAAGTCAAAAAAGACTACGCAGCGAAGGACCCCGCACTTATGCAATACCTCGCGGCTATCCGTAGCCTCGAGAGACAATTCAAAGGTTTCACCTTGCAGCATGTGGACCGGGCCAAGAATGAGGAGGCCGACGCATTGGCCAAGGCTGCCGCCAGAGGCGAGTACCTGCCCTCCGACGTGTTCTACCATGTCATCGGCACGCTAGCCGTCCGCAGCCCCGAAGGGCTCCAAATAACCAATGACAGCGAGGGCCACCGCATAGTCAACCTCATTATGACCGAAGACTGGCGGGCACCAATAACCCTGTTTCTACAGGGGTACTACCATCCAACCGACATCAATGAGGCCAAGCGCCTCAAACATCGAAGCCGGGACTTCGCACTAATTGAAGGCCAGCTTTACAAGAAGGGGGTCAGCCAACCCATGCTCAAATGTGTCACCGAGACCGAAGGCGTCCAAATCCTGCGCGAAGTCCACAGCGGTACTTGCGGCTCTCACGCAGGGCCAAGGGCCCTAGCCGCAAAGGTGATCCGTCAAGGCTTCTACTGGCCCGCAATGATCTGCGCCGCAAATCGGGTCATAAGGTTATGCGAAGCCTACCAGAAGTTTTCTCCTCGATCAGGAAGCCCTTCGCAATTCACGAAACTAATCGCCCACACATGGCCTCTTCAGCGCTGGGGCCTGGACATTGTCGGGCCCCTGCCCACGGCTCAGGGGAACCTCAAATTCACCTTCATCGCTATCGAGTATTTTACCAAATGGATCGAGGCGAGGGCTGTATCCACAATAACATCAAAGACTGCACAGAAATTCTTCTAGCAAAACACTGTTTGCCGCTTCGGAGTCCCGTCCGAACTCACAGTTGACAACGGCAAGCAATTTGACAGCCAAGACTTCAAGGATTTCTGCTTCTCCATTGGCACCAAGCTTGCCTTCGCCTCAGTATACCACCCGCAGTCCAACGGAGTTGTGGAACGCGCCAATGACAAAATTTTCACAGCTGTCAAGAAGATGCTCCTTGATGACAAAAGGGCAAGTGGGCCGATTTGTTACCTGAAGCGGTCTGGGCATTAAACACGACTGAGTGCAGGGCGACTGGATTCACCCCTTTCCGCCTTCTGTATGGATCGAAGGCTATGACCCCACAAGAAATAAAACATGGGTCCCCACAGACAGTCCCGTCAGCTGTCCCCGACGTGGACGAGCCCACTTCAAAGGACCTGATCGACGGAGACCGGGTCTTCGCACTACAGGCTCTAAACAAATACCAGGCCCAAACAAAAGCATGGCGTGACCACGCAGTCATCCCGAGGGAATTTAGCGAAGGAGACCTCGTACTCGTCCGGACCGCTCGGACAGAGTCCCGGGGCAAACTGGAGCCCAAGTGGGAGGGCCCTTTCATCGTCAAGACGAAGGCGTCCCCCAGCGCATACAGGCTCGCAACGCCATCCGGCGAAGAATTGGAGCATTCCTAGAACATTGATAATCTCCGCAAATTTTTTGTTTGACTGCTCGGGGCCCGCTCGCCCTTGTAATTCCCACAACAATTTTATTCTGGCCCGCACTCTTTTCCTCCCGGGGGTGAGGTTTTTAATGAGGCGGAGCCATGTAATATACAAGCGAAAAATCCCCCGCAAAAATCTACGTCGAAAAAAGACCGCATCGACGGTCTTCGACATTCGACCAATACAAAGTCACCGCGAGGGGCAGCGCTAGCTACCCTCGCGTGCGACACTCCGAGCGAAAAGTCACCTAAGGGTGCAGCCGGACTAGCACAACAAGTGCGCAAAATCGAAGTCTTCTTCAAAAGACTATCCGTGCAAAAGTCGCCTAAGGGTGCAGCTGGACTAGCACAACAAGTGCGCAAAATCAAAGTCTTCTTCAAAAGACTATCCGTGCAAAAGTCGCCTAAGGGTGCAGCCAGACTAGCACAACAAGTGCGCAAAATCGAAGTCTTCTTCAAAAGACTATCCGTGCAAAAGTCGCCTGAGGGTGCAGCCGGACTAGCACAACAAGTGCGCAAAATCGAAGTCTTCTTCAAAAGACTATCCGTGCAAAAGTCGCCTAAGGGTGCAGCCGGACTAGCACAACAAACGCGCAAAATCGAAGTCTACCTAAAAAGACTATCCGCGCAAAAGTTGCCTAAGGGTGCAGCCGGATTAATTCAGCAGGCGCGCCGGACCGACATAATAAACGTACTAGACCAAGTGCGCAATGTCTTTATGAACATAGCTGGATGCGCGAAGGTGCACAGCCTCATCACACAAACTATAGTTACATATGTACAGC
Organism: Zea mays; assembly: GCF_902167145.1. Classification (NCBI taxonomy): domain Eukaryota; kingdom Viridiplantae; phylum Streptophyta; class Magnoliopsida; order Poales; family Poaceae; genus Zea; species Zea mays. The sequence continues at coordinate 109,343,562 of NC_050097.1, read as the reverse complement.
GAGGGCATCACACCTTACATCGGTTCAACCTTCGGAATGATTCCCATCTCCCTATAGTTAAATAGCATTATCCTCAGCTCCTCACCCTCAAAAAGACTTCACAACTCCCCCTCACCTACACTCGCAACGGCCGGCGAGGACAACAATTCCTGCTTGCCAGCCTTGCCCACACGAAGCCGACCGCCATCCACCTCACTCACTCTACGCTTCACAACCGCCCTTCGCCGCCTACGCCCAGCACTCGGACCAGGCACAACTTCAGCATCCACAGCACGCGGCGAAGCCTCCGCCGCTGCCACATCCAAGGCCGCAAAGTAATCCAAGTCCTCATCCGACGACTCTTCCGTCCACTCAACTGAACTCCCAGAGTCACCAAAATCAGAAAACATAGAAGCAGACTCATCTGATTCATTCCCAGCATCCACGGTTGAAGCCGCCACAAAATTAGCAGTAGAGGTTGCGTGCGCAGGCCCAAAATCTTGAACCTGCGCAGCAAGCAAGGTTCAGCAACATATACAAAATTCTTTAACTACCCACACCCACTAAGCCACCTGCGAAGACCCAGCCGCCATGGGATCCTCCGCTGCTGGCTCTGTCGTCGTCTTCGGGGGATCCTCAGCCCTCGGCACAGCGGTTGGCAACGAGCGACCACCGGACACAGTAGCCGTAGGGGCAGCGAGGGAGCATTCGACACTTTCCGGGGGTGGCGCCGGGCTGACCTCGACCGCCACCGGGTTCGACTCCGCTTCAGGCCACGCGCTGTTCAAAGCTCCGAAGTCCTCCACTTTCTCGTCACGTGCCGCCTGCAACACAGCACACCGATTCAGCAAGCCCACGTATAACCCACATTCAACAACACTAAACAAAAGATAAACATTACCTGATCCCTCGCCCGGTCGGACTGCTCCCTGACCACCTCCCGACCGTGGGGGCCCCACATTCGGTCAAAGGGGGCTCCCGCGGATTCCTTCACCACAGGGTCCTCGACCTTGTAAATCTCGTGCTCGAAATCCTCATCAGATCGATCGAAGACCTCATAGTGACTGCACCCTTCGCGGGACAGCGCGTTCATCACCCCTTCGCAGGTGACCAGGGAGGCAAAGGACATAAATCCCTCCACAATGGTCAGGAGCGCCAACAATTCCTCTTGCAGCCACTCGAGGCAGCGAAGGCCTGACTCTCGGTCGGGCACTTCGAAGTCAGCGGTCCGCGCGCCCAGCTCGCGGTATGAGTCCATGAGCTGTTTGCGCGTCCGCTCAACTTCCGAGCGTGTAGAAGCCTCGGCCCTCTCCATGCGGGCCTGCAGAGCGTTAAACCGCGTCTCCCATTCCTCGGCGCGCTGGCTGGCGAGACTACCCTCCACCCGTGCCAAATTGGCCTCCGCCTGCGCCGACTGCGCCTTGGCGAGGGCCTGATTAGCCTCCCTCCTCTCCTCCACCAGCTGGCGCCGGAGGTCAGTCCTCTCGCCCTCCAGGGCGGCCACCTTATCCGCCAGTTTGCGGCACTTACTATCGGCGGCCGACTTTTCCCGGACGACGTCAGCATGCTGCGCCCGAAGTCTCTTGACTTCGGCAGACACAACTGCCGTAAGAGCCCCCGACGCCACGCGGTCAGCGAAGTCAGCCGCCTAAAAGACACACATAAGACCACAATCCCCACAAAAGTGGTAAACACCGAAGTCTAGCTCAACTTACCTGACTTAGCCACTGCGACGCCTCCCTCAGCTGGTGGGACACAGTGCCCGCTTCGTCCTTGACGACAGTAAGCGCCGAAATCTCACCGACAGCGCTGAGAGCGCTACCCTTCGCCCCAGGCACCGCGACAGACACCATGGTCGCCACCGCAGGCGAACAACAACAAGTTGCCCCTCGCCCGATCCTGCAACGTATCAACAGTCAAAAAAAAACTCAAGCCAACGACTTACCAGTGAGATAATCATCCACACTAATATCGGTGCCGAAATCGGCAACGCGCTTCCCCGACGAAGGCAATTCTCGGGCCTTCGCGGATCCGGCCGAGGCAGACTTGGTCCCGCCGGCGCCGGCTGCCTTCACGACATCTGGCACCTTGCTGGACCCAGGGGCGGCCGACTTTGCCGCTAGCGTCGGCTGGCTACCGCCGGGGGCGGCAGCCTTCGCAGTCCCCCGCGCCCTCTTCGGCCTAGCCTCGGGCAGCCTGATGACCGCCCGGCGCTTTTGCGCAGCTTCCTGACGATCCTTGTCCATCACTGCCGACACAACAGCAGCAATATTCCGTCCATAAGGAAACACTCTCAAGTCACGAACCATGCGAGATGTAAAAAAGTCTTCGCCGGCCGCGCGGGGGATAGGAACGTTCTTAGGCCACCAACCCCCGGTAACCTTCAGCATCCGCGCCGAAGACTCCCGGAGCTCGGGCGAAGACATCCTTCCCCCAGGGGCCGCGCATGTCCCCATCAGCTCCATAGCAAAACTATCGGAGACCCCCAATCCTCCCATCGTAGTACCTAGCTTCCTCTTCTTAGTGGATGGGGCGGCCGCCGGCGCGGGGTCGTCTTCAGTCTCAGCCGCCAGTTTTTTCCCGCGGCGGTCGACATCGTCTTGCCCGGGATAACCGCCATACGGCAGACTGTTCAACTCGAAGACTCTATTCAAGCGATCGTTGGATCCGCGTATATCCCAACTACGCTAGCCCTCCGTCTTTGGCACGTAGTGACCAACGATCCGCACCGCCCCATCCTCCGCCTCACGCACGAATGCGGCGGGATCTCGGCCATGCAAATCCAGTGCGAAGGCGGGACTTCGCACCAGCATCTCGCCACGGGAAGGCATCTGGCGAGGGCATACTTCGCCCAGCGCCCAGCCACGCGCCAAGGGCCACACCCCATACGCGACAAACTCCTCAACCCGATCGCGCCCGCTACTCAGGCCGGCCGCGCACCGCAGGGCCCCTTCGTCTGCATCCTCCTTCGCTATTTACCGCGTGTACGCTGAGTAATAATGCGAACACATCTCGGCCACGGGGAGCCCCGGATGGTCTTCGATTGTGCCTTCGGCAACGTAGAACCAAAATTCCCACCAGTTGCCCCATTTATTGCGGGCACAGGGAACCAACTCAACGACTTCCATCGAAGTCTTGCCCGTCTTCGGCGTAAACATGCAAGATCCAAATTGAGCAATATTATTTCCGATTTTCCTTTTCTGCCAGTGCAGACAATAATACTTCGTGAAGACTTCGACCGAGGGCTGCCCGCCGCACGAAGTCGTTGCCCAGACATATTTCGCCAGAGCCACCACGACATTTGGCGTCAGCTGGTGGACCTGGACGTTGAACCTACGCAGGACTTCTCCCACAAATCGATGTGCGGGCAGACGAAGGCCAGCAGCGAAAAAAGCCACGAACACAACCAACTCGCCTTCTGGCTCGGGGACCTCCTCCGTCCCCGGGACACGTGCAACTCCGCCGCTGAAATAACCAAGCTGTTGCATGTCTTGCACGCGGACCGAGGACATCCGCGACACACCGAACTCCACTGTGTCACCGGCGCGCAACTCCTCCGCCGCCACATTGCTCAGCGTCTCCTCGGACGACGCGCCGGCCGGCGGTGTAGCGGCAGCAGAAGAGGAAGAGGACGACATCGCTACGTACCATCGGCGGCGGCGGGCGGTCTGCTTCACACGGGCCAGATCTCCGACGAGCAAGAGCAAGGAGGGCAGAAGAGCAGCGAGCGGTTTGAGAAGGCGGTTAGGGTTTTCGCGGAGCGCGGAAAGATAAAGTTCAAAACGCGCCCCCCCGCCCCCTTTTATACACAGGGCGCGGCGCTTCACGAAACCCGCAATCCAACAGTACGACGTCAATCAACAGTCATGTCAAAAACCCCCGCGGAACCACTTCGAGTGAGGGCAGCGTCTCCACCATCTAGAGACGTCTTCGGCACCAGATGACTTAGTCGAACTGGTCCTTCGAAGGGCAAATGTTGGGGCGAAGGCGAAGATGCCACCCTTCGCTCAATGCCTTCGCCGACCTCGCTACACCAACGGAGACAAGACGATGGGCAGACTTACCCTTCGTCCCACACGTCGCCGGACGAAGACCTATGACGAGGTCGTCTCATCTTGCGACCTCGTCCAACATGGAGGCCCACGTGTGATCCGGCCCATTGTAACAGGCCCTGCGTGGCCGCTGCGCATTACGGGCCTAATTTGTAAAGGTCTCCCTGTAATTACGGTCTGTAACCCTGCTTTATGGGAATATTCCGGGGATAACCTAGGTGCCTGGGGGCACATGCGTCCTTAACACTGGACGCTGGGCACTCAGATACCTATAAATACCCCCGCACAGTGCCCTTGAGAGGCTAGATTAACAGAGCTATTGCCATCTCGAGCAAAAAACCCTGTTTGCGTTGCTGCACTCCCCCATTGGATCAACTTGCACCGGAGAGCAAGTTCCAACAGGATGCCCTTGGCCAAGTAATTAGGAAAGCTAGGGAGAAACTACCTTACCTGAAAGGGCAAGCGGGGAGCGCGACCTTGCATAGTATAGGGTGTTCCTCGGGTCGAACTGTCTATAAAGCTTTTCGGATGAGTGATTCCTATTCTTCATTCTTCCTGAATCCATAGCAGATTTTGTCGAACTAGTGGAACTTTGGAAATGCCTTGTAGTGCTACCCTGCCTCGTCTCCTTAGTAGAGATGAATGAGATTTCTAGACCTCTTGGCAGATGGGTAACACGACTTGTGGGTAAAGATGTGCAACCTCTGTAGAGTGTAAAACTGGTATATCAGTCATGCTCACGGTCATGAGCGGCTCGGACACTCATATGAGTAACTTATGGAATTAAACTTAATCTTTTATTAATACGATCAATTGCCTAAATTCTGACCCCTTCTATGGAGTCTTTTGATATTTTCCAGGTATCTTCATCCTCTGCCGAAGCTAGAGTCCTTATCGACACTGTTTTTGCTTCTTCCGGGGTTATTGCTTCGTATCCAAACAGAAGTTTAAATGGGATGAAGCCTGTTGATCTTGAAACTGTAGTATTATGGTTCCACACCACTTTTATTAATTCATCTGACCATTTTCCCTTTGGTAGATTAAAGAGCGACCTTATTATTTTTGTGAGGATAATTCCATTTGCTCGTTCTACCAGACCATTGGATTCAGGATGCCTTATTGATGCAAAATGTATCTTCGTTCCAATCTGGTCGTAGAAGGCTTTGAATGATTCAGAGTCAAACTATGCTCCATTGTCCACTGTAAGGGTCTTCGGCACTCCAAAGCGGGAGATAACATTTTACCATAAAAACTTTTGAACTATGGCTGATGTTATTGTAGCTAGTGGTTTAGGTTCGATCCACTTGGAGAAATATTCAACTGCTACCACAACATATCATAGATTTCCTTGAGTTGGTGGTAATGGTCTCAATAAGTCTAATCCCTATTTCTGCAATGGCCAGGTAGGTTGAATTAACTGCGTTAGAGATGAAGGTTTCTTTTTGTCCCTGGCACACCTCTGGCAATTATCACATTTCTGTACCAGATCTACTACGTCCGAAGCAACTTATGGCTAGTAGAAGCCTTGCTTCAAAACCTTTCCCAAGAGTGGAAGGGACCCAATATGAGCACCACATATTCTTGAGTGAATTTCTCTCATTAGCTCTTGACCTTCGGCTCTAGATAAACATTTCAGCAATGGAGAGCAAACTCCTTGTTTAAACAATTCTCCTTCTATGATCACATATGGCCTTGTTCTGGCTTGCAATCTTTTTATGTAAACTTCATCGTCCGAAGGGTAATTGCCTTGAAGGAAGGATACAATCTTTGTTCTCCAATCCTCACTATGTACATGTGATATTGTGAGTACATCCCTTTCCATAAGCTCAACCGAAGGTGCTTTGAGGGTTTTGAAGATGACCTCTAGGGGAGTGGGAGCCCCTGTGCCGCTGATTTGGCTAACAAGTCTGCTTTTCTCATTATCCCCTCTTGGAATGTTTTTTACTGAAAATCCCTTGAAGGAGGCCTCCATCCTTTGGATTGTATCAAGATATTTTTCCAACTTATGGTCTTTTGCCTTACTGCTTTTGTCGACATGCCCTGTGATTACTTTAGAATCGGATTTAAGTATTGCCCTTCTTATTCCCATGGCTTTAAGCTTTCGAAGCCCTAGCAGCACTGCTTCGTATTCTGCAATGTTGTTTGTACACTGGAATTGCAACATGGCCGCATAACAACTCCTTATTTTTTATGGTGAAATTAAAACTGCTATGACACCTACGGCGAAGGTATCCAATGATCCATCACAGAATACTGTCCAAACTTGTTTATCTATCGAATGCCCTTCGTCGTGAGCCCCTGGCGTCCAGTCAGCAATAAAGTCTGCTAGTGCTTGAGATGGGATTGAGGATGGATGGACGAAATTGATAGTGAACTCATTGAGTTCTGCAACCCATTTTCCCACCCTTCCTGTGGCTTCTATATTTCTTATAATATCTTTCAATGGTCGATACGAAGGTACTATTATATGATGAGACTAAAAATAATGCTGAAGCTTTCTGGAGGCCATCAACACGACATATAGTACCTTCTCCAATTCTGTGCAATTTCTCTTTGATGGGCTCAAGACTTCTGAGAAGAAGTAAACTGGGACTTGTTTCTTTGTCTGTCCCTCTTTCCTTTCTTGGACTAGCATTGCATTGACAACAGAATGGGAGGTAGCTACATACAGCAGTAGTGGAGCTCCTAATGAAGCTGGAGTCATGGTTGTCGGCTGTAAAAGGTACTGCTTCAAATCTTCGAAAGCTTTATGCTGAGTTGGTCCCCATTGGAAGACTTCGGCTGATTTTAACATTTCAAAGAACAGTAGATTTCTTTTTGCCGATCTTGAGATGAATCTATTCAATGATGCAAGTCTTCCTGTCAACCTCTGGGCACCCTTTCTTGACATCGATGGTTACATTCGAAGTATCACTTCTATTTTGCTCGGGTTGGCCTCAATTCCTTTGGTTGACACAAGGCATCCAAGGAATTTGCCCTTCTTCACTCTGAAAATATATTTTTCTGGATTCAACTTGAGGTCTGCCTTCCTGAAGTTAGCAAATGTCTCATGTAAATTCGTAATGTGATTTTCTTGCTTCGTACTCTTGACTATGATGTCATCAGCATATGTCAATACATTTATGCCAATTTGAGTACTCAGCACCTTGGATGTCATCCTGTTGAAGCTTCCTCTAGCATTCTTGAGTCCCTCAAGCATCCGAAGATAACAATATGTACCACTGGGTATTATGAAGCTTGTCTTGGGCTCATCTTCCTTTTTAATCCAAATATGATGATAGCCTGAGTAGGAGTCCAACAGGCTCATGAGCTCCGAAGTGGCTGCCACATCTATAAGGGAGTTTATCCTAGGCAAAGGGAACTCATCCTTTGGGCATGACTTGTTGAGATCTGTGAAATCAATACACATTCTCTATTTCCTGTTGCCCTTTTTTACCATTACAGTATTGGCTAACCATTCTGGGTATGTTACTTCTCTGATTACTCCAGCACTTAGAAGCCTTTTAACTTCGTTCCTTGCTCCTTCGACTTTATCATCCAACATTTTCCGAAGCTTCTACTTTCTTGGTCTGATGATGGGATCTACATTGAGAAAATGTTCAATAATGTCTCTGTTGACACCACATAGATCATTGGCTAACCAAGCAAAGACATCTCTGTTGTTGAACAAGAATTTTGTTAGCCTTTTCTTGCTCCTCAGTTAACTGGGATCCAAATAACACCTTTTGATCAGCTATATCTTCACAGAAGAGCATGGACTTTGGTTGGTCTACCTAAGCTGATTTATCTCTTATATACTTGTGTTGCTGGTGGGCTTCGGCTTTGTCTATATTGTGGATAGCTTTGGAGTCTGTCCAGTTTCCTTCGGCTCTTCTAGCAGCCTCTTGGCTTCCATGTACAACAATTGGGCCCTGATTCGATGGTATTTTCATACACAAGTATGCTGGCTGTAATACTGCTTCGAAGGCATTCAATGTTCCTCTTCCAATGATTTCATTGTAGGGGGTACTCCATGTCTACAATATCAAATACAATTTGCTCAGTTCTAGTGTTGTATATGTAGCCGAAGGTAATTGACATTGTTATCTTGCCAACTGCTTCTATATGTCTCCCTCCGAAGCCACATAGAGGATGTGTTGCATCATGTATTTTATCTTATTGATCTTGCATTTGCCTGAAAGCCCTTGCAAAGATGATGTCTGCTGCACTGCCTGTGTCCACTAGAACATTATGGACTAGAAATCCTTTTATGACAAAAGACATGACCATGGCGTCATTGTGTGGATAGTCCTTGAGTTGAAGGTCCTCTTTAGAGAAGGTGATTGGCACATGAGACCATTTGGATTTGATGTAGGGTCCTTGTACTCCAACATGTTGTACCCTTCTTTGGGCCTGCTTCTTGTTGGCTGGCTCGAACATTGAACCGCCTATGATGGGGAGAACGAGCTTCATCGCCGCAGATGATGAAGCTTGATGACTTTGCGAAGTCATTATTGCAGTCGTGGAAGTGAGTTCACTGGAGGTGGGCGCCAATGTTGGTTACTTGTTCTCAATTGCTGTGAATCAAAAACAAGACAACACAAATATCAAATATTAAGGACATTCGTCCTTCGAAGCATTATCTTCTTTCTGAGATAATGGTTCTTGGACGAAGGTGATGAAGAACAAGTCTTCATTCATCATACAAATAATATTACAATGTAAAATCATATCAAGTATTCATTTCATATTGCATGTTATAATAATGTCATAATCTGAATTACATGCTAATAAAGAATTACGAGCATTACATTACATTTGTACCTTCAGCTTGCTCGAAGGAGAGATGCGAGAATGGCTTTCAATTAAAGTGTGAACAGTACTGGGGTATTGTTCATCTATTTATAGGCATGGGACGCAGCCCAAGCAAAAGTACAATTATGAACCTGAAGCATATACATTGTCTTAATATAGTTACTAAGGATAAATGGGTCTCTTCACTGTTGATTTGGTTTCTTGTATGATATTCGAGATCACTTAAAGCCGAAGCTCTGATTCTTGTCGAAGCTCTGTTGTATCCCTTGCGTTTCTTGCCTCATTGCTATAGCTTCGGCATTTGGTCTTTCGACATATCTGTTAAGATGAATCAAAATGGTTTCCTTCATTCCGAGGATCTTCGACAGAGAAGGAGACCCCCAACAAATACTTGATTAAAATTTCTAAGATAAGATATTCATATAAGCAATTTTTAGCTCTAGCATTCAAATGTATTCCTTTTTTGTCACTCGCGGTGAGCTTCTCGGGATTCTTAGGTGGTTTCATCCCGTCGCGAGTAACTCTCCAAACACCTAGATTAACCGCTTCTAGCACTAGTACAATTTGGCTCTATACAAGCGGTAGGCTTTTTACATCACAGGCGGTTCGGTTAGAAAACCGCCTGTGATGTTCGAGGCGGTTCGGTACGCCTGTGATGTATTAGTATCACAAGCGGTTTTTGTTTAGGACCGCCTGTGGTGCTCTATTCTTTTCACAAACGGACCCTAAGGAAAAACCGCCTGTGATTGTGAAAATATGAAAATACAATTTAAATGAATTAATATTTTAATTTTTAACAGAAATATGAAAATACAATTTAAATGAATTAATATTTTAAATTTTAACAGAAATATGCAAATACAAGTTAAATGAATTAATATTTAAGTTTTAACATAAATATGCAAATACAATTTAAATGAATTATAATAGCACACATAGATAACTAGAGAGATTTTAAATTAATTGGCAACCACAATTCATAGTTGATCATACATGATAACAAATACAATTTGATTCATACAATTTTTCATGAACTACCATTTTTCCGCATGTATGGCTTTAAGTTCTTATCAATTTTCTTTTCCACACGCTTGATTCTCTCTGGACCGTTAAAGACGAACATCTCTTCATACTTATTGTATTCCTCATCTTGGTCTCCCACATTCTCAACTCCAACAATTTTTTGCTTTCCAGATATAACTACATGCATCTTCTCATCTGCTGGATCGAGTACATAGAACACTTGTGCAACACATTCGGCGAGAACCCACGGGTCATCTTTATATCCTACTTTCTTTAAGTCTACCAGTGTGAGTCCATAGTTATCCACTATCACCCCCACGGGATGTTGTACCCATTGACACTTAAATAAGGGTATTTTCAAGCTTGGGCCATAATCAAGTTCCCATATTTCCTCTATGAATCCAAAATATGTGGTCTTCTTTCCATGTAGGTCAAAAGCATCGATACAAACACCGCTATTTTGTGCAACACTTTTCATGTCTTTTGATTTAGTGTAGAATGTGTACCCATTGATGTCATATGCTTGCCATGATGTCACAAAACACGATGGCCCAGAAGCCAAATTCTTCATTGTTTTCTCTTCCAAAGAGTCTCCGAATGGGATGTTTTTGTCCATTAACCATTCGTTGAAACGATGTTTGTGCTCCCTCATGATCCAGTCCTCTATGCGGTTCTGATTTTCTTTACGAAGCTCATCCAGGTGTTCCTCTATGTAAGGCTCGGCTATCGTGAGATGTTGTAGTACACTACCATGAGCACAATGTACTAGCTTGTAATCCTCAACGCGAAAAGTGGGATATAAAGATGCAATACACGAGAGTCTAACGATTAACAGTTTTACACGTAGGATGCAATACATGGATGATAAGAAGAAACAACTTAAGACAGGGTTTCTTGACCCGTTGATGATATCCCAAGCTCGCTACAAAGAAGTTGCTCGGAGACATGGAGAAGAATACAAAGACTTGGATGATGCTGAATTTGAGAAAGCCGTCAAACAGAATCAGAGAAAGAAAATGAAGGTAATGGCGGCATACATTGGACGAGCCATGTATAATCATGTACAACATGGCAAGGACTTAATAATAGCTCCGCACCACTTTAAGTAAGTTCTCGACATGGTTTTGAACTATAAATTATGACAATCGTGATCTTAACATGTGTTTTCGTCTATGTCTATATAGTGACCACTACATTTGTATCATGATCTTTCCAAAGCATGGTAAAGTCATGGTCTTCGACTCACTGAGAATGGAAAAGGCTATGTATAATGACTTCTTGAAGATTTTAGATAAGTATGATTATTATTGCACACTTGTACTTATTACAACTTAACAAATGTATTCTTAATCTCACAATGCTATTCTTATATGCAGTGCATACCGTTTTTATTGGAAAGGTCTTGGCGGCGAACATCCAGAGGACAAGCCTAATTTGTCAATATCATTATTTCCATATGGTGACAAACAACCTCCGGGTACTGTCCTGTGCGGTTATTATGTATGCGAATGGTGTCGTGTCACCTTTCATTACATGGTCAATCGTGAGGATGTAAGTTCACTATCATTGTCTATGTTGCAATTTTTATGTTATATTGTTGCTCATCACATTACTCTTAGTACTGCTTGCTTTTTGCTTTCATTGCAGGTTCCTAAATCCAAGATCAATGCTGAATGGTTAGAAAGAGATATGGTTTCCGTCGGCGTGGCTAAGGTTGTGAAAGACTTGCTTTACTTTATGCGTCGTGAAGTTCTTCATCAACAAGGGCTATTCTACAATACAAATGGAAATTTGCAACAATTCCCAGAACTAAGTTTGTACACGATATCACACAGTGTTTAAATCTTTAGTTAGGAACTTTAGATGTTTAGTTGTCTATGGAACTTTGAGATGTTGAGTTGTTATGCAACTTGATATGTGTATAAATCTGTGTATGATGGAACTTGATATGTGGATGAATATGTGTATGGAACCTGTTATGGAACTTGATAGGTATAAATCTGTGTATGGAATCTGTGTATTATGAATCTGTGTATGGAATGTGTGTTTGAATCTGTGTTTGAATCTGTTATTAATTCTGTATATGAATCTAGAATCTAAATATGAATCTGGAATCTGTATATTGAAATACAGTCGGACTTATATTTAAAACCGCCTGTGATGTGTGTCTATCACAGGCGGTTCTTTTAAACTGGACCGCCTGTGATGTGTGTCTATCACAGGCGGTTCTTTTAAACCAGACCGCCTGTGATGTGTGTCTATCACAAGCGGTTTTTGATTGACCGCCTGTGATGTTGTTTTACATCACAGTCGGTGCACCACAAGCGGTTCCTGGAACCGCCTGTGTAGAGGCTAATCGGACCGCCTGTATAGAGGTTTACTGTAGTAGTGTAGGTAACAAGCTATTCTAGCACTATACTATGGGAAGTTAGTGTCGTCAAAGTGTGGTGGCCTAGGGTATCCATCTCCTCACTCTAAAAAGCGTAGGCTCTATTAGCGGTGAAGCCAAAACGTTCCAATTGAGCAAAATCGGGCTCTGATACCACTTGTAGGAAACAGTGACACCTAAGAGGGGGGGGGGTGAATTATCACTTCTAAAACTTCTTTCTAAATTAGTCCACAAATAAAACCCTAGAACAAAACCTATGCAAATAACTCAACTAGATTGTGCAAACTATGTTTTGTCTATGTGTTGCTATCTCTACCACAAAAGGAGTTATGTAATCTAAGTTCTAATCCTATATAACCCACACTAAGAATAGTAAAGATTGCAACTTAAGCAAAGAGTGTAAATGCAGAAGATTAAAGAGCTAGTAGAGAAAGCAAAATCTCGTGCATGATGCTGATATTTTTACTGAGGTATCCAGAACCACGCAAGGTCCCGACTAATCATTGTTGGTGCCCCTACGCAAAGGGTAGCCCACGTGAGGGCCAAGCACCACAAACGAGTAACTCCATAGAGAGCCACGTGTCTTCTCCACAGGCAAGTGGTGCCCCGCTTCCAGCTCCTCTAGGACGCTCCCCACAGCCTTCACTGTCGAGCTTCCGGCCGAAATGTTGCAGGCCTCATTCTCTCCGGTACACGGTGGCACCCGTATCATAAATGCGGTTGATACGGTCTCGCAAGACTATCACCCCACTCAGTACAATATTACAACGGCTCGCGCAAGAGCCGAGGGGTTTTGTGGATTTTTCTAAACTCACTCAACTAACTAGGAACAACCTAAAGCAAGCGCATAAGTGGTCTAACTAACCTAAGTACTTTGCAAAGCACCTACGCTAATCACCAAGTGATTCTATTAAGAACTTGAGTGTTTGAGCACTTGGAAATGTCTATAACATGTGTTGGTATGTTCCTTGACCTTACATTCAAATGGTCGATTGGGTGAAGTATATATAGACCCAACTCGAAACTAGCCGTTGGAGAAGAGACAACAACTTTCTGTGTCACATTGGAAAGTCCGGTGGTAGACACCGGACAGTCCGGTGCACATAGCCATTGGATTTGACCATTGCAATTTGACCGTTAGCGCCCTGACTTCTCACACCTGATTGTTCAAAGGTTCACCAGACAGTCCGGTGGATCTCCTTCGCGAAGACACTAGAACTAGCCATTGGGCTACAGTTCTCTTGCGCCACAAACAATCTTGAAAGGGAAATGTGCCCTTGGGCCATTTCTAAGTGTTTTGGTGATTAAGTGCCCAACACATCACATTGATCTAACATACAATTGTGAGTATGAGCTCAGAGTAAAAAAGAAGCAAATTGGGAGTTGTAAGAAAAAATTGCAAACTCTACAATATTGGAGAAATAAAGGTATGTTTCTAGCACTTAGTAAATTGTTTTGGTACTAGATATGTTCTACTAAGTGCTAGGGAACTTCTCAAATCGAGAGAAATTCAAATGGAGAAGTTTGGCTAAGTCCAGCCAAACTTGCACCAGCATGCTGGTGCACCGGACAATGTCCGATGAACAGACCGCTCTCGGGAAAAAGCCAGGGCACCGCGGCTATAATTCACCAGACTGTCCGGTGTGCCAGCTGCGCACCTGGCCAACGGTCGGCAACACGATCAACGGGCGCCACGTGTGCCCAACCAACGGTCACCAGGCTACACTGGATTGTCCGGTGTGTCATGGGACCAGAGGCTAGCAACGGTCGGCTTCGCCAAACAAGGAAGGGAGTCACGCATTGTTCACTGTCCGATGCGCCCACAGACAAAAAGCTATCAGAGCCTGCCTAATGGAGCTCCAATGGCTCCTAGGCCCCTTGGCTATAAAAGGGACCCAAGGCACATGGAGCACTATACCAAGCATCCTTTGAACATCCTAAGACAACAAGACACTGCGATCACTCTAGAGCTTTGATAGTTTGAGATTCAAGCAAGAGTTTGAGTTGTACTTCCGCTATGTTGTTTCTTTTGCTCCTCTCTCAACTTGTGAGCATGTGTTGCTGTGATTTTTGTCTCTTGTGTGTGTTTCTACTCCCCCTTACTCTTGAGTTCATTTGAGATCAAATTGTGTAAGGCGTGAGAGACTCCAAAGTGTGGAGATTCCTCACAATGGCGTAAACTTGAGATAAGATAAAAAACCGTGGTATTCATGTTGGTCTTTGGATCACTTGAGAGGGGTTAAGTGCAACCCTCGTCCATTGGAACGCTACATCGTGGAGTAGGCAAGCATTTTACGCTTGACTGAACCACGGGATAAAAATCACGGTGTCACATGTCTGTTTCACTTTACTGCGATTCTATTTTTCTAGCACGTCTCTTCACTTATAATATTGCTCTAAGCTTAACACTCATCTTTTGAGAGAAATTAAGTGAAGAAGTCCTCTCTTTGTTGAGCACTCGTTCTCAACTGTTGTGAATCAAGAACAAGGCAACACAATCGTTAAATGTTAAGGACCTTCATCTTCTAAAGCATTATCTCCACATGGGTATAATGCTCACCAGACGAAGGTCAAGAAGGGCATACCTTCATCATTTAATATGGGAATAGGAATTCGAAAGGATAAAGACAGTAACTGCATTTCATTAATTCATTTATATTTGCATTCCATAAAACATATATGAACATTAACAGTATTAATACTACATACCTTCGGCTTGCTCGAAGGTGAAAACGCGAGAGAGTGATTACAAATCAGCGTGAACAGTACGGTGCTACTGTTCATCTATTTATAGGCACGAGACACAACCCGAGCAAAAGTACATTTATGCCCCTGACATTCATCTATAATCATAACACAAATCATTAAGGACTGAATAGTCTTTGTCCCTTTTCGGTCATCATCATACTTGGTCTTTGTCATCACATCAAACCAAAGCTCTTCGGCTATAGCTTCGTCATCCTTTCTTATCACCTTCAGGTTACATCTTTACCCTGTCATGAGAGAAGACCTTCATCCCGAAGCCAAAACTCCCTGTAATAATCCATGTCATACTGAAAACATATGATCAGTTACATTTTTGCAGGACTCCTTTATATTGGGATCAGACTGGAGAAAGACAGTTCTTTGGGCCTGAACTTATTCAAGAGGCCGAAGAACAAGTCCATATAATCCGGGAGAATTTGAGGGTAGCTCAAACCAGGCAAAAGAGCTACGCTGATAATAGAAGAAGACCACTGAAATTTGAGGAAGGTGATCATGTGTACCTCAAGGTGTCACCACTTCGTGGAATGAGGAGATTCAAAGTTAAAGGCAAGTTATCCCCTCACTTTATTGGACCCTTTAGAGTTTTTAGGCGAGTTGGGGAGATGGCCTACCAACTCGAGTTACATGATAATCTATCTGATGTGCATAATGTATTCCATGTGTCTCAACTTAAGAAGTGTCTCCGTGTACCTGAGGAACAGTTACCAATGGAGGAACTCAGTGTTCAGGGAGATTTGACTTATACAGAATATCCTATCAAGATTCTTGACACTTTGGCTCGAGTTACAAGAAATAAAGCGATAAAGATGTGCAAAGTGCAATGCATCGGAGTCACCATGGAGATGACGAAGCTACTTGGGAGAGAGAAGAAGAGCTTGAGATAGAATTTCCCCATCGTTTCCCTAGTCCTTCTTAAATCTCGAGGACGAGATTCTTGTTAAGGGGGGTAGGATTTGTAATACCCAATTTGTAAGAAAATATTAAAGGAGACATTATCTCCTTTATATGTGTCATCTCTATTCACCATCACATGTGAACACTCATTCATTTTGTGACAATATAAAAATAATGTAAAAAAATTATATATTAAAGTTCAAAGTGGAATTTAAAATCTAAAAGGAAAATTCTAGAATTTAAGAAAAGAGAAGCACTAAGAATCACAAAATGAATATTAAAATAGATAAATTTACCCCAACCATGTCTAAGATGAGTATTTAGTGGGAAAAAAATCTACCAGGAAGTTTGAATTTGAATGGAATTTAAAATTATGAATTTGAAAACTTAGAATAGGAAAAGCGAAAAGAAAATAAAAAGAAAAAGGGGCAGAAGGCTTACCTGGGCCCTAGACTTCATTCCGGCCCACCCACAGAAACACACTGCGCGGCCCACTCCACCTACACACCGCGCGCGCAGCTGACTATCATGCAGGGCCCACCCGTTAGCCTCACACGTCCGTCTCAGGCGCGGAACTTCTCCCACTGACGTACCGGGCCCGCTCGCCAGTCTCGGTGTTTTCCTGTTTATCTTCCTGACCCGCGCGGCGAACGCCTCCTCCGTGATCTGCGTTGCCGCATGCGCCCCTCTCGCCAATCGTTCATCCATTCGGCCTCGCAGCATCACTGCCCCATGGGCTAGCTCCAGGAGATCGGCTGTGCACGTCGCGCTTGCGCCACTGCGAGTGGGACCCTCAGGTCAGAGCCTTCTCCCTCACCTCTGCAACGGTCGCGGCCAATAAGTCCACCACCACATGGAATTGGTGGGCAACCGCACACCAACCACCCGACCTCACCCGGCCATATAACCCTGACATCCCAAACATTGTCGCCAGGAAGTGAGCTGGGGAGAGTGAGAAAACCGGGGAGGCAGAAGCAGGGAGTCACGGGGTCCCGTCTCTGTTGCTGTCGGGTGCCCGGGAGCTAGTCAGGGATGAAAGGATCACGATGCCCAAGGGGGGGGGGTGAATTGGGCTTTTCTAAAAATCAACACTAATTAAAACCTAAGCAAGAGCTAAACAAGAGCCCAACTTCACCCCAACAACTAGCACTAAGATAATAATACTAGAAATACAATAGTGCTAAGACAATACTTCAAATACTTGCTAAACAAATACACAATGTAAAGTGCTTGAATTAAGTGCGGATGTAAAGCAAGGTTTAGAAGACTCCTCCAATTTTTCCCGAGGTATCGAAGAGTCGGCACTCTCCACTAGTCCTCATTGGAGCACCCGCGCAAGGGTATCGCTCCCCCTTGGTCCTCGCAAGAACCAAGTGCTCACTACGAGATGATCCTTTGCCACTCTGACGCGGTGGATCCCTCGAGACCGCTTACAAACTTGAGTCGGGTCACCAACAAGATCTTCACGGTGATCACCGAGCTCCCAACGCCACCAAGCCGTCTAGGTGATGCCGATCACCAAGAGTAACAAGCCGTAGACTTTCGCTTGACCAAGAGAAGCCTAATGCAAGTGGTGTGTGCTCTAGGTGGCTCTCTCTAGCGCTAATGAGGAACAAATGCGGGATTAAGATTCTCTAATCTCCTCACTAGGCTTTCGGTGCTTGCAATGCTCTAGCAATGTGCTGAAATAAATGTGGGCTGCAAGACATTGAATATGGTGGGTGGAGGGGGTATAAATAGCCCTCACCCACCAACTAGCCGTTACAGGCATTTTACTGCGCACTGGCGCACCGGACAGTCCGGTGCGCCACCGGTGCGCCAACGGTCGTTTCCAACGGCTAGTTCTGACAGTTAGCCGTTGGACTCATGGCACACCGGACAGTGAACAAACACTGTCCGGTGCACACCGGACAGTCCAGTGCACTGTCAGGTGCGCCACTATAATTCACTTCTGAAACAGGCGCGCTCGGGTTTTGCTGCCCGGGGAGGCCTTCCCCTGGGCCAGCCTGGCCCACCTGGCAGATGGTGCACCGGACAGTCCGGTGCCCTAGGGCCAGAAACCCTACCTCTTGTTTTCCAGCTGATTTTCAAATCGGTTTTCATTCTAACTTGTGAGTGAGTTCTAGAGTGACACCTAGCACTGTATGTGAGTGTGATTGTGCACCAACACTAAACTAGAACTCTCTTGGTCAAACTACTCATCGACAACCCCTCTTTATAGTATGGCTAAAAGAGAATAAAAGACCTAACTAAATCACGAGTGTCCACATCTCCTTGACACTCGGACTCCGTAGTCCTTCACCATTTGTTTCGTCGTTTTAGCCGTCGCTTCGAGTTCTTATCTCAGGGATTGTTTTCACCGTTGTAGTACTTCTACCTGTAATGCGACCTAACTTACCATTTGTCTCTGCAAAACACACGTTAGTCACATATAACATTACGTTGTCATTAATCACTAAAACCAACTAGGGGCCTAGATGCTTTCAATCTCCCCCTTTTTGGTGATTGATGACAACCCTACAAGATTTGTGAGAGTAGTTTGTTTTGAAGTTTCTGTCAATAGAAAGGATGGTTAGTTATACTCAGTAATCTTTGATAGAAAGAATGTGTACCATAATAATAAGAATGAGCGTATACACATCGAAGATTCTTGTTCATATAAAAGTGAAATTAAATCAATGAATCAAGAACTAGAAGACTGGTGATAAAATATAAGGTGAAAACATAATACACACAGTCAATCATAAGCATCGAGAGTATATATAGAGTTTGTGAGCCAAAAGCACCAAGCTAGTACAGAGAGTAACAAGCACATATATTACATCAAAATGACTCTCTACTAACTCTCTAACTCCCCTAGCTCTCACAACTCATATCTCTCCCCCTTTGGCGTCAAACACCAAAAGGGTACCCGAACCTACACATCTGAAGCGGGAGGAGGCGGCGGGGGCGCATCCGGTCGCGGTAGAGGCAGCAGAGCGAACGCCAGCTGGGGGTCAGAGTCAGTCTTGGATCCAGGATCTGCTGTAGAAGCTGGAGCTGGTACTGACTCGGACTGAGGCCGCGCTGCAGAAGCTACCGGAACTAAAGTGGTCACAGATACTGCCACAGTAGTAGTGGTAACAGCAGAAGCTGGTAGCACTAGCGGCTGAGGGCAGACAGAGCTGAGAACCGGTGACGTGAAAGCCAGGGTGACCGACCGGAGCGGAGAGGAAGAAGGACCAACAGAAGGAAGAGGGGTCCTGACTGAATCGCTGGCACAACAGGAGCCTGAAGCGGAGGAGGTGGTGCAGACTGAACCGGGGGAACCGAGACACCAGAATGCTGTAGCATAAGAGCCATGAATGCCCTGCTCTCAGCCCGATCCTGAAGAAGCTGCTGCTGAAGAGAATCCTGCCTGTCCTGTATGGTCTGAAACATCGAGAGCATCCTCTCGGATAACTGCTGATGGGCTGCTGCCTGGCGGGTCTGCTCGGCTGGCAAGTAAGCCTGCTGCTCAGTGAGTGTCTGTAGAATCGAAGCAAGAGCAGGGTCAATAGCAGGAGGGGCAGCAGGGGTAGCACGAGAACTCCCATCCTCATGATCATGTGAGCGTGGGGGCATAGGAGGCGGAGGCGGAATCCCAAAATCATCATCAACTGCTGCATCCTGAGCTTCGAACTGATGAAGAGCAGCATCCTCGGCCTGAGTGTCAAAAATTGGAGCAGAAGCTGGCACAGGATCCTCAGGCGCTGGACGGTAGGATCCAAAAACAAGGCGTGAGGCCTCAAGTGTGCCCTGGAACTGTGGAGGCCGAATCAGCTGAGCAAAAATGTGGCACAAGTAGTGAGCATATGGCAGCTGAC
Source organism: Zea mays (assembly GCF_902167145.1). Lineage (NCBI taxonomy): Eukaryota > Viridiplantae > Streptophyta > Magnoliopsida > Poales > Poaceae > Zea > Zea mays. The sequence goes on along the minus strand of NC_050097.1, from coordinate 109,323,820 downwards.
GACGAGCACGCATGCCATCCAAAACGGTGTCCTCGATCTCAAAAATAAGGAAATCCACAACGTCAAACTCAGAGTGAGAGACCAGGGCACCAAGGAGCCAGAGCTGGATATGTGTGGTAGCCTCCCTATATCCCATTCACGACAGAAGTGTCCGCCTCATAAGCTGAAATAGGAACTTGGCTGCTGTAGTAAAATCTGCCGGTTAGCGTCGCGACCCATCTGAGAAGGGCGGTCGGAACAGAGCCACGACGTGAGCTGTACCCGGAGCCACACCGCCGTGAGGGCGACGAGGAGGGTCAGAGGTGCCGTAGCATAAGCTGTGAAGTCGAGTCGACGACTCATGAAAACCAAAGAGCTGGCGAATCTGGCTGGCAGTAATAGTGACATCCTCTCGCTCAAAATGAAACCTCATCCAGTGATGATCTGGGTCTATCCATACAGTCGCGTAGAAAACTCGGACCCACTCCTCAACATACCTGCCGCTGGTAGACAAAAGAGTCAGAAGGCCAAACAGATATGAGAGGTGCACCTCAGAGTCAGCACCGACAGCTAGCAGAAAAGCTGGAAGGTCCAAAAGCCGGTGCACTCGCAGAGCAATCTGTGCAGACATCTGTGCCCTGAAGAATGATTCCTGAATCCTGGTGCTAAAGAGGTCAACTGCAGCAGGGTCCCTCTGAGCGGGTAACCAAGACTCCACGGGTACATATCTGAACCTACGTACCCGTGCCGCTGTAGCACGCTGAAGGTCAAACAACCGGGGATCAGCAGCCAGAGGTTGCACCTCAGTCTCATCGCGCTCTTGGAAACAAGCAGGTGGGATAGGAGGAGCGGAAACAGGAGCGGGAGGAGGAGCAGTGGAAGCTGGTGTAGTGGAGGTGGTGGATGGCGCAATAGGGGTGACAGGAGCAGGCAAAGTGGGAGGAGGAGTGGAAGCTGAAGCAGTGGTGGTAGTGGAGGAGCGAGGCCGGGAGGCGAGACGACGAACACGATACGCAATCTGATCTGAAGGAGTCTGAGGCTGATCTCCTAGCTCGGCCTTCTCAGCGGCTGATGCTGCTGCTGCCGCTGCTCGGGCTGCTCTGTCCATACGCTGCTTCTTGCGGCCTTCCTGCTGCTCCAAGTATACTGTCTTGCCCTTGACCTGCCTGAAGGGGCGACGAGGATCCTCATCATCGCCTCTCCCTAGCGCCGACACATTCTTCGTGCACGGCATCCTGACCTGACAACTGCAAATGAGAGAGAGAAGCTAAGCACAGGTCGATAATATCCGATAGAATATCAAAAGAGGAGATGTCTACCTGGAAAACTCACACGACAGGTGGAAATCCAGGCAGGACAGGAGACGGCTCACGGACAGGCAAGGTCACTGAAATGACAGAAGAGGTGAGCACGTATTAGTCACATAGTCATAAGTATATGAAATGTGAATAAATACATACACAGAGAAATATGGCACATGAAATGAGAGATAAGGCGATCGAGAGGTCAAACGACGTGAAAACGGCGTTTGAACGATAAAAAGTGCCATAGGAGGTTTGGAATTCGAATTGAGGCACGAAATGACATGGAATTGAGCCGATACTTCACGAATAGGTTTATATGGGTGAATATGAGTGAAGTGTGTGCTTGGTTTGAATTTAGGCGAAGAAATTGAGATTTGGGCACTCGGCTCGGAAACGATCGCTCGAAACGGGGAATTTGGTGAAATTAAAGCCTAGAATATCGGATGGGCGTGAAATTTTGCGAATATGTTACTGGAGGTGTTGTGAAGGTGCCTGAAAAATTTGGGTTCAATTGGAGCATTTTTGGCTGGTTTGGGCATTTCACCGAACACGTGACGTGCGGAGTTCTAGGGTTTTGGAGAAATGGCTATTAGAGGCTGTGAAACCCTCCCTAAGGAGCTGAGAACCTACAAGGATGTTCAAGGCACACAGGGGAATATATTTCACCACTTGGTTTTACTGGAATTCACAGGAATTTGAAATGGGCACAAAGGGGTGGAAGAGGGGAGCTCACTGCCCAGAGAAATGGAGAGAGAGAGATAGGGAATTCAGGGGAGTCTCACCAGAGAGGAGGGCAGGGCTAAGCACTGGTTCGCCGAAGGATCGCCGCCGGTGAGAGAGGGGTCGCCGGAGAGCAGGAGGAGTCACCAGAGACCGAGAGAGGGGCAGTGGCCAGAGAGAATCAGAGCCTGGCCTCGGGCTCGGGCAGGGAAGAGATTTTTAAAAACCGGTAATGGGCGCACCGGACAGTCTACATTGCCTGTCCGGTGCACACCGGACAGCGCACAGGAGAAAGAGGAACTGGCGCGTGTGCGGCCAGTGCACCGGACAGTGCACAATGCAGTGTCCGGTGCACACCGGACTGTCCGGTGAGCCCAGACAGAGGGAAGATTTGAAATTTTTGAATTTTTCTATCTAATTTCCAACCAAACAAAATCCCAACTTATAATCATACAAAATAACACTTGTTGGGACAGGTATTGGCACCCTCATATATTTTCTCATATTTTTCAAAATATTTTTCCATAGGCTAGATAATTTTTAGAGAAAATAGGCAAATTGTGAAATTTGCATTTTGGCCTTGCACTAGGGGTTTTCATGAGTGATTTGAGTTTTGAATATTCCCCTAAGTGCAGTACCTCATGCATATTTCAAGAGCCAACAATTGCATAAAAAGTAAGAATTCAAGTGCTAAAAACTTAAAACTAAGACTTGTCAAGTTTGATCCGAGTTAAGCTTTTTCACTCGCTTTGTTGGCGGTTATCTCAACTAGGTTAGACAAGCCCTAGATGCAATACAAGAAATTTAAACATGCAATGCAAGCTTGACAACACCATTTGACATCTTACATAAAATTTCTGAGATCAAGAATATTTAGTTCATTTCTCAACATGCAAAAGCGGGTCTTATCAAGTGGCTTAGTGAAAATATCCGCTAATTGATCTTCCGACCTCACTCCTTCTAAAATGATATCTCCTTTAGCAACATGATCTCTAAGGAAGTGATGACGGATATCAATGTGCTTGGTGCGAGAGTGTTGTACAGGATTATTAGCAATTTTAACAGCACTCTCATTATCACACAACAAAGGTACCTTTTCTAGAACTACGCCATAGTCTAGAAGAGTTTGTTTCATATACAAAATTTGTGTGCAACAAGCACCTGCGGCAATGTATTCCGCTTCGGCAGTTGACAAGGCAACACTATTTTGCTTTTTGATGTCCATGAAACTAGTGATCTACCAAGCAGATGGCATCCCCCAGAAGTACTTTTCCTATCAATTTTGCAACCGGCATAGTCCGAATCAGAATAGCCAATTAGATCAAAAGTAGCTCCTTTGGGATACCACAGACCAACGTTTGTGGTGTGCCTGAGATACCTAAGAATTCTCTTAACAGCGCGAAGATGAGCTTTCTTAGGATTCGATTGAAATCTAGCACACATGCAGACACTAAACATGATATCGGGCCTAGATGTGGTAAGGTACAATAAACTACCAATCATAGAACGGTAGAGAGTTTGATTAACCGGGTTACCTCCCTCATCTAAGTCGAGATGTCCATTTGTTGGCATGGGGGTCTTGATTGGTTTGCACTTCTCCATGTTGAACCTTTTCAACAAGTCTTTGGTATACTTCTCTTGTGAGAGAAAGTTACCATCTTTCATTTGCTTGACTTGAAAGCCGAGGAAGTACGTCAGCTCACCAATCATTGACATCTCGAACTCCTTCGACATCAACTCACCAAATTCCTTGCAATGATAGTCATTTATCGAGCCAAAGATTATATCATCAACATATACTTGACAAATGAAAATATCACCGTTATGTTTCTTTGTGAATAGAGTTGTGTCGATGGTCCCGATCTTGAAGCCCTTTTCGATGAGGAAGTCACGAAGGTGCTCATACCAAGCCCTTGGAGCTTGCTTTAGCCCATATAGCACCTTGGACAACCTGTAAGCATGGTTAGGATATCTAGGGTCTTCAAATCCAGGTGGTTGCTCAACATATACAAGTTCATTTATGAAGCCATTTAAAAATGCACTTTTTACATCCATTTGATAAAGTTTTATATCATAACATGATGCATATGCAAGTAGGATACGGATGGCTTCCAGTCGAGCAACCGGTGCAAAGGTCTCTCCAAAATCTAAGCCTTCAACTTGAGAGAACCCCTTTGCAACAAGTCTTGCCTTGTTCCTTACAATCACACCTTGATCATCTTGTTTGTTTCTGAACACCCACTTTGTTCCAATGATTCTTGCATCTTGTGGAGGCTTCTCCAGGGTCCAAACTTCATTATGGCTGAAGTTGTTAAGTTCTTCATGCATGGCATTCACCCAGTCCGGATCCTGTAGCGCCTCATCTATACAAGTAGGCTCAACACAAGAAACAAAGGAGTGATGTTCAATAAAAGAAGCATGTCTATGTGATCGAGTAATAACCCCTTGTGAAGGACTCCCGATGATTTGGTTTTAAGGATGAGCTTGAAGTAGTGATGAGTTTCTCCTGTCAACCACTTGGGAAGAAGATCCTGGAGCATCAACATCTTCGGCTTGTACCCTTGCTTGTTCATGAGAGACAAATGTATCTTCATTTGCATGCCTCTCATCTTTTTCATCATCATGTGGTACATTTGATGAAGAAGGCCTGTCAATGTTTTGCACATCTTCTTTTGGTTTGATAGCTCCAATTGGCATGTTCTTCATTGCTTCCCTAAGTGGCTCATCACCTACATCATCAAGATTTTCAAGTGCTCCTTGGGAGCCATTAGTCTCATCAAATTCCACATCATATGTTTCTTCTACCACGCCAATGGCATGGTTGAATACTCGATATGGTTTGGACTTTAATGAATAACCCAAAAGAAAACCAATATCACAACGTCTTTGAAACTTCCCTAGGTGATGGCGTTTCTTGTAGATGTAGCATTTGCACCCAAACACCTGAAAGAAGGAGACGTCTGGCTTTTTCCCATTTAGCGGTTCATAGGGAGTCTTCGCAAGTAGCCGGTGAGGAAATAGCCTGTTTGATGCATAACATGCAGTGTTGACAGCTTCGGCCCAAAACCTCTCCGGTGTGTTATACTCATCAATCATTGTTCTTGCAAATGTGATCAAGGTCCTGTTTTTCCTTTCAACAACTCCATTTTGTTGAGGTGTGTATGTTGCAGATACTTCATGCTTGATCCCAATTTCATCACAGTACTCATGAATGTTGGTGTTGTCAAATTCTTTGCCATTATCACTTCTAATCTTCTTGATCTTGCAATCAAATTCATTTTGTGCTTTCTTGGCAAACTTCTTGAATATAGATGCAACTTCAGATTTGTCATGGAGAAAGAACACCCAAGTGTATCTTGAGAAGTCATCAACAATCACTAGACAGTAGAGGTTGCCACCGACACTTACATAATTTGTAGGTCCAAATAAATCCATATGAAGTAATTCCAGTGGCCTTGATGTTGACATGAAAGCTTTAGTAGGATGTGTATTAGCAACTTGCTTTCCAGCTTGACATGCACTATATGGCTTGTCTTTTTCAAACACCACATCCTTTAATCCTCTAACCATGTCTTTCTTTAATACCTTCTTGAGTGTGCTCATCCCAACATGTGCAAGCCTCCTATGCCAAAGCCATCCAAGTGAAGCTTTGGTGAAGAGGCAAGTTCTTAAGTCTGCATCTTCTGAAGTGAAATCCACTAAGTAGAGGTTGTTGTATCTAAATCCCTTGAACACCATTGATTCATCATCCATCTTTGATACAATAACCTCTCTTGGAGTGAATAAGCATTGAAGTCCAAGATCACAGAGTTGACCCACTGATAATAAATTGAAGCTCAAAGGTGCAACCAAGAGAACATTTGATATTGATAAATCATTTGAAATTGCCACCTTGCCAAGTCCTTGCACTTTCCCTTTTGAATTGTCTCCAAATGTGATTTTATCTTGTCCATCAACATTCTCATCAAGTGAGGTGAACATCCGTGGGTTGCCTGTCATATGTTGTGTGCATCCACTGTCAATAACCCAATGGCTCCCACCGGTCTTGTAGTTCACCTACATCCACAGACAAATCAAGCTTGAGTTTTGAGGGCCCTATATTGCATAGGACCAGTGACTCTCTCAATCAAGGACTTTGCAACCCAAATTTGTCTAGGTCTACTCTTGTTTGGTGGACCTAGGAATGTAACTTTGACCTTTCCATTTGCAACCTTTCTTAGAACATAATGAGCATTGAAAGCAAATGGTCTTGAGTGCTTAGGCAAGGGAGTTGGTGGTTTGGCTTTGCAGTTGTGGGCAAAATGACCTTCATTTCCACACTCAAAGCATTTGATAGGCTTGTGAGTCTGCTTTGGCTTGTATTGAGTAGTAGCTTTCTTTTGCACAAAAGCATTGTATCCAATACCACTCTTGTTGTTTTTCATGACAGTGTTCATAAGCAACTCATTTTGGAGGTATTGGCCTTTGTTGAACTTTTGCACACTTGTTGCAAGATGTTCATTTTCATTCTTAAGTTTCTTGACCTCATTTTAAGCCTTTCATTATCCACTGCCAACTCATTGTTGAAATCATTGTTCTCAATAGCAACCTTTCCTCTAGTAGTTGCATCAGTCAGGTATCTCTTCAATTTTTGGTTGTCTAAAGTCAAGACTTCAACTTTTTTAGTTAATTCAGCATGTAGGCTAGTTTGCTCTTCTTGACTCACATCATCACATGAGGTTGCTACATCAATCTTAACTATAGGGTTAATAGCCTCATGTGTTTTGCAAGATAAAAGTTCATTTTCAACAAGAAGATTATCATGATCAAATTTAATCTGAGTATAGTCTTCCTTGATTTTTACTAGTCTATCTTGCAACTCCCTATTAGCTTCATTTAACTTGTCACATTTATCCTTAGCATCTTTTAGGGAGGTTGTGAGCTCATTTACAGTTGATGACATAGTTTTATTTTCTTCTTTCATTTCATCACTAGCTTTCATAACTATGTCATATTTGGCATTTAAAGATTCATTTTCATTTTTCAACCTATCACATTTAGCTTTTGACTTTCTAATGATTTGAGTATATTCTTTAAGCAAGTCAGCTAGCTCATCATATGAAGGTGAAGCAAATTCCTCATCACTATCACTATCACTATCATCAGTAATATCAATATCATTTTGTACCTTCCGTTCACCTCTAGCCATGAGGCATAGGTGAGAAGTTGATGATGGCGATGGTGGTGGTGAAGAGAAGTCCCCGGCGATGGCGGCAACTTTTTCATCATTCTCTTCTTCACTTGAAGAAGATCCACTTGATGACTCAATGTCAGTGAGCTAGTCACCAACAATATATGCCTTTCCATTTTTCTTCTTGTGGAACCTGTAACGCCCTGAATTTGGGGGTAGAATTTTTTTCTTCTTTTCTCTCACCAAATTCAGGCGTTACCCTTTCCTTTTCCCTTTTCCCCTCGCTAAACCTTGATCTTTTCCAAAGTTACAGCGGGTTTTGGCTTTAGACCCCGTGTAAAGCAAAACCTTAAAATACTTTATGTTGTTTGATGCATCATGCCAAAACATGCATTCTTTCGATTGCTTAAAAATGTAAGTGCATTCATCCAGGAAAAACGGATTTCGAAAAGGAGAAAACCTTTTTTTTCTTCTTCTTTTTTTTCCTTCTCTCTCTCCTCCCTTTTTCTCTCTCCCGCGCCGTGGGCCGCCCCGGCTGACCCAGCCGCCCCTGGCCGGCCCAGCCGCCCCCCGCGCGCCCCCTTTAGGCCCAGCTGGCCCAGCCGCCCCTCCCTGTCCCCCCAAATCCCTCTCTCTCCCTCCCATTCTCCCTCTCCCCCACCCCAGCTGCCGCCCCTGCCCTAGCCGCCGCCCCTGCTCATCGCTGGTTCGGCCGCCCCGTCCTCGTCCCCGGTGAGGTCCCCCTCTCCTCCCTCTCCCATCTCCCCTCCTCTCCCCCTGCCCGGCTCGGCCACCGCCGCTCGGCCGCCCCCGCGCCCCCGGTCCGGCCGGCCGCCCGCCCCGCCTCGGCCAGCCCACCCCCCCGCCGGTTCGACCGCCCCTGCCCAGCCGCCCCTGCGCGCCCAGCTCGGCCGCCCCCTGCCCTAGCTCGACCGCCCCCCCGCCAGCTCGGCCACCCGCCGCTGGCTTGGCCGCCCCCGCCCCTGCCCCTGGCCGGTTCAACCGCCCCCCTGGCCGGTTCAACCGCCCCTTTTTTATTTTATTTTATTTTCTTTTATTATTGTTATTTATTTTATTCTGGGCAAGCTAATCATCGTTCATGTTGATGAAATAGGAAACTTAATTTAGAATTCCGTTACGTTAGTCAATTCATATAGTCAATTGTTCATTTCGCTTAAGGTTGATCAACTAAAAAGGGGCTAGGTTTCCGTTAGTGCATATAAATAATTCTTTTGTTAGAACCAATTGGAACTAGAGCGCATAATTTAACTAATCATTAGTGCATAAGCTTTAACCCCTGCGAGACCTTTCCCCATTTCTTTCTAACTTTAACAAATGCGATATCGAATGTCATACTTTATGCATATTTACTTTATTTGTCCCCTTGTGTGGTGTACTGTTTGTTTCCTAATTTGAATGGATGGATGTATGTATGCTTGCAATCGCATAGAGAACGATCCGGTCGAAGAGCCCGAGGAACTCGCAGAAGAAGCCCCTGAGCAGCAGTCGGTTGGTGGAGGCAAGTGTCCTTTGACCTATCTCTGTCCTATTCATTATTTAATTCACCTCCCGCTTTACATATTTATGCCTAAGGATTGACTAGCTTTTGTTATCCATGTCCTTGTTTACCTATTTGGGTTGGATTATTATTGTTTAGCATTATGCTATTGCTTAACTCTAATCAATGAACATGATGCGATTATCTATGATTCGTTGTTTTCCCTTCTCCTATTATGATGTTGTACTTGTGGTCTTCAAGGGGGCTCGAGCGGTTTCTCGAGTGCCTCTCCGTAAGGACCTGTTCTATGGATGACCGCCCGGGAAAACAGTGCAACCATGAGGGTGGAATGGGATGCCCTTAGCTGAATAATTAGAGGATCCGGGGTGTAGTTCACTTAGCCGTCGTGCCGTCAATGGGGCTCGGTGTATGCGGCTCGCTCTGCCAAGTTTGGGTTCGCCCCTTGGGGAGGAGTGTGGTGCATTTAGGAAACCTAATGGGTGGCTACAGCCCCAGGGAATCTTTGTAAAGGCTACGTAGTGATGCCCTGCTAGGCCACCTAGGTAGTGGTCAATGGGGAGTAGCTCTCTCCGGGCAGAAAGGGAATCACGGCTTGTGGGTAAAGTGCACAACCTCTGCAGAGTGTTTGAAAACTGATATATCAGCCGTGCTCATGGTTATGAGCGGCCAAGGGAGCTCCAGTGATTAGTGGTACTTGATCAGAGATACTTTGGTATAGGTGGCTATGAGATCGATGGTTTTGGTTATGACTATGGTACTGGTAAGTGGTATTCTTTCCGTTTGGAAAGGGTACATCGGGCTAATAACTTAGGTTAATGCTAAAACCTGGCTTTCTATTAGTAAATAATGATCTGACCAACTAAAAGCAACTGCTTGACTTATCCCCACATAAAGCTAGTCCACTACAGCCAAACTGTATACTTGCTGAGTATGTTGATGTGTACTCACCCTTGCTCTACACACCAAACCCCCCCATCCCCAGGTTGTCAGCATTGCAACCACTGCTCAGGCGAAGATGAAGCTGTGGAAGGAGACTTCCAGGAGTTCCAAGACTACGACGAGTTCTAGGCGTGGGTTAGCGGCAACCCCCAGTCGGCTGCCTGTGAAGGCCGCGGTTATCTACGTTTCTTTTCCGCACTTTGATTTATTGTAAGGACTATATGGACGTCTCAGACGTATGATGTAATCGACTATTATTTCCCTTTTAATACTATTTTGAGCACTGTGTGATGATGTCCATGTTATGTAACTGTTGTGTACGTGAATAACTGATCCTGGCACGTACATGGTTCACATTCGGTTTGCCTTCTAAAACCGGGTGTGACATAAGTGGTATCAGAGCCGTGCTGACTGTAGGACCGCTAACCTAGAATAGAATGGTCGTTCTAAGGACTATAGACCTCTGTCCCTGCCTTGACTTTGATATCCCTTCAAAAGTTGGTCATACCGACCAAACCTATGTTCTACTATATAATATACCTTGCTGAAAATTGTGTTTTATTCTAATCCTTCATTTACTTATGATTCATTATTTGCTGTTTATATTAATTCTGTTCTCACCCTTTTGCTTGCGATGTCTTTTGTAGATGGCTCGACTTAGACACACTGCACGAAAGTCCGTCATCCCCTTCTTACCCTCCCGCCTTGCTGAGCGTCCGCTTCGCCGTCCCGTGGCCAGACAGTCCAGCCACTTGGAGAGACTGCACCACCGCCTGCATGAGGAGCAGGAACGTCGACGACAGGAGCAGCAGGGCTCTTCTTTCTCGCTCCACCAGGAGATAGAGTCTGTGAGGAGCTGCTCCCCCGTGCTTCCCCTGGAGGCGCCCCCTGCACCATCACTGGGCGCCCCAGCTTCTGGAGTAGCTGCTGGAGGAGACCCAGACGACGGAGGTGGCGATGACAGCTCGAGCCACGACACCGACTTCTCTGCTAAACATGAGCTGGAAGGATGGGTTGCTCGACCCATCACTCGCGACGCTGCTCGCGGGTGTCACTTCCACGATGCGCTCGACACCCTGCTACGTCGGGCACTTAACCGGCATACTTGGTCCATCGAGTATCGCTGTGTGGTCTACTAGCACAGTCGCGGGGTCTACCCGGACCGCTGGGAGGCAACCTGCTTGGTGCGCCGTCCGGAGAACAGTCTCTAGGGTGCGGAGGCCTGCTCAGAGCACTATTCTATCTCTGAGCGGGACTCAGCTGAGGCAGCCATGCAAGATGCTGCACGGCGTGCACTTTCGCACTACTGCTTGGTTTTCGGTGGGGTAGCTGACGGTCTTGACCTGAAGTATTACCCCCGCCGTCCATCTGGCAGCACAGGAGGCGTGATTGTCTCACCTGTCGGTGAGGGCAATCCTAGGTTGAGCAGCACAGTCAACCTAGCCGCCGTGCTAAACACGGAGCTGGGCCATGCACTAGACGAGCTGAGTAGGGCTCGTGCTGAGATCGCCCTGCTGCGGGCTGAGCGCGCGGAACATCGTCACCTGGACGATGGTTCCCCCGCTCCCGTTGGGACTCTGCACCCGTACCGCTCCCCTCGGCGTGGACACCAGTCTTATGGCCACCCCGACTGCAAGACCAAGATAAATCTAGAACCATAGATCGTTAGAGTTGGATCTTGTAATTAATACGAAATATATACGTAGAAGCTACAGTCTTAGCGTTAGTCTCGGTCTTAGTTAGTCTTAGTTAGACAGGGTAGTTTGCTATATCCTGTGCATTTATGTTTGTCATGATGAACTATGTTTGGTTTGGATCTTTGTAATGACTGACACCAGAGTGTGGGTATCCCCTGCATTATGGTTTACCTATTATGTTAATGGAGTTAGTTATATAGTTGGGAAACCTTTTTATTCCCCTTTCCTCTTTATCTGAGAAGCTGTGTGGTCTGTGTTGGAGATCAGTGAAGATGCTCATCTGTTCAGTGCTGTTGAGGAATTCTATACTCTTTTCTTATGCTGCAAGATTTGCCAGATCAGTTCTGATGTGTGGTTGCATTCTGCAGATGTCAGAGAACAGGCGCAGAGGAGGAAGGCGTGCTCAGCAGGAGCGAGCCGCTCAACAGGAGGAGGTGCCCCAGCAGCAGCACCTGCCGCCCCCGCCCCCGATGTCGATCGAGCAGATGTTTCTGATGCAGACTCAGGCAGTTCAAGCCATCGGTCAGACTTTGGCCGCCATTCAGCAGCAGCAGCAACAACAGCAGCAGGCCCCACCTCAGCCTCAGATGCCTCAGATGCCCAGAGACAAGCGTGCTGAGTTCATGAGAGGTCATCCACCAAGGTTCGCTCATTCTTATGACCCCATGGATGCTGAAGACTGGCTGCGCACTGTGGAGCGGGAGTTGCATACCGCTCAGTGCGATGACAGGGAGAAAGTCCTGTATGGTCCCCGTCTGTTGAGAGGAGCAACCCAGTCATGGTGGGAGTCTTACCTCGCCACCCATGCCCACCCTGATGCCATCACCTGGGAAGAGTTCAGAGGTAGCTTTCGTAAGTACCATGTTCCTGCAGGTCTGATGACAGTAAAGAAGGAGGAGTTCCTGGCCCTCAAGCAAGGGCCATTGTCTGTCAGTGAGTACCGGGACAGGTTTCTGCAATTGTCTCGCTATGCTCCTGAAGATGTCAACACCGACGCCAAGTGGCAGTACCGTTTCCTGAGAGGCTTGGTTGACCCTCTTCAGTACCAACTGATGAATCACACCTTCCCGACATTCCAGCACCTGATTGACAGAGCAATCATGACAGAGAGGAAGCGTAAGGAGATGGAAGATCGTAAGCGCAAGATCAGTGGACCCCAGCCTAGAAGCAGCAACCGTCCTCGTTTTTCAGGCAATCAACCTCAGCAGTTCAGGCAGAACCAGCGTCCACCTCAGCAGCATCAGCAATTCCAAAGGCAGTATCCTTAGCACCAGTATCAAAACCGTCAGAGCAATCAGTCAGGAGGTCAGTTTCAGAGGCAGAATCAGCAGGCACCTCGCCTTCCTGCCCCAGCGACCCAGCAGAACAGTCAGGCAGCACCAGCTCAGGTTGGAAACAGAGCATGTTTCCACTGTGGAGAGCAAGGCCACTGGGTGATGCAATGTCCGAAGAAGGCAGCCCAGCAGCAGTCAGGCCCCAATGCCCCAGCAAAGCAGAATGTGCCTCAGCCTGGAGCAGGCAACCGCTCTCAACCGCGCTATAATCATGGAAGGCTGAACCACTTGGAGGCTGAAGTAGTTCAGGAGGTCCCCGGCATGATAGTAGGTATGTTCCCAGTCGACTCCCATATTGCAGAGGTGTTATTTGATACTGGAGCAACGCATTCTTTCATTACTGCATCATGGGTAGAAACACATAGTCTTCCAATTACTACCATGTCAACCCCCATTCAAATTGACTCAGCCGGTGGTAGAATTCGAGCCAATAGCATTTGTTTGAATGTAAGTGTGGGAATAAGGGGGATAGCGTTTCCCGCTAACCTTATAGTAATGGGTACTCAGGGAATAGATGTCATCCTAGGGATGAATTGGCTAGATAAGTATCAGGCAGTTATCAGTTGTGATAAAAGGACCATCAAGTTGGTGTCCCCAATAGGAGAGGAAGTGGTGACCGAGTTAGTCCCGCCTGAGCCAAAGAAAGGAAGTTGTTATCAGATAGCTGTTGATAGCAGTGAAGCAGACCCAATTGAGAGTATCAGGGTTGTGTCCGAGTTCCCAGATGTGTTTCCAAAGGACTTACCGGGTATGCCACCAGAGCGGAAAGTTGAGTTTGCTATAGAGCTTCTTCCTGGAACCTCCCCTATCTTTAAGAGAGCTTACAAAATATCTGGACCAGAGTTGGTTGAACTTAAGAAGCAAATTGATGAGCTGTCAGAGAAAGGTTACATCCGGCCAAGCACCTCGCCTTGGGCCGCCCCTGTCCTATTTGTGGAGAAGAAAGATGGCACCAAAAGGATGTGTATTGATTATCGAGCTTTGAATGAAGTCACGATCAAGAACAAGTATCCCTTGCCCAGAATAGAAGATCTGTTCGACCAGTTGAGAGGAGCCAGTGTGTTCTCCAAGATTGATCTGAGGTCAGGTTATCATCAGCTCAGGATCCGACCTTCAGACATTCCGAAGACGACATTCATTACCAAGTATGGTTTGTATGAGTTCACAGTGATGTCTTTTGGTTTGACCAATGCACCAGCATTCTTCATGAACTTGATGAATAGTGTATTCATGGATTATCTCGATAAGTTTGTGGTGGTATTCATTGATGACATTCTGGTTTATTCTCAAAGCGAAGAAGAGCACGCAGATCATTTGAAGATGGTATTGCAGAGATTGCGAGAGCACCAGTTGTATGCAAAGTTGAGCAAGTGTGAATTCTGGATCAGTGAAGTCCTGTTCTTGGGTCACATAATTAATAAAGAAGGATTGGCTGTAGATCCGAAGAAAGTGGCAGACATTCTGAACTGGAAAGCGCCAACAGATACTCGAGGAATCAAGAGTTTCATTGGAATGGCCGGATATTATCGGCGATTCATTGAAGGGTTTTCGAAGATTGCGAAACCAATGACAGCGTTGCTAGGCAACAAGGTTGAGTTCAGGTGGACCCAGAAATGCCAAGAGGCCTTCGAAGCGCTGAAAGAGAAGTTGACAATAGCGCCTGTCCTAGTCTTGCCTCATGTGCACAAGCCCTTCTCAGTGTATTCTGATGCTTGTTACACAGGTTTGGGATGCGTGTTGATGCAAGAGGGAAGAGTTGTGGCCTACTCGTCCCGACAGTTGAAGGTTCATGAGAAGAACTACCCAATCCATGATTTAGAGTTGGCAGCAGTGGTTCACGCACTGAAGACATGGAGGCACTATCTGTATGGACAGAAATGTGATGTTTACACAGACCACAAGAGTCTGAAGTACATATTCACTCAGTCAGAGTTGAACATGAGGCAACGAAGATGGTTAGAGTTGATCAAAGACTATGAGTTGGAGATCCATTACCATCCAGGCAAAGCAAACGTAGTGGCAGATGCTTTGAGCAGGAAGAGTCAAGTCAATCTGATGGTCGCTCGTCCGATGCCTTACGAGTTGGCCAAGGAGTTTGACAGGTTGAGTCTCGGATTTCTGAACAATTCGCGAGGAGTCACAGTTGAGTTGGAACCTACCTTGGAGCGCGAAATCAAAGAAGCGCAGAAGAATGATGAGAAGATCAGTGAGATCCGGCGACTGATTCTAGATGGCAGAGGCAAAGATTTTCGAGAAGATGCAGAAGGCGTGATATGGTTCAAAGACCGCTTGTGTGTTCCCAATGTCCAGTCCATTCGGGAGTTGATCCTTAAGGAAGCTCGTGAGATAGCCTATTCGATTCACCCTGGCAGTGAGAAGATGTATCAGGATCTGAAGAAGAAATTCTGGTGGTACGGAATGAAGAGGGAAATCACAGAGCATGTGGCTATGTGTGATAGTTGTCGAAGAATTAAGGCAGAGCACCAGAGACCAGCTGGATTGTTACAACCGTTGCAGATCCCTCAGTGGAAATGGGACGAAATCGGTATGGATTTCATAGTCGGATTGCCTCGCACTCGAGCCGGCTACGATTCCATTTGGGTAGTAGTGGACCGCTTGACCAAGTCAGCCCACTTCATACCTGTCAAGACCAACTACAGCAGTGCAGTATTGACAGAGTTGTATATGTCTCGGATCGTTTGTCTTCATGGTGTGCCAAAGAAGATAGTGTCAGATAGAGGAACGCAGTTCACCTCTCATTTCTGGCAGCAGTTGCATGAAGCCTTGGGCACGCATCTGAATTTCAGTTCAGCTTATCATCCGCAGACAGATGGTCAGACCGAAAGGACCAATCAAATTCTTGAAGACATGTTGAGAGCCTGTGCGTTACAAGATCAGTCCGGATGGGACAAGCGATTGCCCTATGCAGAGTTTTCCTATAACAACAGTTACCAGGCCAGTTTGAAGATGTCACCATTTCAGGTGCTCTATGGAAGGAGTTGCAGAACTCCGTTGCAATGGGATCAGCCTGGAGAAAAGCAGGTGTTTGGGCCAGACATTTTGCTTGAAGCCGAAGAGAACATTAAGATGGTCCGAGAGAACCTGAAGATAGCGCAATCAAGACAGCGAAGCTATGCAGACACAAGAAGAAGAGAGCTGAGTTTCGAAGTCGGAGACTTTGTCTATCTGAAAGTGTCACCGATCAGAGGAGTCAAAAGGTTCGGAGTCAAAGGCAAGCTAGCACCCCGCTACATTGGTCCGTACCAAATTCTCTCAAGGCGTGGAGAAGTGGCCTATCAGCTCAGTCTGCTAGAGAATTTGTCTGCTGTGCATGATGTCTTTCATGTGTCTCAGTTGAAGAAGTGCTTGCGTGTGCCAGAAGAGCAGTTGCCAGTGGAAGGTCTTGAAGTCCAGGAGGACTTGACCTACGTTGAGAAGCCAATGCAGATCCTTGAGGTTGCAGATAGAGTCACCCGAAGGAAGACCATCCAAATGTGCAAGGTCAGATGGAATCACCATTCTGAGGAAGAAGCAACCTGGGAGCGTGAAGACGATTTGATGGCTAAATACCCTGAGCTCTTTGCTAGCCAACCCTGAATCTCGAGGGCGAGATTCTTTTAAGGGGGATAGGTTTGTAATGCCCTGAATTTGGGGGTAGAATTTTTTTCTTCTTTTCTCTCACCAAATTCAGGCGTTACCCTTTCCTTTTCCCTTTTCCCCTCGCTAAACCTTGATCTTTTCCAAAGTTACATCGGGTTTTGGCTTTAGACCCCGTGTAAAGCAAAACCTTAAAATACTTTATGTTGTTTGATGCATCATGCCGAAACATGCATTCTTTCGATTGCTTAAAAATGTAAGTGCATTCATCCAGGAAAAACGGATTTTGAAAAGGAGAAAACCTTTTTTTTTCTTCTTCTTTTTTTCCCTTCTCTCTCTCCTCCCTTTTTCTCTCTCCCGCGCCATGGGCCGCTCCGGCCGACCCAGCCGCCCCTGGCCGGCCCAGCCGCCCCCCGCACGCCCCCTTTGGGCCCAGCTGGCCCAACTGCCCCTCCCTGTCCCCCCAAATCCCTCTCTCTCCCTCCCATTCTCCCTCTCCCCCACCCCAGCCGCCGCACCTGCCCTAGCCGCCGCCCCTGCTCATCGCCGGTTCGGCCGCCCCGTCCCCGTCCCCGGTGAGGTCCCCCTCCCCCTCTCCTCCCTCTCCCATCTCCCCTCCTCTCCCCCTGCCCGGCTCGGCCACCGCCGCTCGGCCGCCCCCGCGCCCCCGGTCCGGCCGCTCGCCCGCCCCGGCTCGGCCGCCGGTTCGGCTGCCGGCTCGGCCGCCGCCTCGGCCGGCCCAGCCCCCCCGCCGGTTCGACCGCCCCTGCCCAGCCACCCCTGCGCGCCCAGCTCAGCCGCCCCCTGCCCTAGCTCGACCGCCCCCCCGCCAGCTCGGCCACCCGCCGCCGGCTTGGCCGCCCCCGCCCCTGCCCCTGGCCGGTTCAACCGCCCCCCCTGGCCGGTTCAACCGCCCCTTTTTATTTTATTTTATTTTATTTTATTTTATTATTGTTATTTATTTTATTCTAGGCAAGCTAATCATCGTTCATGTTGATGAAATAGGAAACTTAATTTAGAATTCCGTTACGTTAGTCAATTCATATAGTCAATTGTTCATTTCGCTTAAAATTGATCAACTAAAAAGGGGCTAGGTTTCCGTTAGTGCATATAACTAATTCTTTTGTTAGAACCAATTGGAACTAGAGCGCATAATTTAACTAATCATTAGTGCATAAGCTTTAACCCCTGCGAGACCTTTCCCCGTTTCTTTCTAACCTTAACGAATGCGATATCGAATGTCATACTTTATGCATATTTACTTTATTTGTCCCCTTGTGTGGTGTACTGTTTGTTTCCTAATTTGAATGGATGGATGTATGTATGCTTGCAATCGCATAGAGAACGATCCGGTCGAAGAGCCCGAGGAACTCGCAGGAGAAGCCCCTGAGCAGCAGTCGGTTGGTGGAGGCAAGTGTCCTTTGACCTATCTCTGTCCTATTCATTATTTAATTCACCTCCCGCTTTACATATTTATGCCTAAGGATTGACTAGCTTTTGTTATCCATGTCCTTGTTTACCTATTTGGGTTGGATTATTATTGTTTAGCTTTATGCTATTGCTTAACTCTAATAAATGAACATGATGCGATTATCTATGATACACTGTTTTTCCCTTCTCCTATTATGATGTTGTACTTGTGGTCTTCAAGGGGGCTCGAGCGGTTTCTCGAGTGCCTCTCCGTAAGGACCTGTTCTATGGATGACCGCCCGGGAAAACAGTGCAACCATGAGGGTGGAATGGGATGCCCTTAGCTGAATAATTAGAGGATCCGGGGTGTAGTTCACTTAGCCGTCGTGCCGTCAATGGGGCTCGGTGTATGCGGCTCGCTCTGCCAAGTTTGGGTTCGCCCCTTGGGGAGGAGTGCGGTGCATTTAGGAAACCTAACGGGTGGCTACAGCCCCGGGGAATCTTTGTAAAGGCTACGTAGTGATGCCCTGCTAGGCCACCTAGGTAGTGGTCAATGGGGAGTAGCTCTCTCCGGGCAGAAAGGGAATCACGGCTTGTGGGTAAAGTGCACAACCTCTGCAGAGTGTTTGAAAACTGATATATCAGCCGTGCTCACGGTTATGAGCGGCCAAGGGAGCTCCAGTGATTAGTGGTACTTGATCAGAGATACTTTGGTACAGGTGGCTATGAGATCGATGGTTTTGGTTATGACTATGGTGCTGGTAAGTGGTATTCTTTCCGTTTGGAAAGGGTACATCGGGCTAATAACTTGGGTTAATGCTAAAACCTGGCTTTCTATTAGTAAATAATGATCTGACCAACTAAAAGCAACTGCTTGACTTATCCCCACATAAAGCTAGTCCACTACAGTCAAACAGGATACTTGCTGAGTATGTTGATGTGTACTCACCCTTGCTCTACACACCAAATCCCCCCCATCCCCAGGTTGTCAGCATTGCAACCACTGCTCAGGCGAAGATGAAGCTGTGGAAGGAGACTTCCAGGAGTTCCAAGACTACGACGAGTTCTAGGCGTGGGTTAGCGGCAACCCCCAGTCGGCTGCCTGTGAAGGCCGCGGTTATCTACGTTTCTTTTCCGCACTTTGATTTATTGTAAGGACTATATGGACGTCTCAGACGTATAATGTAATCGACTATTATTTCCCTTTTAATACTATTTTGAGCACTGTGTGATGATGTCCATGTTATGTAACTGCTGTGTACGTGAATAACTGATCCTGGCACGTACATGGTTCGCATTCGGTTTGCCTTCTAAAACCGGGTGTGACAGAACCTCTTTTGCTTCCCATCCTTCCTCTTGAAGAATTTCTTTTCCTTCTTTTCATCATCGTTGTCATCTTCTTTCTTGCCCTTGAACTTGTTCTTCTTGGGCTTGTTACATTGATGAGCAAGATGACCGAGCTCTCCACAGTTGTAGCAATCCATCTTAGAAATGGGCTTTATTTTGTTGGAAAAGAATTTCTTCTTTCTTGAATCAAATTTGATGCCTTCTCTGTTGAGCTTCTTCAACATCTTGGTGGTCTTCCTTACCATCAAGGCAATGTTAGCATCAAGGTCATCATCACTTGAGGATTCTTCCTCAACTTGTATTTTAGCTTTTCCTTTTCTTTCTTGATTTGCTTTGAGAGCCAAATCCTTTCTTTTGGAAGATGACTCATCTTTGTCGTTGATGTGCATGTACATCTCATGAGCATTGATCTTTCCTAATATTTGTGTAGGTGTGGTAACTGAAAGATCCATTTGATGTAGCAAAGTGACAATGTGTCCATATTTGTCTATTGGGAGGACACTGAGAATCTTCCTCACAACATCCGGTTGTGAGATTTGAGTAAGCCCCAATCCATTTACTTCCTCTACAAGAATATTGAGACGTGAGTACATAGCATTGGCATTTTCATTTGCAAGCATTTCAAAAGAATTTAACTTTCTCATAGCAATGTGATATCTCTCCTCACGCTCACTTCTAGTTCCTTCATGTAAAGCACAAATATCCATCCACAAATCATGAGCATTTTTATGATTTCTTACTCTATTGAACACATCTTTGCAAAGGCCTCTAAAAAGGGTGTTTTTGGCCTTGGCATTCCATTTTTCATAATTAAACTCATCACCTACAAGATTTGTGCGATCTCTAGGTTCGGGGAATCCATGTGTGGCGGCTTTATAGACACCAATGTCTATAGCCTCTAAATATGCTTCCATACGAATTTTCCAATAAGGAAAATCGTCACCATAAAAAATGGGAGCAGGTCCATCCCCACTGGACATCGTAACTCTTAGCGGTTAAGCTAATCTAAGAGCAACAAGGCTCTGATACCAATTGAAAGGATTACGATGCCCAAGAGGGGGGGGGGTGAATTGGGCTTTTCTAAAAATCAACACTAATTAAAACCTAAGCAAGAGCTAAACAAGAGCCCAACTTCACCCCAACAACTAGCACTAAGATAATAATACTAGAAATACAATAGTGCTAAGACAATACTTCAAATACTTGCTAAACAAATACACAATGTAAAGTGCTTGATTTAAGTGCGGAATGTAAAGCAAGGTTTAGAAGACTCCTCCAATTTTTCCCGAGGTATCGAAGAGTCGGCACTCTCCACTAGTCCTCGTTGGAGCACCCGCGCAAGGGTATCGCTCCCCCTTGGTCCTCGCAAGAACCAAGTGCTCACTACGAGATGATCCTTTGCCACTCCGGCGCGGTGGATCCCTCGAGACCACTTACAAACTTGAGTCGGGTCACCAACAAGATCTTCACGGAGATCACCGAGCTCCCAACGCCACCAAGCCGTCTAGGTGATGCCGATCACCAAGATTAACAAGCCGTAGACTTTCGCTTGACTAAGAGAAGCCTAATGCAAGTGGTGTGTGCTCTAGGTGGCTCTCGCTAGCGCTAATGAGGAACAAATGCGGGATTAAGATTCTCTAATCTCCTCACTAGGCTTTTGGTGCTTGCAATATTCTAGCAATGTGCTGGAATAAATGTGGGCTGCAAGACATTGAATATGGTGGGTGGAGGGGGTATAAATAGCCCTCACCCACTAACTAGCCGTTACAGGCATTTTACTGCGCACTGGCGCACCGGACAGTCCAGTGCGCCACCGGTGCGCCAACGGTCGTTTCCAACGGCTAGTTCTGATAGTTAGCCGTTGGACTCATGGCACACCGGACAGTGAACAGACACTGTCCGGTGCACACCGGACAGTCCGGTGCACTGTCCAGTGCACTGTCCAGTGCGCCACTATAATTCACTTCTGAAACATGCGCGCTCGGGTTTTGCTGCCCGGGGAGGCCTTCCCCTGGGCCAGCCTGGCCCACCTGGCAGATGGTGCACCGGACAGTCCGGTGCCCCAGGGCCAGAAACCCTACCTCTTGTTTTTCAGCTGATTTTCAAATCGGTTTTCGTTCTAACTTGTGAGTGAGTTCTAGAGTGACACCTAGCACTGTATGTGAGTGTGATTGTGCACCAACACTACACTAGAACTCTCTTGGTCAAACTAATCATCGACAACCCCTCTTTATAGTACGACTAAAAGAGAATAAAAGACCTAACTAAATCACGAGTGTCCACATCTCCTTGACACTCGGACTCCGTAGTCCTTCACTGTTTGTTTCGTCGTTTTAGCCGTCGCTTCGAGTTCTTATATCAGGGATTGTTTTCACCTTTGTAGTACTTCTACCTGTAATGCGACCTAACTTACCATTTGTCTCTGCAAAACACACGTTAGTCACATATAACATTACGTTGTCATTAATCACTAAAACCAACTAGGGGCCTAGATGCTTTCAAGGGACCTGCACCGAGAGGTTGCGAAGTTGTCCAGCGCTAGTTGAATCGACGAACGGTGCAACCTTAATTGCTCACCGGAGTTCTTCTCCACCGCATCTGCGTGGACAGCACCGCGCTCACCTACTTCTCTTGTAAATTCCTCGCCCCCGACTCTACCTTAATCCTAGCATTGAGATGCGCTAGACAATTAGGACTTGCATGGGTGAGATCGTGAGGTATGGGATCACCGGCTATGGCCGCAGCCGCCGCGGGCCGGTTTGCGCCGTTGTGTCGGGGAAGAAAGGATACAGGTCGTTGATCCATCGACTAACGACCGCGATCAGTTCGCGCATAACGATTCAGCTTGGGTGGTTCAGGGTCGTCGGATCGAGATCGTGCGGGTGGGGCGCAGTCGCGTGGATGATGCGCCTGAACCATCGATTTCCAATCCTACGGTTAGCATCGCATACCGATTCAGTAAAACCTAGATCTAATCCTAGCCATAGAAGTAAGATCGTTCGGCCTTGGTCGAAACATACCCCTTCAGCCAGGGAATTTTGTTAAAGAGACCCCGCCAAACATTGAAATCAACCTGTGGTCCTCTCAACTGTAGATCTGAGTCTTGGAATTATTTCGCATTAAACCCTGAACTTCTCTGGATTTATGCGCGCAGAGCAGGGAGTTAATAAATCAGGGAAAATTAATTAGAAAAGATTTTTATTGTAAAAATAAATCCCTAGAACTTGTTTAATTCATATAAAATTCATATGAAGTCCAAATTAATCCATTTCAGTTTCTAAAATTTTGTAATATTATTGTTTATCACCTAGTGTCTCTGTTTTGACATGAAAACAGTAATAAAATTTATTTCTTAATTAATCCTATACCAAGCACATAAAACCTTTGGAAATTCATAACTTAAAATCTATAACTCCAAAATTAATGATTCCTGATCCTAGGATCTTATTTTAATGTGTAGATTATTATTATGTATTTTGTTTACATGTTTGGTGTGATGTTAATTTCTCCTTTATACTATGCTTGTTTGTATTGTGACGAGTAGAAGAGCCAGTGGATGAGGATCCCGGTGTTCAGCAGATAGAAGTTGCTGAGCAGGCGCTGATTGAAGGCAAGTTGTGCCCTTGACCACTTTTACCCAATAATGTTCTTTAATATCACTTATTCATGCATAGGTTAATTTTGATGGGACCCAATATGTTACCCTAGTCTGTTTATCATTTTTACCTTGTTGCCCCTGAATCATTTGAGTAGTTTGCTATTGCTTTATTGGTTTTGGGTTAATATTTCATTATATCCATGTTCCAGTTATTCTGTTATTTTATTTATGTTCATGTCAAGATCATCATTATTTTTAATTGGAACATGGAGCTTAACTTGAGAAACACGTGCCACCACAAGGGTGGAATGGGACGCCCTTGGCTGACTAATTAGGAAAGCTAGTGGAAGACTACATTACCCGAAAGGGGCAAGGGCAGTAGGGGAGTAGGCATGTAGGGAGGTTCTCGGGTTGATTTTGCTGCGACGGCGGTCAGACGGAGGATTCCGACAATTGTTCTTCCCATAAACTGTAGCAGGTTTTCAGAAGCTAGTGGAACTTTGTAAAGGCCTCGTAGTGGATCTCTAGCCATTCACCTCGGGAGTGTCTAAGGGCCTTGCAAACCCTAGTGACATGGGATACACGACTTGTGGGTACAGGGTACAACCTCTACAGAGTGTAAAACTGGTATACTAGCCGAGCTCATGGTCATGAGCAGCTCAGGACTCTCGCATGATTAAACTATGGAATTAAATTCAATTTGTCATTTGCATTACATGGGATTATTTATTAATTTTGTTCTATTATTTTATTATGGTTTGGTATTCACTTACATTTAGTAACTGCTATTAAAATTTGACCAACTTACTAAAAGCAATGCTCAGCTTTAACTCCTATTGTTGATCAGCTTTACACATCACATGAACTCCCACCTTTGGTGAGTTCATGCCACATTATTCCCCACAACTTGTTGAGCGATGAACATGTGTGAGCTCACCCTTGCTGTCTCACACCCCCCACAGGAGAAGAACAGGTGGTTCAAGAGGAGCCACACAACGAGGAGTTTGATCTAATCTAGGTGGCGTCTCCCAGTTGACATTATGGCGCCTAGGATGGATTTTAGTTCGTTTTATATTTATCTTTTATTTTGTAAGACTTTCGCTATGTAATAAGTACTCTGATGATATTGTGACATTTATATCTATACGCTCTGTTATTATATGTGTTGTCTTCTTTGGCGCATATATGAGATGCACCATGCTTTGTCCCTTAAATCCGGGTGTGACAGAAGTCGTATCAGAGGAAATGTTGACTATAGGACGAAACCTAAATAGAAATGGACAAAACCCTTACCTACATACCTTACTCTGATCCTTCCTATACTTATCTTGATCCTGTCTCACCTTTTGTTGTTCTACTCTGATTACTCCTATCTTTTCTACTCTAAGACAAGATGGATTTCACACCTTGGAATCCTACATCCATGACCCTCTAAAGAGATAGGAGCCCAAGACAAAATTAAAATTATTTTCTCTACTTAAAATGATTGGATGTTTGTTCTTATGATAAATGCTTGATTTGCTTCTTTGATTGATTGAAATATTATAGATGGACATCTTACATGTACCACCATAAGGTAATGTGTTAGCTTTAGTAGGTGAAACACTAATCTACTAAGCTAATAAATCCCCCAAAGTAACCTAATTCGTAATTACTTGCCTTGTCTACAATTCTTCCTTACCATATGTTTCTAACTCAGATGGTCAATAGCAGGAAGGGTGGTGGAATTGATCTACCCCCCCCAATCGACACAGTCGAAGGATATTTAGACAACCACAACAACAACAACCTGAGATGGATCCTCCAAATCCTCCACCAGCTGGAGCTGATCCCGCAGTTGCAGCCTAGATGCGGATAATGCAACAGATGGCTGACACTATGGCGGATATGCACGCGCAGATGCTGTAACACCCCAGGTGTTACTGGTACTAAAACTTGAGCATAACATCATGTGCATTGACATTTCATGTTGTTTGTTACACCTAGAATGCATTCACTAGGTAAAATTTCAAAACAAGTTGTGATGATGTGACTTAAGGTGTACTTAATACTAGGCTAGGGTACTTAACCCTGGAATTAGGGCCTATGGATGAAAGTGAAGCCAAGATGAGCAATGTCTCAAAAGTCATTAGAAATGTTCACAAGATATCAAGAGTGATGGGTTTGAGTGGCACAAAAACCCTAAAGTACTCAAAACCCTAAAAGAAACCCTAGAAAACCCTAACTAGAACCCTAGGGGTGTGAATTCAAATTCTATTCACTTTTGGACCAAAGTGCAAATACCAAAGTGATAGAACACCAAAAACCAAGTAACTTTCACATTGGAGGATTTTCATGTAATGTGGAGAAATTTGGACTTATTTGCAAAAAGGTCCCATGAACACTATATGGTTAAGTCTGAATTTCAGTAGAATTGGGCCAACTTTGGAGCTCTATATCTCTGAATTCATAAGGATTTTGCCCTAGGTCAACACATCAAATTTGTAGATCTATTATAGGGGTACATCTTTGCTTAAGTGATTGAGCCTTGATGTTGTATAAAAATTGGAGATAAACTGGCCTAAAGATGGACTGTCAGTCACCACTGATGACTGAATCAGGACCACCAGTGACATTAGCAAAGCTTTGAGATCAATTTTGAGTATAATCCAGTGATAATTTGATTGTGGGTGTTATAGCAAAATCAATGATGGATTATAGGACAAGAAGTTTGCTGCAGACAGATGATCAAGTTGCTACATAAAATTTGGAGAAAAACATTCCTCAAATCGCTCTGTCAGATGCTCTGATGGGGGTTCTGATGGTACAGTGCCTGACAAAGATCAGTAGATGCAGTGAACCTCGCCGCCGGTGACTCCCGCGCCTGGATTCGCGCCGGCGATGCGATTCGTGCCTATGGGCGCGCGGATAACAACTAGGGGTGAAAAAGATCTTACCGCAAATGAGGTCGGGTGCTGGCCGTCGTACCCACTTGCTCTGTGGCCAGCCGAAATGATCCTCGCCGGTGTTGGCCGCTTGCCATTTGTGCGCCACGTAGTCTATGGTGTTACCACATCGCAATAGACCACATCAGGTAGCCTATCCATCGCCGGTGACAGTGCCTCAGTGAATGCCACGGTAGAGCGCCGCGGTGACTCATCCCCTCTCCTCGACCGCCAGCTTCTATTCTTAAATTCGGTGCCACCATTCATGGACTCTATAAATTGATGCCCTAGTGAGCTCCGTTAGGTTATTACACACCCAGTACACTAGTCCTCGCCTCCGATTAGTCATTGTAGCTCGCGAATTTCAAGTTTCCCCCAATTCGGCTCTCCTTGCCGCCATGAACCCCCGCGTCGTGGACCGCCGTCTCTAGGTCCGTTCACATCCTCCTTACCCTCGTTTCAGCACCCTTTCTTGCTAAGGATGCTTATCGGCCCAACCAATTGAACTAGACCACGCTAGATCACTGGGAACACCTAGATTTTCCCTCGGGTTTCGCCGTCGTCGTGGACAGAAAGGCTCCGGGCCAGAATTATGCAATGGATGGCTGGATTAGAGTCGCCAGGGGTAGATATAGGTGTCAACCAGGTTAGGGCATCAGTCGTTGCGTATCCTGGCCGGTATAGGCTCGCCGGAGGGCGTGCTCACCGCCGTTCGCCTTTGGGGACCTAGGTCTGTGAAGAAATAGAAGTGCGGGGGCTTATGTGCGAATGTCAGCGAGACAGTGAAATAGTGCTGAGGATTCTTTATTAGTTATTCGAATAGTCGAGGACCTTTGTGCAAAGCCGCTTGCGCGGGCGCGTTTTCCCCGTTCGTGGGCCGGCTCGGGCTGGTTTGAGCCCGTTACTATTCATTCCTTTCCTTTTTTGTTTTTCTGCCAGGCTTAGGAACTTTATAGAAATTTCTATAAAAATGATAAAATCATGAGACCAATTTTACTAGACTCCTAAAATCCTCTAGTATTTAATAAAAATATTTCCACGATTTTTAGTCCCAACCATGAATTATTTAGTAATTAATGATGCCTAAGCCTAGTCTTTTAGAATTTTAGAATTAAATTGGTAGCTCCAAAAATCATAAAACTTTTTGGGTAATCTTAATTTGATAATTAGAGCCCTTGGGTAAAGTTTGACATATTTTGGACATTATTTGCACCCAAACCCCAAAACCCTACCATCCTAAGGTAGGAATTGCCTAACCCTACTAGGGTATTAACTCAGGAAACCCTAGTGACCCACGTATACCCTGAAGGAAAGTTAGATTCAAGATATAATTTAATGTATTCTATCATAACTACATATTCATAGCATGACATGAGCATTTATGTATGTATATTGTTATATTTAGAAAACGAAGAAGAAGTAGTTGAAGAGGAAGTTGCACCACCGACTGAAATTCCACCTGTCGAGGACATTTTTCTACTTTGACATTTGTGGAACAGATCCCGAGTCCCCTACGACACAAGCCAAGCCCTGGTGCATTTACCCTTTCCTTGTTGTTTTAAATTCTTTATCACTTGAAATGATGCATTAGGTGATAGGAGTTGAGTGCTACACCATTGCTGCATTTCCTACCTTGAAATTGATTACCATCCCTTTATATGTGTTTTACTTAAAAGGTTTCTAATGCTTAGTCTTGCTTTAGAAAAATAAAATTTTTGTTTTAAACAAAAGATGATGCTTTAGATGGAATGGGATGTTTTCAAAATTAAAACTTGATGGGGAATCCATCATGGCCGTGATGGGTTCAACATCGGAAAAGATGTACCTCTGTTAGGTACCAAACTTTGGGATTGTAAATGATAAAGACGAGACCAGGCGAGTGACTGCACGAGAAGAAAGTCTCGGTGTAGTGTCTCTGTCTGAGTTGCTTAATGATCGTGTCGATGTGGGCCTTCTGACCGAGGACCCTTTAGCTGGTCACATGCCTCGTCATGGGTAAGCTTTGCCTCGGGCAGACCAATACCAGAAAAGGCCAACACGCAATGGGAGTGGAGAGATGGAGAGAGTAGCGTGTACCCTCCGTGGCAAGAGGCTGGACGGTGGTGTATCTGTGCTCTCAGTTGGCGTGAACCCGGTCTGGTCTTAAGAAACCCGGTGGCGAGTTGGCATATGCAAGGGTTAAGTGCTACATATGTTGTGTGATTGGAGATCCTTAGCTAAGTATTAATCGATTCAGATCACCGTTACTTCTTGGACATGAAGACTTGGTCACTGACTTACACGTAGCATTCCTGTGAACTTAAAGGGTGATAAAAGATGGCTAGGGTAGGCCAAGTCCTTGACTAGGATAGAATGAACTCTAGATGTAGGTAATGACTTAACCTGATAATAAAACTAGATTTTAAGGATCCACTATTAGTAAGCATTTCTACAAACAGAATCTTTGATTTTTGAATAGCCTTACCTTGACTCCCTTAAGCCAGCATATCCTTGAGAGTCTTTTTCCTTTGTCGGGTAAGACTTGCAAAAGTACACTCCGTACTCAAGGTTTTCGAACCCATGTTGTTGTAGGTGAGGAAACAACGACGTTTTGTTGTTTCTGTTCAAAGGTGGTACCCAAGGAGGAGCCCTAGCAGTGAAGTTGGTTGCAGGAGGATGTTTGCCTCCAACCTTGAAAACAATAAACTTTTGTGTGGGAGGGTGTTTTGCCTCCTTGGTTTGTAATAATACTTTATGCACTCTTAATACCCTAGTATTGTAATAATAATACTCTCTATCTATATATTTTATGAATGTAAATTAAGTTATTGTAATCTGCTTCCGCTTATCCTTTCCTCCGATGTGATGTAATATCTGCGTGACAGGTGAAGCGCTCTTGGGTGAAATGATGAGGATACAGTTACCGAACTTGTCGAGTGATTATGTGCATCTACAGGGTTGTCCAAGGTCCTTAGGACAAGGACAACTGTAGGTGAGCCTAATACCTTGGGAGGTTTCATGACAGATGCGGTAGGAACGCCAAGAGATGCGCCAAAAGAGGGAGGAGATGCGCCAGGAGCAAAGGGCACAACAACAACAAGCACCACTGCCACCACCACCACCACCACCACTAGTTCCACCTCGGGACAAGCACCGGGAGTTCATGAGCCACAAGCCACCGATGTTCGCCAGCTCTCCGAATCCTCTACTCGCTGATGATTGGCTGAAGTCAGTGGAGAAGATGTTGAATATTGCCCAATGCTCTGACCGGGAGAAGGTTCTCTATGCTTCTGGTCGTCTGACTGGTCCTACTGCTGATTGGTGGGATTCTTATACTGCTGCCCACGATGTCGTTGATACCTTCACTTGGGCAGAGTTCACTATGCAGTTGAGGAACTATCACATACCAGCTAGACCGATGAAGATTAAGAAGAAAGAATTTCTGTCGCTGATGCAGGGGAGCATGTCAGTCAGCGAGTACCGTGATAAGTTCATTCAGCTCTCTAGATATGCACTGGATGAAGTTGCTGAGGATGAGAGGAAGCAGGATCACTTTATTGAAGGACTCAACGGACCTCTGCAGTATGCTCTAGTGGCACATACATTTCCTTCATTCCAAAGGCTGCTCGACAAGGCCCTAGCTATTGAACACAACCGTGTTCAGCTGGGAGATCTAAAGAGGAAGGCTATATCCCAGGGTCAGGGAAGTAGCAGTGTTCATCCTCGCTACATTCCACCTCAGGGTACACCGGTTCGCACTGGAGGAGGCCAGCGCCCAGCTCAGCACACACCACAGGGGACTCCACCGACTCGTCAGGCTGCCCGCACTGGCACCCCGGCGAAATTCTCAGGACAGAGTGTTGGTACCACATGCTATAAGTGTGGTAAGACAGGTCATTATGCTAATGTTTGTTCGCAGAGGAGTGCTACTACACATGTGCAGAACAAGCAGCAGACTTCGAGATCTGGCAAGGGATTCTCTATTGCCAGGGTTAATCAGGTCAGCGCTGATGCTACTGCTGAAGGAGCTGACATCGCACTTGGTATGTTTTATATTAATGCAATTCCTGCAACAATATTATTTGATTCTGGTGCTACACATTCATTTATGTCTGCGCGATATGCCAAAACAAATGAGTTACCACTGCGAAATATGAAAACACCAATGATAGTAATTACACCAAAAGGGCCTGTTGAGGCAAATCATATGACACATAAACTGACATTGACAATTATGGGAAGAGAATTCTGGGCTACCCCTATAACATTAGAGGAAAACAGTATAGATCAGATCCTTGGTATGTCATGGTTAAGAAAGGCAAAGGTCGTTATACAATGTGGTAGGGGTACAATAGAACTCACCAACCCTAGAGGCGAAAGATTTGAAGTTGAAATTGCAGTAACTACCACTACCAGACTTGCAGCATTCTTAGTAGATGGGAAGCTTGTTAGTGACACCATTCGTGTGGTTAGAGATTTTCCAGATGTCTTTCCAGAGGAGTTACCAGGGATGCCACCAGATAGGGAAGTTGAGTTTGTCATTGATCTCTTACCTGGGACTGCTCCTATTTCTAAATGACCATATAGGATGTCTGTAGAAGAGTTAAAAGAACTTAAGAAGTAGTTAACGGAGTTGCAGGAGGCTGGGTACATTTGTCCGAGTTCCTCGCCTTGGGGAGCGCCGGTTCTGTTTGTACAGAAGAAGGATGGATCACAAAGGATGTGTGTGGATTATAGATCCCTTAATGATGTTACTGTGAAGAACAAGTATCCGTTACCCCGCATTGAAGATTTATTTGATCAGATGAGAGGTGCAAGAGTATTCTCGAAGATTGATCTCCGATCGGGTTACCATCAAATGAAGATTAGGCCATCTGATATTCCCAAGACGGCCTTCTCAACCCGATATGGTTTATATGAGTTCACAGTTATGTCATTTGGACTAACTAATGCACCAACCTATTTTATGAATTCGATGAATAAGGTGTTCATGGAGTATCTGGACTGATTCGTCGTAGTATTCATCGATGATATTCTTATTTATTCCAAGAGTGATAGTGATCATGAGAAACATCTGAGATTGGTGCTACAAAAGCTATGGGATAATCAACTCTACGCTAAGTACAGTAAATGGGAGTTCTGGTTTGATGAGGTGTCATTCCTTGGACATATCATTTCTAATGGTGGGATATCAGTGGATCCTACTAAAGTCAAGGAGATAATGGTGTGGAGCATACCCACTGCAGTTACGGAGATTTGGAGTTTCTTGGGACTTGCAGGCTATTATCGACAATTTATTGAAGGGTTTTCTAAGATTGGTAAGCCTATGACCTCGCTTTTGGAGAAGGGGAGAGAGTTTAAGTGGGACGAGAAGTGCCAAGATAGCTTTGATCAATTAAAGATGATATTGATGTCACCACCAGTGTTGATTATGCCAGATCTATAGAAGGGATTTGACATTTATTGTGATGCCTGCGGCCAAGGCTTGGGATGTGTGCTTATGCAAGAAGGACATGTGATTTCCTACACGTCTCGTCAGTTGCGAAAACATGAGTTGAACTATCCCACTCATGACTTAGAACTGGCAGCCGTAGTGCATGCGCTTAAGATATGGAGACATTATATTATGGGGACCAAGTGCCAAGTGTTCACCGATCATAAGAGTTTGAAATATATATTCACTCAGAAGGATCTCAACCTTCGGCAACGCCGATGGTTGGAACTCATTAAGGATTATGATTTGGAGATTCATTATCATCCAGGCAAGGCGAATCTGGTTGCAGATGCCTTGAGTCGAAAGGAACACGTCCATGCAACTATTGTTGCCTAGATACCTGATGAGATTGTTGAGGATTTTAGAAGACTTAACCTGGGAATAGTTGCACACACTGAAGGAGTCACCATTGAAGTGGAACCTACCTTAGAATAAGAAATCCGTAAAGGTCAGATTGGTGATGCTAAAATACAAGAGATCAAGGATCTTATTACTGAAGGTATAGGTCCAAAGTTCACGGAGGATGAGCAAGGCACAATATGGTTCAAGGATAGGATATGTGTTCCTGAGAATGATAGCCTTCCTGAGACTATATTGAAGGAAGCCCATGTTTCTGATTACTCTATTCACCCTGGTAGCACTAAGATGTACCAAGATTTGACGCAGAAGTCCTGGTGGTATGGGTTGAAAAGAGATGTGGCTGCACATGTGGCTATGTGTGATGTGTGTCAAAGAGTCAAGGCCGAACACCAAAGACTAGCTGGACTATTACACCCATTGAAGATACTCGGATGGAAGTGGGAAGAGATTGGTATGGATTTCATTACTGGATTGCCTCGCACCTCGAAAGGATATGATTCCATGTGGGTGATTGTGGATAGGCTGACCAAAGTGGCTCATTTCATTCCGGTCAAGACTACTTATAAAGGTTCTCAGCTAGCAGAGTTATATATAGCTCGGATTGTGTGGTCACACTGAGTACCAAAGAAGATCGTGTCTGATCGAGGTTCACAGTTTACCTCAAGATTCTGGAGAAGCATTCATGAGAATATGAATACAAAGTTGAACTTTAGTACGACCTATCACCCTCAGACTGATGGACAAACTGAATGGACCAATCAAGTACTGGAGGATATGTTGAGAGCTTGTGCCCTTCAACATGGTAGTAGTTGGGATAAAAGTCTACCATATGCTGAGTTCTCATATAATAATAGTTATCAGGCCTGTCTGAAGATGTCACCATTTGAAGCTTTATATGACAGGAAGTGCATGACGCCTTTATATTGGGATCAGACTGGAGAAAGACAGTTCTTTGGGCCTAAACTTATTCAAGAGGCCGAAGAACATGTCCGTATAATCCAGGAGAATTTGAGGGTAGCTCAAACTAGGCAAAAGAGCTACGCTGATAATAGAAGAAGACCATTAGAATTTGAGGAAGGTGATCATGTGTACCTCAAGGTGTCACCACTTCGTGGAATGAGGAGATTCAAAGTTAAAGGCAAGTTATCCCCTTGCTTTATTGGACCCTTCAGAGTTTTTAGGCGAGTTGGGGAGATAGACTACCAACTCGAGTTACCTGATAATCTATCTCATGTGCATAATGTATTCCATGTGTCCCAACTTAAGAAGTGTCTCCGTGTACCTGAGGAACAGTTACAATGGAGGAGCTCAGTGTTCAGGGAGATTTGACTTATACAGAATATCCTATCAAGATTTTTGACACTTTGACTCGAGTTACAAGAAATAAAGTGATAAAGATGTGCAAAGTGCAATGGAGTCGCCATGGAGAAGGCGAAGCTACTTGGGAGAGAGAAGAAGAGCTTCAGATAGAATTTCCCCATCTTTTCCCTAGTCCTTCTTAAATCTCGAGGACGAGATTCTTATTAAGGGGGGTAAGATTTGTAATACCCAATTTGTAAGAAAATATTAAAGGAGACATTATCTCCTTTATATGTGTCATCTCTATTCACCATCACATGTGAACACTCATTTTAAAACAAATGATTAATAAAAGACATGCCACTAAATTATGCATCATGCTGAGGTTTCATTTTGTGTGCATTTTGTGACAATATAAAAATAATGTAAAAAATTATATATTAAAGTCCAAAGTGGAATTTAAAATCTAAAAGGAATTCTAGAATCTAAGAAAAGAGAAGCACTAATAATCACAAAATGAATATTAAAATAGATAAATTTACCCTACCATGTCTAAGATGAATATTTAGTGGGAAAACAAATCTACCAGGAAGTTTGAATTTGAATGGAATTTAAAATTATGAATTTGAAAACTTAGAAAAGGAAAAGAGAAAATAAAATCTATACTACTTATTAAGAAGGTAAGAGTAGTCTGCCGTTCTGCCCTCCCCTGTTCTGCATGTAGAAAAAAAATCAAACCGTGGCCGCTCAAGGATCGAACCTTGGATCTATTTGAGTAGAATGCCTAGCCTTCCACCCTCTAGCCAACATGACTCATGTTGAATTGCGTACAATTTCAACTAAGACGTCTTTTGTGTTTAACCCGCCGTCCACTCTGTATGCTCACTGAGTCTAGAAAAACATTTATAGCTTGGCTCCTGATCTTTCTGGAATTTGGGACGCAGTCCAGGAAATAAAGAAAATAGGGAAAAGGAGTTTAGAAATTGATTTTTAGTTTAAAAATAATTGCAGAAACCCATTTAATTCATGGAAATTTCATATTAAATCCAAATGAGTTCATTCCAATTTCTATAATTCTATAATATTATTTTTTATCACATAATACCTCTGTTTTGTCATGAAAACAACAATAAAATTGATTTTCTAATTAATCCTATATCAAATACATAGAAACTTTGGAACTTCGTAACTTCCCCATTTTAATTCCAAATTGAACCGTTCGAGTTGTGTTAGTCTCGTATGAATATTTACTACGCAGTAACAACATTGATTATACCATGTTTCATACTTTTATAATTAGATATTTATTTATCCTATGTTAATTAGGTTAATCTATGTCTATTGGATTAATTTATTTAATATATTAATATAGTATTCTAACTTTATGGTTATACGATGTTTGACCATTAGTCTTGAAAACACACACACTTACCTTTTTGTTTAAGCAAAAGCGTATGGTGGTACGTGTCCGATGACTAACGATCTACGAGGAACTTTCTTCCGGTATGTGTGAAACATGCTCTCCAATAATGAGACCATGCAAATTGTGACATATATCGAAGTCTGCATGATACTGATGGTTGCAATGTAGTGGTGAAACAGATAGATTATAAATAACAAAATTTATGTATGGTCAGAATCACAAATTGATTATGAAACATTTTCTCATAACGGTATAACACATATTTTGTATATAAGTTATCGTAGTATACTGGTATTATATATTCCCGTTGCAACGCACAGGCATTGAGCTATGATTGATATAGGCATATAGAAACAGTAATCTCTACTAACTATAAAGAACTTATTGTAGACTGCCCCCGCCTCCCTACGCCCGCCCACCCGCACGCCGCAAACCTGCAAACCCCGCCGCGACCAAGGCGAACCGTCCTCCCGCCCGCACACCGCAAGCCCGCAAATCCCGACGCAACCATGGCGAACCGCCCTCCCGCCCGCCCTACCGCCCGCCCGACGCATGCCGCACGCCCACCTAGCGCGACCCGTGGAACCCTACAGCCGCCCCCAAACCAGCCCAAAGCGAGACCGGAGGGGCACGAGCGCCACCGCCTTGATCCCGCCCGCTCCTCCCCAGATCCCCTCGCCATTGTCGCCGCCATGCCCGGATTCGCGCCCTGCTCGCCCAGATCCGACCGCGACTTTGATTTCCCAACCGACGTAGGAGCGGTGGGTCTGACCGGCCGAGACCCGTCTTCTCATGGGCGCTTGCTGGTGTGGTTTGCTGATCAAAATGGGGATGGTGGCAGGCTCGCACAACCGCAAAGAGTTCGTCATGATCCGCCATGACTGCGATGCGCTGGGCCCGGTACATCCAGCCAATCCAGTGCCGCCCTCGCTGCCTGCTTCAGATTCAGTTTCTAGCGGCTCATGTCATGCGCGCGTGTCTGTCGCTGGATCTGGGCCGAGGTGTTAGTCTTTAGTCTAACGCTTGGGGTTCGCCCCTCAAATGCGGTCGCTTCTGCGTGTCTCTGCTCGTAGATTTTGCCTGTCCATTTCAGCAATGCTTCCGTTGCGCCGTGTAAGTCACCAGATCAGACATGTCCTCCGGGCAATTTCTGAACTGTTCGTGCTCGGTCCAATTCTTCGAACAGTTGCCAAATCGGCAATAGGTAATGACATATTGTTCATGTTTCGTTGTCTTGGAGATCCAGTGAAATGGAGCCTCAAATTGTTTAGATCCCTGTGTTTACCCATGCCTCAACAATTCCTTGTCATAATTACCATGGACCGACGGTGAATTAGATCCTTCTTTGCCCTGCTACAGCGTGCCTTTGTTTATGAATACTACACCATTGAATTAGTTCATCTTATGTAAATTCGAAATTACCTTCCTGGCATTTTGATCTTAGCCTCGATTTTTACAGTCTGTTGCTCACCAGTAAAGTGCATGAGTCACTGAGGTGTCCTCTAATGCTGAATTTCTGATTGCATGTGTGCTGACTTTGTCGTTATCTCGCTAATGCAGGCTAAGCCCACAAAGAGTGTGAATGGGCAGGTCTGCCAGATTTATGGTGACTCTATAGGTGTTTCAGCCACTTGCGATGTCTTTGTTGCTTGCAATGAGTGTGCCTTCCCTGTCTGCCGCCCATGCTATGAGTATGAGCGCGAGAGGAACCAATGCTGCCCCTAGTGCAAGACTAGATACAAGAGACAAAAATGTTGGTTTCCTGGCAACTTCTTTGAGTGTGTGTAACTTGTATGAAGCTAGCATGATGGAGTTCACATCACATGCTTACTTTACGTGATTAAAGTGTATTTTTTTATTCCAAATGCTACATACATATGTTTTTCAGTCAACACAACTCCATCTCATTTTGTAGTTTTCTTAGTGTTCAATACTATTTGGATTCTATTAAGTCAGAAATAGCAAAGATAACATAGAAAGGTGGACTTCCAAATGCAGAAGCAATTGGAAAATTGTACATCTTATGCAACTTGATTGAACTATTATATTTTAGATCTTTTGTTTAGCATTTTTTAATCCACATGTATTTCTCTATCATATAAAACTCTATATTGATTCTTTAAAATAATTTATATGAATTTGATAATGTTTGTCACAACTCACACGAATTCTGTATACCATAATGAATTGATGGTTGAGAGACTATGCACGAGGCATGCAAATTAACAAGACTCATACAAGCGTCGAACAGTGTGCTGATGATGATCAAAGACACAAGGGCAGCACATGATCAGGTCTTAACATGTTTGGCTTCTGAACAGGCTTTTCTCCAGATCCCCAAGGTAGAAGAAGATCCGGTCAGATATATGTCGATGCTCATCCCAACGTACATAAGCTATCAATGGTATTATATGTTCCCGTTGCAACGCACGAGCACACAACTAGTAAAAAGAAAAAGGGGCAGAAGGCTTACCTGGGCCCTAGACTTCATTCCGGCCCACCCACAGAAACACACTGCGTGGCCCACTCCACCTACACACCGCGAGCGCAGCTGACTGTCATGCGAGGCCCACCCGTCAGCATCACACGTTCGTCTCAGGCGCGGAACTTCTCCCACTGACGTACCGGGCCCGCTCGGCAGTCTCGGTATTTTCCTGTTTATCTTCCTGACCCGCGCAGCGAACGCCTCCTCCGTGATCCGCGTTGCCGCATGCGCCCCTCTCGCCAGTCATTCAGCCTCGCAGCATCACTGCCCCGTGGGCCAGCCCCGAGAGACCGGCTGTGCACGTCGCTTTCTCCCTCACCTCCGCAACGGCCATGGCCAATAAGTCCGCCACCATGCGGAATTGGTGGGCAGCCGGACACCAATCACCCAACCTCACCTGGCCATATAACCCTGGCATCCTGAACCCTCTTTGCCTTTCGTTTCTGTGCCAAACCTTGTCACCAGGAAGTGAGCTGGGGGAGAGAGAAAAGCGGGGAGGCGGAAGCAGGGAGTCATAGGGTCCCGTCTCTGTTGCCGTCGGGTGCCTGTGACCTAGTCGGGGACCTGCACTGAGAGGTTGCGAAGTTGTCCGAAGCGCTAGTTGGTGGAATCGACAGACGGTGCAACCTTAATTGCTCACCAGAGTTATTCTCCACCGCATCCGTGTGGACAGCACCGTGCCCACCTACTTCTCTGGTAAATTCCTCGCCCCGACTCTACCTTAATCCTTGCATTGAGATGTGCTAGACTGTTAGGACTTGCAAGGGTGAGATCGTGAGGTATGGGATCACCAGCAATGGCCGCCACCGCCGCGAGCCGGTTTGCACCATCTCGTCGGGGAAGAAAGGATATGTGCCATTGATCCGTCCACTAACGACCGCGATTAGTTCGCGCATAACGATTCGGCTTGGGTGGTTCAGGGTCGTCGGATCGAGATCGTGCGGGTGGGGCGCAGTCGCGTGGATGATGTGCCCGAACCATCGATTTCCAATCCTACGGTTAGCATCGCATACCGATTCAGTAAAACCTAGATTTAATCCTAGCCGTAGAAGTAAGATCGTTCAGCCTTGGTCGAAACATACCCCTTCGGCTAAGGAATTTTGTTAAAGAGACCCCGCCAAACATTGAAATCAACCCGCGGTCCTCTCAAAAGTAGATCCGAGTCTTGGATTTATTTCGCATTAAACCCTGAACTTCTCTAGATTTATGCGCGTAGAGCAGGGAGTTAATAAATCAAGGAAAATTAATTAGAAAAGGATTTTTAATGTAAAAATAAATCCCTAGAACTTGTTTAATTCATATAAAATTCATATGAAGCCCAAATTAATCCATTCTAGTTTCTAAAATTTTGTAATATTATTGTTTATCACTTAGTGTCTCTGTTTTGACATGAAAACAATAATAAAATTTATTTCTTAATTAATCCTATATCAAGCACATAAAACCTTTGGAAATTCATTACTTAAAATCTATAACTCCAAAATTAATGATTCATGTTCCTAGGATCTTATTTTAATGTGTAGATTATTATTATGTATTTTTTATATGTTTGGTGTGATGTTAATTTCTCCTTTATACTATGCTTGTTTGTATTGTGGCGAGTAGAAGAGCCAGTGGCTGAGGATCCCGATGTTCAACAGATAGAAGTTGCTAAGCAGGAGCTCATTGAAGGCAAGTTGTGCCCTTGACCACTTTTACCCAATAATGTTCTTTAATATCACTTATTCATGCATAGGTTTAATTTTGATGGGACCCAATAGGTTACCCTAGTCTTTTTATCCTTTTTACCTTGTTGCCCCTGAATCATTTGGGTAGTTTGCTATTGCTTTATTGGTTTTGGGTTAATATTTCATTATATCCATGTTCCAATTATTCTGTTATTTTATTTATGTTCATGTAAAGATCATCATTATCTTTAACTGGAACAAAGAGCTTAACTTGAGAAACATGTGCCACCACAAGGGTGGAATGGGACGCCCTTGGCTGACTAATTAGGAAAGCTAGTGGAAGACTACCTTACCCGAAAGGGGCAAGGGAAGTAGAGGAGTAGGCATGTAGGGAGGTTCTCGTGTTGATTTTGCTGCGACGGCGGTCAGACGGGGGATTCCTACAATTGCTCTTCCCATAAACTGTAGCGGATTTTCGGAAGCTAGTGGAACTTTGTAAAGGCCTCGTAGTGGATCCCTAGACATTCACCTTGGGAGTGTCTAAGGGCCTTGCAAACTCTGGCGACATGGGATACACGACTTGTGGGTACATGGTACAACCTCTGTAGAGTGTAAAACTGGTATACTAGCCGAGCTCACGGTCATGAGTAGCTCAGGACTCTCGCATGATTAAACTATGGAATTAAATCCAATTTGTCATTTGCAATGCATGGGATTATTTATTAATTTTGTTCTATTGTTTTTATTATGATTTGGTATTCACTTACATTTAGTAACTGCTAATAAAATTTGACCAAATTATTAAAAGCAATGCTCTGCTTTAACCCCTATTATTGATCAGCTTTACACATCACATGAACTCCCACCTTTGGTGAGTTCATGCCACATTATTCCCCATAACTTGTTGAGCGATGAACATGTGTGAGCTCACCCTTGCTGTCTCACACACCCCCACAGGATAAGAACAGGTGGTTCAAGAGGAGCCACACAACGAGGAGTTTGATCTGATCTAGGTGGCATCTCCCAGTTGACTTTATGGCGCCAAGGATGGATTTTAGTTCGTTTTATATTTATCTTTTATTTTGTAAGACTTCCGCTTTGTAATAAGTACTCTGATGATATTGTGACATTCATCTCTATACGCTCTGTTATTATATGTGTTGTCTTCTTTGGCGCATATATGAGATGCACCCGGCTTTGTCCCTTAAATCCGGGTGTGACACCTGCTCTGTAAGATAAATAAGGAAATGAAGTTGTGACGTGTTTCCTTTTCCATTACTTACCCTAGGACCTTAAATCTCGGGACGAGATTCTTTGATGGGGGGAAGGATGTAACACCCCTGGTGTTACCAGAACTAAAATTTGAGCATGACATCATAAGCATTGACATGTCATTATGTTTGTTACACCTAGAATGCGTCCACTAGGATAAAACTTCAAAACAAGTGTGATGTGGTCACTTGAAGTGTTTCTTAACCCTAGAGTAGGGTACTCAACCATGGGATTGGGGGTATATGGGTGTGTGTGAGGCCAAATTGAGTATTATCTCAAAAGTTATTGTAAATGTTAAGAGCATAAATTTTATGGGTTTGAGTGGCACACAAACCATAGAGCACTCAAAACCCTAAGAGGAACCCTAGAAAACCCTAATTTGTGCCCTATGGGGTGATTTCAAGTTCTATACACTTTTGGACCAAAAAGCATATATCAAAGTGGTAAAGTATCAAAAACTAAATAACTTTTACATTGGAGGATTTTCAAGTAATGTGGAACAAATTGGACTAATTTGTGAAAAGGCCACAAGGACACCCACATGACTAACTCTGAAATCAGTGTGATTGAGCTGACTTCGGGGCCTTATATTTCTTAATCCATGAAGATTTTGCCCTAAGTCACTACAACAAATTTATAGAGGTACTATAGGGGTACAAGTTTGATTAAGAGACTAAGCATTGGTGCTGTACGAAAATGGGAGATAAATGGACTTAAAGTCAGGCTGTCAGTCAACCCTGAAGCTGAATTTCGACTGACAGTGAACTGGGACAAACTTTGAGAGCGATTTTGAGTAAGATCCTGTGAATGTTTGATTAAGGTTGCTATAACAAAATCAAAGCTGGTTTGTAGGAGATCAACTTTGCTACAGACGGATTAGTAGGTTGTCGCATGAAAATTTGAGAACAAAGCTCTTCAATTCGCTCTGTCAGGCACACTAATGAACGATCCCCATGGTACAGTAACTGAACCAGATCGCCGATTCAGTGAATCTGTCGCCGCCGGTGGCGTGTGCCGCGATCCTCGTCGGCATTACGATTCGTGTGCTCTAGGTGCAGATAACGATCGACGGAGAAAAGATCTTGACCGCGGTTGAGGCCGTGAGCTGGCCGCCGTACCCACTTGCCCTGCGGCCGGTCGAGATGGCCATCGCCGGAGTTTATCACTTGCAAACTGGACGCCACGTATTCAGAAGTGTTACCATGTCGCAGTAGACCGCCGTAGGTAGCCCGTCTATCGCCTGAGACATTGCCCCGGTGAACGCCACGGTAGTTCGCACGGTGACTCACCCCCCTCTACGGCCGCCAGCTTCTATTTTCCAAATTCAAAGCCACCGCTTGCAGATACTATAAATTGAGGGTGCAGATAGCTCCGTTAGTTTGTTACGAACCCCGAGCACCAACCCTCGCCTCCGATTAACCACTATAGACCCCGAATTTGGTTTTTTCCCAAATCAGCCAAACTCGCCGCCGAGAAGAGTTCTTCTGTGGCCAGTGTCGCCTAAGGTAGTTCTTGTAGGATTACGGGGAGGCTACACTAGCGCAAAACAAAATTTTCAACCCCATAATACCAAGAACTACTGCGGTTATAGGTCATGGAATTACCACTAGACGAGCAGAGCAGCGGAAGACGTCTCAATGTAGACGAACGCGTCGAGCAGTGTCGTGCAGTCGCCGGCGTCCTTCACGTCCTCGCACGGTTCGTCCAAGTGCCCCAGATGTAGCACCTCCGAGGTATCCACACGTACAGGGAGGAAGCGCCGCGTACCGAACTGCTAGGTTCGCGACGGCGGCTTGGCGAGGGCGAGAGGTGGGCGGCGGCTGTTAGTTCGCTGGTGGCGAATTAGGTTATCCTTAACCGCGCCCCCGCCCCTCATTATATAGGCGTTATGGTGGGCTTCTGACGCCGAGGCCCATCAATAACCCTAAATCCCAGTCTAATTTCGGATCTAATCCGAATTAGGCTTCCTTCCCCTTAAGTGTGTGACCCTATAGGTTCACGTACAAATAGACATAGGCCGAGTACTCTTACTTGGCCCAATAATTGACAGCGGCCTCTAGCAAGACATGTCAACTCCTATGTGTACGTAAAGATCATATCAGACGAACCATTGCGACATTACGTACATGTTGTTCCCTTTGTCTCACGATATTTGGTCTGGCTCTAAGCTGACCTCTCTTTCTCGATACTGTGAATTGGAATCCTTTCAATGGTTAACTCTTAACCCTAGCACGGCCATGCATTTCTTGATCCAATCACTCGAGGGGCCCAGAGATATCTCTCTCACAAAGAGAGGGACAAATTCCATCTTGACTGACCATGCCTCATAGCATGCTTCCTGACAAACCCAAAACTACCTTTATAACTACCCAGTTACGGGATAGCGTTTGATAGTCCCTAAGTAAGTCAATTCACATCTTGAGAACATGCGACAATCTCAGGTCTAAGGATACAGTATTCATGTTGCAAGAAGAGAACTATATTACAATATCTCACGTTGGGTCGGTCCAGCCTCATGTCATACATGCGCCCACATTATTAGTTTAACATCTCCATGTTCATGACTTGTGAAATGTAGTCATCAACTAATACATGTGCTAGTCATCGACTCTGACTAGGGACATCATTTAGAATAACCATATAAGTAAAGAATCTCACAAACAATTCACATAATTGCTAATCAATACAAGGTGCCTTCCATGGATATTCAATTAAGCAATATATATATCATGGATACAAAGAAATATGCTCATCTCTATGATTATCTCTAGGGCATATTTCTAACAGTCTCCCACTTGCACTAGAGTTAATCTAGAAGATCTAATACCCATAGATCTCACGTGTGCCTCATGCTTAGGTTGTGGAAGAGGTTTTGTCAAAGGATCAGCAACATTCAAATCCGTATGTATTTTGCATATCTTTATCTCACCCCGCCTAATGAATTCCCGTATGAGGTGAATACGTGTTTGTTTTTCTGGTGGTTCCTTGGCTCCTTAGCTTGCGCAATAGCCCCATTGTTGTCACAGTAGAGGTTCAATGGGCTAGATGCATTAGGAAACACACCAAGCTCGATGAGGAACTTTCTTATCCAAACACCTTCCTTCGCAGATTCAGAAGCTGCAATGTACTCGGCTTCTGTTGTAGAATCAGTCACAGTCTCCTGTTTGGAACTCTTCCAACTAACAGCACCACCATTTATTGTGAACACAAAACCTGATTGCGATTTTAACTCGTCTGGGTCAGTTTGGAAGCTAGCATCGGTGTAACCAGTTACAACGAGCTCCTCCTTACCCCCATATACCAGGAACATATCTTTAGTCCTTCTTAAGTACTTAAGAATGCCTTTTACCGCTGTCCAGTGATCCTCACCTGGATCAGCCTGGTATCTACTCATAGCACTTATAGCGTATGAAACATCTGGGCGTGTACTTATCATGGCATACATGATTGAACCAATTGCTGAGGCGTATGGTACCTTACTCATGCGCTCCCGCTCATTAGCCGTTGCAGGACATTGCATCTGGCTAAGGTGTTTACCATGTGACATAGGTATGAACCCTTTCTTGGACTGTTCCATGTTGAACCGTTTCAAAAACTTGTCAATGTACGTATCTTGACTTAATCCTATAAGCCTCTTCGACCTATCTCTATAGATCCTTATGCCCAAAATATATGCTGCTTCCCCTAAGTCCTTCATAGAAAAACTCTTTTTCAGTGAAGCCTTGACGGACTCCAGCATAGGAATGTCATTCCCAATCAATAATATGTCATCCACATACAAGATCAGAAATACAACAGCGCTCCCACTTTCCTTCTTGTAAACACAAGCTTCTTCTTCATTCTGATGAAAACCAAGCCCTTTGATCACTTCATCAAAACGAATGTTCCAACTCCGAGATGCTTGCTTCAACCCATAAATGGATTTCTGAAGTTTGCATATCTTTCCAGCATTGATCGGATCGACAAAACCCTCGGGCTGTATCATATACACGTCCTCATCTAGGTTTCCATTAAGGAAAGCTGTTTTGACATCCATCTGCCAAATCTCATAATCGAAATATGCGGCAATAGCTAGAATGATCCGAATAGATTTAAGCATCGCTACTGGCGAGAATGTCTCGTCATAGTCAACTCCTTGAACTTGTCGA
The DNA here is from genome assembly GCF_902167145.1 of Zea mays. NCBI lineage: Eukaryota > Viridiplantae > Streptophyta > Magnoliopsida > Poales > Poaceae > Zea > Zea mays. Next base: position 109,280,155 of record NC_050097.1, on the reverse strand, counting down.
AAACCTTTTGCAACAAGTCGAGCCTTATAGATGTGAACATTTCCATCCATGTCTTTCTTCTTCTTATAGATCCATTTGCATTCTATAGGTCTAACACCATCAGGCGGGTCAACCAAGTTCCAAACTTGATTTTCTCCCATGGAATCTATCTCGGATCTCATGGCGACATGCCATTTCTCGGAATCTGGGTCCATCATCGCTTCTGAATATGTTGCAGGTTCGTCGTTGTCTAACAACAACACTTCCCCATTGCCCAACAATAGCACTTCTCCTCGTGCCTCGCGAAGCCTTGCTGACCTTCGTGGTTGTGGTGGTGATTCTCTTGCCATAGACGTCTCAACTTGTTCTGCTACATTAGCATCACTTGTTGAATCTTGTCCCACTGGCTCATCCTGAACTTCTTCAAGATACACCTTTTGTTTACTTTTCTCTCTTTTGAGAAACTCTTTCTCTAAGAACACACCGTTCCGGGCGACAAACACTTTGCCCTCTGACCGGTGGTAAAAGTAATATCCTAAAGTTTCCTTTGGATATCCCACGAACATGCACTTGTCCGATTTTGGAGTGAGTTTATCCGACTGTAGTCGCTTGACGTAAACCTCACAACCCCAAATCTTCAGAAAAGACAAGCTGGGAGTCTTCCCAGTCCACATCTCATATGGTGTCTTAACTACAGACTTAGATGGTACCCTATTTAGTGTGAAAGCTGCTGTTTCTAGAGCGTATCCCCAAAACGACAAAGGTAGGTCCGACTGGCTCATCATTGATCGAACCATATCCAATAAAGTCCGATTACGTCGCTCAGACACGCCATTCCTCTGAGGCGTTCCAGGCGGCGTAAGCTGTGGAACAATTCCACAACTCTTTAGATGATTGCTAAACTCATGACTCAAATATTCACCACCACGATCTGATCGCAGTGCTTTAATTTTCTTGCCACGCTGATTTTCTACTTCATTCTGAAACTCTTTGAACTTTTCTAAGGATTCAGACTTGTGTTTCATTAAGAAGACATACCCATATCTACTAAAATCATCAGTGAAGGTTATGAAGTATTGGAATCCTCCCCTAGCTGTCGTACTCATTGGTCCGCACACATCAGTATGTATGAGTTCCAATAAATCTAATGTCCTCTCCGGTAAACCCGTGAAAGGCGCCTTGGTCATCTTACCAAGTAAGCAAGCTTCACATGTCTCGTATGATTCAAAATCAAACGAAGTTAAAAGCCCATCAGAATGAAGCTTCTTCATGCGATTCTCACTTATATGACCCAAACGACAGTGCCACATGTAGGTAGGACTTAAATCATTAGGCCGAGGCCTTTTAGCACTAATATTACAGATAGGTGCATCATCAAGATTTAAAATGAATAACCCATTCATAATGGATGCAAAAGCCACAAACATGCCATTCTTAGAGATCACACAACCATTGTTTTCACTCGCAAATGAATAACCATCCTTCATCAAACATGAAGGAGACATAATGTTTCGACTCATACTAGGAACTAGATAACAATTATTTAACTCCAAAATAAATCCTGATGGGAGGTGGAGTTGCATCGTCCCGACGGTCAACGCAGCAACTCTTGCATTATTGCCTACCCGGAAATCAACTTCTCCTCTTTTCACGCTTCTACTTCTTATCATTCCCTGCATCGAATTGCAAATATGGGCAACCGATCCGGTATCAAATACCCAAGAATTAATATAAGAATTAGCAAGAAAAATTTCTGTAATGTGAATAGCAAGTGTACCTGCTGCGGCTGTACCCTTACCGCCGCGATCCTTAATAGAGGCCAAGTACTGCTTGCAATTCCTTTTCCAGTGACCAAGTTCTTTGCAATAAAAGCACTCTGCATCTGCAGCTGGTCCAGCCTTGGGCTTTTGATTGGGCTTGGATACTGTATCCTTTCCCTTGCCCTTCTTCTTTTGAGACTTACCCTTCTTCTTAAAGTTGGGTTTGTTTTGGACCGCCATCACATGGCCGCTGCTGCCAGCACTTTTCTTTATGTCCCCCTCTGCAGTTTTCAGCATGCCACATAGTTCATTGAGGCCCCTCTCCGCCCCATGCATATGGTAGTTCGTGATGAAGTTTCCATAGCTGGGCGGAAGAGATGCCAAAATGAAGTCAGTGGCCAACTCTTGGCTTATTGGGAAGCCTAGCTTCTCCAACCTCTGACTGTAACCAACCATTTTGATTACGTGTGGCCCAACTGCTGCGCCTTCTGCTAGCTTGCATTCCAGAAAAGCTTTGGACACATTGAACCTTTCAGTCCTAGCCTGAGTCTGGAACATATCCTTGAGCGCCACGATTATATCGTACACCTCATGGTTTGTCTCAAACTGCATCTGGAGCTCAGGCTCCATGCAAGCAAGCATTAGGCAACTTACTTCAAGATTAGCATCCATTGCTTTCTTGTAAGCGGTTTTAGCTGCGGCAGTTGCATTTTCACCAGGATCCTCTGGCAGTGGGGTGTCTAGAACGTCTTCCTTTTTTTCAGCCCTGAGAACAATTCTCAGGTTACGGATCCAATCCGTATAGTTTGTTCCATTTAACTTATCCTTTTCAAGAATCGATCACAAAGTAAATGTTGGTGTGCTAGGTGCCATTTATCTACAACAAAATAATGCAAAATACTAAGACAAAAATATCCATGACAGAGTAAATCATATTAAACATTTAATAGTCTACTCCCACTAAAATCAATATCCCTCTATTGATACTTAGTGATTCAGAATCCACAACTAACAAGTCTACTAGTGAGCTTTAGCATCACCGCTAGAAGACAAGGTAGATCGGTAAGCAACTCCTTGCTAATCATATCATATATATGACTCCTGTTGTTGGGTGACATCTCTATGTCTCGGCTCCCAACCTTATGCCTCAAAGTCCTTAACCATTAAGCTGACTTTGTTTAAGTTAACCAACCCTTTCTGCAGTTCGTATCCGATACAAACCTATCTAGTCAAGGAAAACTGGTGGCACCCTAATTTCATAGACCCACCACCAATTGTACAAGACTTATGATAGTGCAAGGTTTGGAGAGGCATTAAAGCTTAAACATTTATGAGGGATCGTCCTACTTATAACATCGCACGCAAGGACATATATGCAATATAAACAAGTAGAACAATAAGAATGGCATTCACACAACAGTTGTGATTCGGTATGGCTTGTTTTCACATGGTGATCTCCATCTCCAATAATCTGTCCATCACGATGATCTCCATCTCCATGATATAGGTATGCCATCCTCCAGGTGATGAGTCCTTCAAGACCTATCTAACGTATGCTGGTAAACAAATTACATATACGCTTTGGATCATCACATGTTGACACGCAGGTCATTACATTAAATTTGGACAATACATGTGGCTCCAGCCGTATTGCCCTGGTCACGACACGCAGGTCATGAATAATTTGTTAACATGCATCACATACACATAATAGCCATACCGATCACATGTCCTGCAAAAACAGGTTAGACAAACACGTTTCTATACGTTCGCCACTACAGCAGATAGCCCTGAAAACCTCACAGGATTCCATGCATCGTATGTATGGAAATTCCACTGGAAATCTCATGCGGTTGATCAAATCAACCCAAATTCGAGACTTTCGACCCGAAGAAGATTACACTCATGACGTCGATCTGTAGCGTCAATCTGCTGGTTGTGTACGCAGTTAGCCCCGATGGTGATTCCAGCCGGTAGGGGCAAGTCGTGCATACAACAGAGAAGGACGAACTGATCTCTCCAGTCATATCTGATGTAATCTACTTCAACCCTTTATTACCAATTGATCTAATCAAACCGTGCATCAAGTAGATCCATCACATGAACCTAGATCCAGACCTAAAACTTACGCAGAACCTGGCTCTGATACCACTGTAGGATTACGGGGAGGCTACACTAGCGCAAAACAAAATTTTCAACCCCATAATACCAAGAACTATTGCGGTTATAGGTCATGGAATTACCACTAGACGCGCAGAGCAGCGGAAGACGTCTCGATGTAGACGAACGCGTCGAGCAGTGTCGTGCAGTCGCCGGCGTCCTTCACGTCCTCGCACGGTTCGTCCAAGTGCCCCAGATGTAGCACCTTCGAGGTATCCACACGTACAGGGAGGAAGCGCTGCGTACCGAACTGCTAGGTTCGCGACGGCGGCTTGGCGAGGGCGAGAGGTGGGCGGCGGCTGTTAGTTCGCTGGTGGCGAATTAGGTTATCCTTAACCGCGCCCCCGCCCCTCATTATATAGGTGTTATGGTGGGCTTCTGACGCCGAGGCCCATCAATAACCCTAAAGCCCAGTCTAATTTCGGATCTAATCCGAATTAGGCTTCCTTCCCCTTAAGTGTGTGACCCTATAGGTTCACGTACAAATAGACATAGGCCGAGTACTCTTACTTGGCCCAATAATTGACAGCGGCCTCTAGCAAGACATGTCAACTCCTATGTGTACGTAAAGATCATATCAGACGAACCATTGCGACATTACGTACATGTTGTTCCCTTTGTCTCACGATATTTGGTCTGGCTCTAAGCTGACCTCTCTTTCTCGATACTGTGAATTGGAATCCTTTTAATGGTTAACTCTTAACCCTAGCACGGCCATGCATTTCTTGATCCAATCACTCGAGGGGCCCAGAGATATCTCTCTCACAAAGAGAGGGACAAATTCCATCTTGACTGACCATGCCTCATAGCATGCTTCCTGACAAACCCAAAACTACCTTTATAACTACCCAGTTACGGGATAGCGTTTGATAGTCCCTAAGTAAGTCAATTCACATCTTGAGAACATGCGACAATCTCAGGTCTAAGGATACAGTATTCATGTTGCAAGAAGAGAACTATATTACAATATCTCACGTTGGGTCGGTCCAGCCTCATGTCATACATGCGCCCACATTATTAGTTTAACATCTCCATGTTCATGACTTGTGAAATGTAGTCATCAACTAATACATGTGCTAGTCATCGACTCTGACTAGGGACATCATTTAGAATAACCATATAAGTAAAGAATCTCACAAACAATTCACATAATTGCTAATCAATACAAGGTGCCTTCCATGGATATTCAATTAAGCAATATATATATCATGGATACAAAGAAATATGCTCATCTCTATGATTATCTCTAGGGCATATTTCTAACAGTTCTAGCCCAATTACGATCTGTTCTAGCTTCCTTTCGGTGTGATGATGCTCCCCATACTTAGAATTCGAACGCTACTGCACCTCATCGTCGGGAATGGCTCGGCCCGCCCTCAGTTTTCGTCATCGTCGTAGATAGGAGAATCCAGGGCTGGATTAACTAGATTTGAGCATGTTTTATGCTTGCCTAGGTTCGGGGATTTCTATCGAGTGCTTGGTTTCGTCAGGCATCGCCATTTAGGGCGAGTGCCCGCGATAGATGGCCGGTGGGTAAGCTCGTCGTCGCCAGGGGTTGAATTGGAGAAGGAATAGAAGTGCAGGGGTGTATGCGCAAATGTCAATGAGACAGAGAAACATTGTCGTGGGCTCTTTTCCTGTTTTCAAATCATAGAGGGTCTCTGCGCAAGATTGCCAGCGCGGGCGCGTTTTGCCTGGTCGTGGGCCGGATCGGGCTAGTTTCAGCCCAGTACTATTCATAGTTTTCCTTTTTCTTTTTCTGCCAGACTTGGAAAATTATAGGAAATTCTAGAAAATGGTAAAATTATAGGACCAATTTTGCTAGACTCCTAAATTCATCTAGTATTTAATAAAAATAGTTCCAAGATTTTTAGACCAAACCTGGAATTCTTTAGCATTTAAAGATGCCTAAACCTAGCCTTTTAGAATTAATTTGGTAGCTCTAAAAATAATACAACTTTTTGGGTAAGCCTAGTTTGATGATTAAAGCCCTTGTATAGAGTTTTACATGCTTTGGACATTGTTTGGTCCCAAACCCAATACACTAGCTTCCTAGGGTTTAATTGCCTAGGGTTTAATTGCCTAGTACTAATAAAATACTAACTCAGGAAACCCTAGTGACTAATGTTGTCGGCGTTTCGAGACCGGGGGGTCCCTGAGCCGACGAGTGAGTGTGCCGCGTGCCCCAGCCCAGATGGGTCGAGCGCGTGGGCGAGCGCGAAGGGGGAAAGCGAGGTGGCCGGAGACGGGCGTGAGAGAGGTGGAAATCCCGCGGCCTTCGTGTTCGTCCCGCGCCCAGGTCGGGTGCGCTTGCAGTAGGGGGTTACAAGCGTCCACGCGGGTGAGGGAAGCGAGCGGCCCCAAGAGAGCGCCTGTCCCGTCCTCGTCCCGCGCGGCCAACCTTCTCTAAGAAGGCCCTGGTCCTTCCTTTTATAGGCATAAGGAGAGGATCTAGGTGTACAATGGGGATGTAGCAGAGTGCTACGTGTCTAGCGGAGGGAGAGCTAGCGCCCTAAGTACATGCCAATGTGGTAGCCGGAGAGATCTTGGCGCCCTGCTGGTATGATGTCGTGGCTGTCGGAGGAGCAACGGAGCCTGGCGGAGGGACGGCTGTTGGAGCGGTCGAGTCCTTGCTGACGTCCCCCTGCTTCCGTAAGGGAGCTGAGAGCCGCCGTCGTCACAGGGCACGCGGGGCGCCATCATTGCCTATCTGGCGGGACTAGCCAGATGGGACACCGGTCTTGTTCTCTGCGGCCCGAGTCGGCTCGGGGTAGGGTGATGATGGCGCTCCCTGTTGACGTGGCGGGCCCGCGCCCGAGGCCGGGCGACGTGGGGGCTCCTCCGAAGCTGGGGTCGAGTCTGTCTTCCGTTGCCGAGGCCGAGCCCGAGCCCCTGGGTCGGGCGAGGCGGAGGTCGTTCGGTAGAGGCCAGGGCGGAGTCCGAGCCCTGGGTCGGGCGAAGCGGAGTTCGCCGTCTTCTGGGGCTGAGCCTGAGTCTGAGCCCTGGGTCGGACGGAGCGGAGTTCGCCGTCTTCCGGGTCTTAGCCCGAGTCCGAGCCCTGGGTCGGGCGGAACGGAGTTCGCCGTCTTCCGGGTCTTAGCCCGAGTCCGAGCCCTGGGTCGGGCGGAGCGGAGTTCGCCGTCTTCCGGGTCTTAGCCCGAGTCCGAGCCCTGGGTCGGGCGGAGCGGAGTTCGCCGTCTTCCGGGGCTTAGCCCGAGTCCGAGCCCTGGGTCGGGCGGAGCGGAGTTCGCCGTCTTCCGGGTCTTAGCCCGAGTCCGAGCCCTGGGTCGGGCGGAGCGGAGTTTCCTATGGCGCCTTTGGCAGGGCCTGACTGCCTGTCAGTCTCACTCTGTCAAGTGGCACTGCAGTCGGAGTGGCGCAGGCGGCGCTGTCCTTCTGTCAGACCGGTCAGTGGAGCAGCGAAGTGACGGCGGTCACTTTGGCTCTGCCGGGGGGCGCGCGTCAGGATAAAGGTGTCAGGCCACCTTTGCGTTAAATGCTCCTGCGACTCGGTCGGTCGGTGCGGCGATTTAGTCAGGGTTGCTTCTCAGCGAAGGCAAGGCCTCGGGCGAGCCGGAGATATGTCCGCCGTTAAAGGGGGGCCTCGGGCGAGACGGAAATCTCTCGGGGTCGGCTGCCCTTGTCCGAGGCTAGGCTCGGGCGAGGCGTGATCAAGTCGCTCGTATGGACTGATCCCTGACTTAATCGCACCCATCAGGCCTCTGCAGCTTTATGCTGATGGGGGTTACCAGCTGAGAATTAGGCGTCTTGTGGGTACCCCTAATTATGGTCCTCGACAATAGCCCCCGAGCCTCGAAGGGAGTGTTAGCACTCGCTTGGAGGCTTTCGTCGCACTTTTTTGCAAGGGGACCAGCCTTTCTCGGTTGCATTTTGTTCCGGTGGGTGCGCGCGAGCGCACCCGCCGGGTGTAGCCCCCGAGGCCTCGGAGGAGTGGTTTCACTCCTCCGAGGTCTTAATGCCTTGCGTAATGCTTTGGCTAGTCTGGTCGTTCCCTCATGCGAACTGGTCATAGCCCGGGTGCACGGTCGGGGCCCAAGCTCTCGGGCTGGTATGTTGACGCTGTCAACGGTTCGGCCGGAGCCGGGTTCGCGAGAGCAGCCCCCGAGCCTCCGCACAGGGCGAGAGGGTGATCAAGGACAGACTCGGCTTTTTTACATACGCCCCTACGTCGCCTTTCCGCAAGGAGGAGAGGGGGAGAGCGCCATGTTACCCTCGATGGGCACCGAACATGGTGTCTCCGGTGAGCTGCAAGCGGGTAATCCGAGTGGACGTCCGTGCCCCGTTCGTTGGGCGTCGACTAGGGGCCCAGAGGCACGCCCAAAAGTACCTGCGGGTGATCTGCCGGACCCGGTCCCCTGGCGACGGGGTCCGAGGGCTCGATGCCTCCCTCCGATGGGATTCCGTTACAAGATCGCTCCTGCTGGTCTCGGAAATGTCCTAGGGTACCTCGGGAGCGCAGCCCGAGCCTCGGTTATGTATCGAACGTACCCCTGGTCATCCCTCGCTCGGCGTCTGAGGCGACTGTGAACCCTTCGGGGGCCAGCCTTCGAACCCCTGATCAGTAATGGGCGCGGAGCCCGAGTAGCCTGAGGCGGCCGTGGAGCCCTTCGGGGGGCCGGCCTTCGAACCTCTGACCAGTAGTGGGTGTAGGGCCCACGCGATCTGAGGCGACTGTTGAACCCCTCGAAGGGCCAGCCTTCGAACCTCTGATCAGTAAGGGGGCTCGGAGCCCGGTTCCTTCACAGGGAAGGATCCTTTTCGGGGTATCCCCCTTTCCCGGTCCCTGTTGCAAGAGATAGAGAAAGAGGAAAAAAGGAAAAGGATACGAAATCGAACGACGTGGCGTACCTTTTTTTTTGGCGCGGTTATTACAGCGAAGGCGAAGCGTCGCCCGCTTCTCCTGCCAGGAGCGCCGCCTGTCCCGCCGCGGAGTTAATGCGACAGGGCGAGTGGTTGGCGGGGCGACCGTTGCGCGTGCACGAGCCGTTCGAGGAACGGACCACGGGCGCGTCGTCTTCACGCCGTGAGGGGAGGCTCTCCTGCTGCCCCTGGATGGGACGTGAGCCTGGCTGACGACGTGACCGCTGCTCTCGCCCGCCTGCCACCGTCATTACTGCCGGCCCGCTTTCGGCCGTATTGACCGTCGCGCCAGGCTGGCGCTGCTGGGTCGTGCGCTGGGCCGCCTCGAGTCGCGGTATTGGTTCCGCAACCGAAGAGGCGCGGTGGTGGCGCAAGTGGCGGTGCAGTTGCTTGCATGCAGCATCTGGCGAGCCGGTTGCGTGACACGTGGGCCTGGGCCTCCGTGCTGGCGTGTTGGGAGTCGGAGAAGCGCGTACACCTGGCGCGGTTGCATGCCGCCTGCATGGCTGCCCGCCCCTTCCGCCCGTTGGTCTGGGCAAAAGTGGGGGGTCGCTTGTAACCGCTGGGCGGTTGTGTGCGCCACGCGGCGGTTTGGCTTCTTCTGCTCTGAGCCGGTTTGCATGACATGCGGGACCCAGCCCCCGCGCCACAGGGGAGGGCCTTGGAGCGTGTTGGAGAAGACTCAGCCCGTGACGTTTGAGGGCGCACGTAGGGAGAGTTGCCTTTAAAAGGGGGGTGACCCCTTTCGGAAGGCGACCATGTCTTCTTCCTCCCTTATGCGTCGTGTCTTTCCATCTTCCAAGCCCCTGGATGGGGGGTACCCGCCGTCTTTCCGCCTCATCGTTGGAGGAACGCAACTCCGTGGGAGTTGGTACCTTTCAGCCATCGTTCGGCTTCAAGGATTTTCATCACGCAGCCCGGTTGCTCCCCTCCGCTGGTGGTCACCCAAGACGGTGACCGCCAGTTCCTGGGTGGGGAGAAGCAAGCCGGGCTGCGATCTTTGTCCCACCCTCAGCTTCAAGGATGTTCATCATCCTCGCTGGGGTGGGGGCCGGGCTGAGCCGGTGCTCTACCTCCCACGCGGGTTCGTGGGTCACCCTTTCCCGCGGCGTTCGAGGGAGAGGGCGCTCACTGGCCCTGCGGGCGGCCCGGACTTCGACAACGCGGGGCCGGTCGACGGCGGGCGTCGTCACCTCCAGCGTGTCGGGCTCGTCGGCTTGGCTCCCGGCGGCCCCTCCTGCCGGAGGGCGGCTGCCGCGCCGTGTGCACGGGAGGACCACCTAAGATGCCGCGCGCTGCTAGGGCGGCGTTCGTGTTCTGGGGTGGTCCTGCCTTTGCACCGGGATGGCGCCCTCACGCGGAGGTCGGTGCCCCACTCGCCCGGGAGGATTTGAGTGGGGATCTGCCGGGGGGCCGATGGCCCCTACCGTCGGTGCCGAGGCGGAGGCGGCTCGAGAAGTCCCCGTCACCGACGGGATCACCGCCACCATCCGCGCTTCGGGCCTCCGGTTCTTCGTACTTGTCCTCGCCCCTCGGGCGTCGGTGTGGGCGAGGGCAAGATTGCAGCAGCGCCCACCCTGAGGCCTGCGCTGCTGCAGCTCGACCATCCGGAGCGGGGATCGTTGTCGTCGTAGTCAGAGCGGGCGGCGGCGAGCCGCTCGTCAGTCTTCTGTTGCTCCGCAGGCCTTTCCCCATGGAGTGGGGTTGTTCGTACCTGCGGAGGGGGAACCAGAGTTCTGTTTGTAATGGCACCTTGAATGCCAGTGTTTTTGTTCATTGTGGCTGTCGAGGCCTGAACATGTATGTAATTTTGGCACGGAGCCATGTTTTTTCCTCGTTTTCGAGCATTAAGTCTCGCCTGTTGATTATCTGAACCGCTTCACCAAGCATGAGTCGCCCCGTGTCAAGGTGACGAGTGAGGTATCCGTATCCCGGAGGCGTAGGAGTCCTTCGGCTCGATCGGCCTTGTTGTCTGAGGCTCCTCTAGCTTAGTTAAAGGGACCCCTTGGCCGCTCTTCGATGAGCTGAGGCCAGGGGTAGCGATATCAGCACGAACAGAGGCAGAGTTGGCTCGAAAATGGAAACTTGGTTGGCCGGAGCCTAGCCGGGTTGTCCGTCAGCGGGACCGGCGCCGGAGTTGACCAGCCGAGGCCTCGGGTCGGGCTGGCGCCCTTGGAAGATGGTTGGCCGAGGCCCCTGAGGCAACCGGCCGAGCCGCCTGCTCGGGCCGGATTCCCGGAGGAGTCCCTGGACCGCGTCGTCGTCCGAGGCTGGGTCGGTCCTCGCTGAAGGTGTCGTCGATGCCGAGGGTGTTACAGCCCCCCTCCAGCGTGAAGACCCGAGCCTGCAGGATCAGATCACCTTGTAGCGTGTGCCTTCTGCGGCCGCTGAGGCCAGAAAACACACCCTCGCTGCGTTGTAAAGCTGCGTCTCCTTTCCTCTTATTTCGAGCATCTGGACTTTTTGTCGGTAACAGGGATATTTATGCGAGCGAGAGTTGCTTCTCGCGGAAGGTGATGAGTGAGGTATCCGTATCCCGGAGGCGTGGGAGTCCCTCGGCTCGGTCGGCCTTGCCGCTTACGCGTACTTTCACCCGTCCATGAGGCCCTGTCACCGATTCGGTCGAGAAGGCTTGAAGGACCGCTTCGGCAGAAGAGCTTCCGAACGTAAAGACTTGTTCGGTCCGCGGGATCACTTTATCCGAACGCGAGTTACTTATCGCAGAAGGTGATGAGTGAGGTATCCGTATCCCGGAGGCGTAGGAGTCCCTCGGCTCGGTCAGCCTTGGCTGCTTACGTGTACTCCGTTGTTTCCAGGATCCGCTTTTTGAAGTAGTCAAAAAGCACGAAAGAAATTCTGCTAAAAGAGATCTTTTTTCGAGGAAAATTTCGACGCAGAGGGGGTCTCCCCCCTTTTAGCCCCCGAGGGAGGGTCGGGCTTTGCTGAGGCGAGGCCGACCCTTCCTTGATGACTAAACTTTTGCGTGGGCGCGAGGTATATGAACAACTTGAAAACATCTTAAGGGTAGAAGCGACGTAGCTGTTTGATGTTCCAAGCGTTGCCGTAGATCTTGCCTTGATTGTTGGCCAGCTTGTATGTTCCGGGCTTCAGAACTTTGGCGATGACGAATGGCCCCTCCCAGGGGGGCGTGAGCTTGTGCCTCCCTCGGGCGTCTTGTCGTAGCCGAAGCACGAGGTCGCCCACCTGGAGGTCTCGGGGCCGGACCTCTCGGGCGTGGTAGCGTCGTAGGGACTGCTGGTACCGCGCCGAGTGTAGTAAGGCCCTGTCCCGAGCCTCTTCCAGCTGGTCCAGCGATTCTTCTCGGCTAGCTTGGTTGCTTTGATCGTTGTAGGCCCTCGTCCTCGGGGAGCCGTATTCCAGGTCAGTGGGCAAGATGGCCTCGGCCCCGTAGACCAGGAAGAACGGCGTGAAACCCGTGGCTCGGCTTGGCGTTGTCCTCAGGCTCCAGATCACCGAGGGGAGTTCCTTCATCCATCGCTTGCCGAACTTGTTGAGGTCGTTGTAAATCCGGGGCTTGAGCCCTTGTAGAATCATGCCGTTGGCACGCTCTACTTGCCCATTCGACATGGGATGAGCCACGGCGGCCCAGTCCACCCGGATGTGGTGATCCTCGCAAAAATCCAAGAATTTTCTGCCGGTGAACTGGGTACCGTTGTCAGTGATGATGGAGTTTGGGACCCCGAAGCGATGGATGATGTTGGTGAAGAACGCCACCGCCTGCTCGGACCTGATGCTGTTCAGGGGTCGGACCTCGATCCACTTGGAGAATTTGTCGATGGCGACCAGCAGGTGCGTGTAGCCCCCGGGCGCCTTCTGCAAGGGACCGACGAGGTCTAGACCCCATACAGCAAAGGGCCAGGTGATGGGTATCGTCTGCAGAGCCTGAGCGGGCAGGTGGGTCTGCTTCGCATAGAATTGGCACCCTTCGCAGGTGCGGACAATTCTAGTGGCGTCAGCCACCGCCGTTGGCCAGTAGAAGCCTTGCCGGAAAGCATTCCCGACAAGGGCTCGAGGCGCTGCATGATGGCCGCAAGCCCCCGAGTGTATTTCTTGCAGGAGTTCCTGTCCTTCGGCGATGGAGATGCATCGCTGGAGGATGCCCGAGGGGCTGCGGTGGTAGAGCTCCTCCTCATCGCCCAGCAAGACGAACGACTTGGCGTGTCGCGCTACCCGCCGAGCCTCGGCTTGGTCGAGGGGTAGCTCTCCTCGGTGGAGATATTGCAGGTACGGGGTCTGCCAATTTCGATCAGGCGTGGCCCCGCTCTGATCCTCCTCGACGTGCAGTGCCTCGCCCTCGGGGGCCGAGGGTGCCTCGGGCTGAACTGAGGGCGCCTCGGGCCGGGCCGAGGGTGCCTCGGGCTCGGGCGTGTCGTCGATCTTGACGGAGGGTTGATGCAGATCCCGGGAGAAGACGTCCGGGGGAACCGTTGTTCGCCCCGAGGCTATTTTAGCCAGCTCGTCCGCAGTCTCGTTGTAGCGCCGAGCGATGTGGTTGAGCTCGAGCCCGTAGAACTTGTCTTCCAGGCACCGAACCTCATCGCAGTAGGCCTCCATCTTCGGGTCACGGCAGTGGGAGTTCTTCATGACTTGGTCGATGACGAGCCGCGAGTCACCGCGGGCGTCGAGGCGTCTGACCCCTAGCTCGATGGCGATCCGCAACCCATTGACCAGAGCCTCGTACTCAGCCACATTGTTGGACGCCGGGAAATTGAGGCGTAGCACGTAGCGTAGGTGCTTCCCGAGGGGCGAGATGAAGAGCAGGCCCGCGCCGGCTCCCGTCTTCATCAGCGACCTGTCGAAAAACATGGTCCAGAGCTCCGGTTGGATCGGAGCCGTCGGCAGCTGGGTGTCGACCCATTCGGCTACGAAGTCCGCCAACACCTGGGACTTGATGGCCTTCCGAGGGGCGAACGAGATCGTTTTGCCCATGATTTCCACCGCCCACTTTGCGATCCTGCCCGAGGCCTCTCGGCACTGGATGATCTCCCCCAGGGGGAAGGATGACACCACAGTTACCGGATGAGACTCGAAGTAATGTCGCAACTTTCGCCTCGTCAGGATCACTGCATACAGCAGCTTCTGAACTTGTGGGTAGCGGATCTTGGTCTCGGACAGTACCTCGCTGACGAAGTAGACTGGCCTCTGAATGGGCAATGCCTGCCCTTCTTCTTGCCTCTCGACCACAATCGCGGCACTAACCACCTGAGTGGTCGCGGCGACGTAGACCAAGAGGGCTTCTCCATCAGCTGGGGGCACCAAGATAGGCGCCTTTGTAAGGAGCGCCTTCAGGTTCCCGAGAGCTTCCTCGGCCTCAGGGGTCCAAGCGAAACACTCGGTCTTCCTTAAGAGGCGGTACAGAGGCAGACCTCTTTCGCCGAGGCGTGAAATGAAGCGGCTCAGGGCCGCGAGACATCCCATGACCCTCTGTACGCCCTTTAAGTCCTTGATGGGCCCCATGCTGGTGATAGCTGTGATCTTCTTCGGGTTGGCTTCGATGCCTCACTCGGAGACGATGAACCCCAGGAGCATGCCCCGGGGCACCCCGAAGACACACTTCTCAGGATTGAGCTTGACTCCTTTCGCCTTGAGACATCGGAATGTCACTTCAAGGTCGGAGAAAAGGTCGGAAGCCTTCCTTGTCTTGACGATGATGTCATCAACGTAGGCCTCGACTGTGCGACTGATGTGTTCGCCGAACACATGGTTCATGCACCGCTGGTACGTCGCGCCCGCATTCCTCAAACCGAACGGCATGGTGACATAGCAGTACATGCCGAAGGGCGTGATGAAAGAAGTCGCGAGCTGGTCGGACTCTTTCATCCGGATTTGGTGATACCCTGAGTAGGCATCGAGGAAGGACAGGGTTTCACACCCAGCAGTGGAATCCACGATTTGATCGATGCGAGGTAGAGGGTAGGGAACCTTCGGACATGCTTTGTTGAGACCAGTGTAGTCTACACACATCCGCCATTTCCCCCCTTTCTTCCTCACAAGCACAGGGTTGGCAAGCCATTCGGGATGGAATACCTCTTTGATGAACCCTGCTGCCATTAGCTTGTGGATCTCCTCGCCTATCACTCTGCGCTTCTCCTCGTCGAATCGGCGCAGAGGCTGCCTGACGGGTCGGGCTCCGGCCCGAATATCCAGCGAGTGCTCGGCGACATCCCTCGGTATGCCGGGCATGTCCGAGGGACTCCACGCAAAGACGTCGGCGTTTGCGCGGAGAAAGTCGACGAGCACTGCTTCCTATTTGGGGTCGAGCCCGGAACCAATCCGGATCTGCTTGGAGGTGTCGCCACTGGGGTCGAGAGGGACGACCTTAACCGTCTCCGCTGGCTCGAAGTTGCCGGCATGACGCTTCACGTCTGGCACCTCTTTGGAGAGGTTCTCTAGGTCGGCGATGAGGGCCTCGGACTCGGCGAGGGCCTCGGCGTACTCCACGCACTCCACGTCGCATTCGAACGCGTGTTTGTACGTGGGGCCGACGGTGATGACCCCGTTGGGGCCCGACATCTTGAGCTTCAGGTAGGTGTAGTTGGGTACGGCCATGAACTTCGCGTAGCATGGCCTCCCCAGTACCGCGTGGTAGGTTCCTCGGAACCCGACCACCTCGAACGTCAAGGTCTCCCTTCGGAAGTTGGAGGGCATTCCGAAGCAGACGGGAAGGTCGAGTCGTCCAAGGGGCTGGACGCGCTTCCCAGGGATGATCCCGTGGAAGGGCGCAGCGCCTGCCCGGACGGAGGACAGATCGACGCGCAGGAGCCTGAGGGTCTCGGCGTAGATGATGTTGAGGCAGCTGCCTCCGTCCATCAGGACCTTGGTGAGCCTGACGTCGCCGACGATGGGGTCGACGACGAGCGGGTATTTCCCCGGGCTCGGCACGTGGTCGGGGTGGTCAGCTTGGTCGAAGGTGATGGGCTTGTCGGACCAGTCTAGGTAGACTGGCGCCGCCACCTTCACCGAGTAGACCTCCCGGCGCTCTTGCTTGCGATGCCGAGCCGAGGCATTCGCCGCATGCCCACCGTAGATCATGAAGCAGTCGCGGACCTCGGGGTACTCTCCTGCTTGGTGATCTTCCTTTTTGTCGTCGTCGCGGGCCCTGCCACCCTCCGCGGGTGGCCCGGCCCTGTGGAAGTGGCGCCGAAGCATGACGCACTCCTCGAGGGTGTGCTTGACGGGCCCCTGATGGTAGGGGCACGGCTCCTTGAGCATCTTGTCGAAGAGGTTAGCACCTCCGGGGGGCTTCCGAGGGTTCTTGTACTCGGCGGCGGCGACAAGGTCCGCGTCGGCGGCGTCGCGTTTCGATTGCGACTTCTTCTTGCCTTTCTTCTTGGCGCCGCGCAGAGTAGACGCCTCGGGAGCCTCTTCCGATGGGCGGCCCTGGGGCTGCTTGTCCTTTCGGAAGATAGCCTCGACCGCCTCCTGGCCAGAGGCGAACTTGGTGGCGATGTCCATCAGCTCGCTCGCCCTGGTGGGGGTCTTGCGACCCAACTTACTCACCAGGTCGCGGCAGGTGGTGCCAGCAAGGAACGCGCCGATGACATCCGAGTCGGTGATGTTGGGCAGCTCGGTGCGCTGCTTCGAGAATCGCCGGATGTAGTCCCGGAGCGACTCTCCCGGCTGTTGCCGGCAGCTCCGGAGGTCCCAGGAATTCCCGGGGCGCACGTACGTGCCCTGGAAATTGCCGGCGAAGGCTTGGACCAAGTCATCCCAGTTGGAGATCTGTCCCGGAGGCAGGTGCTCCAACCAGGCGCGAGCAGTGTCGGAGAGGAACAGGGGGAGGTTACGGATGATGAGGTTGTCGTCGTCCGTCCCACCCAGTTGGCAGGCCAGGCGGTAGTCTGCGAGCCACAGTTCCGGCCTCGTTTCCCCCGAGTACTTTGTGATAGTAGTCGGGGGTCGGAACCGGGTCGGGAACGGCGCCCGTCGGATGGCCCGACTGAAGGCCTGCGGACCGGGTGGTTCGGGCGAGGGACTCCGATCTTCCCCGCTGTCGTAGCGCCCCCCGCGCCTGGGGTGGTAGCCTCGGCGCACCCTTTCGTCGAGGTGGGCCCGACGGTCGCGACGGTGGTGCTCGTTGCCGAGGTGGCCCGGGGCCGCAAGCGCGGTGTTGCGCGTGCGCCCGGTGTAGACCGAGGCTTCCCGCATGAATCGGGAAGTCGCGGCGTGAGGTTCCGAGGGGTATCCCTGCCTTCGGGAGGCAGTGCTCTCGGCCCGTCGGGCTGCAGCGCCTTCCAGGAGATTCTTGAGCTCTCCCTGGATTCGCCGACCCTCGGTGGTTGATGGCTCCGGCATCGCGCGGAGGAGCATCGCTGCGACTGCCAGGTTCTGACCGACCCCGCTGGATGTGGGCGGCGGCCTGACCCTGACATCGTTGGCGACGCGGTGCTGGAGACCTTGGGGCAGGTGACGCATTTCTCCGGCCGGGGGTTGGCCCGCCCATACCTGCCCAACGTCCCGACGGATCGGCTCAAGCGCTCCTGCTCCCTCGTCGAGCCTGGCCTGCGCCCCGCGGACTTGCTCGAGCTGTGGGTCGTGACCCCCCGCCGGAACGGGGACCACAGCTAGCTCCCGCGGGATGTCGGCGCGAGGCACCGGCCTAGGAAGATCACCGTCCTCCGGCATGCCAAGATGGTTGCCTTCGGAGGGATCCCCTAGCTCGACGTGGAAACATTCGCGGCTTGGGCCGCAGTCCTCATCGTCAAGGCTGCGGCCACCGTCGGAACAGTCGGAGAGGCAGTAGTCACATGCGGTCATGAAGTCCCGCATGGCACTAGGGTTGCCAAATCCAGAGAAATCCCAACAGATGCTGGGATCGTCATCTTCCTCGGACCCAGAGGGCCCGTAGGTCGAGACGTCCGTCAATCGGTCCCAAGGCGACCGCATACGAAACCCCAGTGGGGTTGCACTCGCCTCAACGAGGGCGCCCGCCAAAGCAAGGTCGCTAGGCGGGTTGAGGCCGAGTCGAAATGATGTAAGATGGGAATCAGTCAGTACCTTTTGGTCGACGAGGAGCGACGTAGTCACATCGGGGACTGGTTGCACCGTCGTCTCAGGTACGAGGGTGACGTCCTGCAAGCCCTCCGCGAGCGCGCTGGCGTCGTCTTCTTGCTCGGGATCGGTGTGTCGCGGGGGGACGGCGCTTGCCTTCGTCTCGAACGCGAGGTCGACGCCCGGCGTGCCTTCCGTTGGGGCGCTGGGAACGTCGATTCGCTCGACAGCCGACGAAGCGCGGCCTCCCGCTTGGCCTTGGCTGCCCCGCCTCCTCCTCCGTTGGCGGGGGAGAGGACGGGGCGAGTTCGAATGTTGTTCTTCCACCATACGGGGAAGATGTCGTCGATTCCGTCGCCGGCGGGCGGGTTGTCGGCTGCCATTGTCGTTGTCGCGCGGCGGTGGAAGGAGTATCATGTCGTAGCTGCCGTCGAAGGACATGAACTCAAGACTCCCAAAACGGAGCATCGTCCCGGGCCGGAGAGGTTGCTGGAGACTGCCCATCTGGAGCTTGACGGGAAGCTGTTCGTCAGCACGCAGCAGGCCCCTACCTGGCGCGCCAACCGTCGGCGTTTCGAGACCGGGGGGTCCCTGAGCCGACGAGTGAGTGTGCCGCGTGCCCCAGCCCAGATGGGTCGAGCGCGTGGGCGAGCGCGAAGGGGGGAAAGCGAGGTGGCCGGAGACGGGCGTGAGAGAGGTGGAAATCCCGCGGCCTTCGTGTTCGTCCCGCGCCCAGGTCGGGTGCGCTTGCAGTAGGGGGTTACAAGCGTCCACGCGGGTGAGGGAAGCGAGCGGCCCCAAGAGAGCGCCTGTCCCGTCCTCGTCCCGCGCGGCCAACCTTCTCTAAGAAGGCCCTGGTCCTTCCTTTTATAGGCGTAAGGAGAGGATCCAGGTGTACAATGGGGATGTAGCAGAGTGCTACGTGTCTAGCGGAGGGAGAGCTAGCGCCCTAAGTACATGCCAATGTGGCAGCCGGAGAGATCTTGGCGCCCTGCTGGTATGATGTCGTGGCTGTCGGAGGAGCAACGGAGCCTGGCGGAGGGACAGCTGTTGGAGCGGTCGAGTCCTTGCTGACGTCCCCCTGCTTCCGTAAGGGAGCTGAGAGCCGCCGTCGTCACAGGGCACGCGGGGCGCCATCATTGCCTATCTGGCGGGACTAGCCAGATGGGACACCGGTCTTGTTCTCTGCGGCCCGAGTCGGCTCGGGGTAGGGTGATGATGGCGCTCCCTGTTGACGTGGCGGGCCCGCGCCCGAGGCCGGGCGACGTGGGGGCTCCTCCGAAGCTGGGGTCGAGTCTGTCTTCCGTTGCCGAGGCCGAGCCCGAGCCCCTGGGTCGGGCGAGGCGGAGGTCGTTCGGTAGAGGCCAGGGCGGAGTCCGAGCCCTGGGTCGGGCGAAGCGGAGTTCGCCGTCTTCTAGGGCTGAGCCTGAGTCCGAGCCCTGGGTCGGACGGAGCGGAGTTCGCCGTCTTCCGGGTCTTAGCCCGAGTCCGAGCCCTGGGTCGGGCGGAGCGGAGTTCGCCGTCTTCCGGGTCTTAGCCCGAGTCCGAGCCCTGGGTCGGGCGGAGCGGAGTTCGCCGTCTTCCGGGTCTTAGCCCGAGTCCGAGCCCTGGGTCGGGCGGAGCGGAGTTCGCCGTCTTCTGGGGCTTATCCCGAGTCCGAGCCCTGGGTCGGGCGGAGCGGAGTTCGCCGTCTTCCGGGTCTTAGCCCGAGTCCGAGCCCTGGGTCGGGCGGAGCGGAGTTTCCTATGGCGCCTTTGGCAGGGCCTGACTGCCTGTCAGTCTCACTCTGTCAAGTGGCACTACAGTCGGAGTGGCGCAGGCGGCGTTGTCCTTCTGTCAGACCGGTCAGTGGAGCAGCGAAGTGACGGCGGTCACTTCGGCTCTGCCGGGGGGTGCGCGTCAGGATAAAGGTGTCAGGCCACCTTTGCGTTAAATGCTCCTGCGACTCGGTCGGTCGGTGCGGCGATTTAGTCAGGGTTGCTTCTCAGCGAAGGCAAGGCCTCGGGCGAGCCGGAGATATGTCCGCTGTTAAAGGTGGGCCTCGGGCGAGACGGAAATCTCTCGGGGTCGGCTGCCCTTGTCCGAGGCTAGGCTCGGGCGAGGCGTGATCAAGTCGCTCGTATGGACTGATCCCTGACTTAATCGCACCCATCAGGCCTCTGCAGCTTTATGCTGATGGGGGTTACCAGCTGAGAATTAGGCGTCTTGAGGGTACCCCTAATTATGGTCCCCGACAAATGTGTACCGTGAAGTTGTATTCAAGATACAACTTAGTGTGTTTCTATTATAACTGCATATTCATAGCATCTCATAAGCATTCATGTATATGTATTGTTATTTATAGAAAACGAAGAAGAGGCTATAGTCGAAGAAGTTGTCCCACAAGCTGAGAATCCCCCGGTTGAGAACAACTTCTTTTTTGACATCTGTGGGACAGACCCGGAACCTCCTGCAACACAAGGCAAGCCCCGCCCCGGTGCATTTACCCCTTTCCTTGTTTTAAACTCTTTATCACTTGAGATGATGCATTAGGTGATAGGAGTTGTGTGCTAAACAATTGCTGCATTTCCTTCCATGGAACTATTTACCATTCCTTGATACCTGTTTTACTTAAAGTTTTCTAATGCTTAGATTTGCTTTAGAAAACAAAATGTTTTGTTTAAACAAAAGGTGATGCTTCATATGGGACGAGAATTTTTCAAAGAAAAGACTTGATGGTGAATCCATCATGGCCGTGATGGGTTCGACATCTGAGAAGATGTACCTCTGTCAGGTACCAAACTTTGGGTTGTAAATGATAAAGACGAGACCGGGCGGGTGACTTGCACGAGAAGGAAGTCTCGGTGTAGTGTCTCCGTCTGAGTCGCTTAAGGACCAAGCCGATGTGAGCCTGCTGACCGAGAACCCTTTAACTGGCCACATGCCCCGTCATGGGTAAGCTTTGCCTAGGTCGGACCAATACCAGAAAGGCCACCACACAATGGGAGTGGAGAGATGGCGTGTAACACCCTGAATTTGGGGGTATAAAATTTCTTTCCTAATATCCATCAAATTCAGGTGTTACTCTCTCAGTTCTTCGCTTTCCTTCTCTTTTTCCTAAAAATGGAGAATTATTTTGTTTTAAATTGGCGTAAACCTAGCGGAATGAGCCCTAGAGGCACTTTGGTTGTTGAATTCATGCCGTTGCATGGTGTTTCTAAGTGCAAAATGTGTTTGAAACATGTTAACATATCTTATAGAAGCGCTCGGTAAATTTTCATATTTTTTGGAATATTTTTCTATTTTCCGGAAACCAAAATATATGTATTTGAGGGACTTAAAATGTTTTTAGAAACTCTAATTATGTTTTTTGAGTTCACTAGGTGGCAAAACATTAATAGAAATTTTTCTGGAATTTTTGAAAGTATCTATAATAGTTTGAGCACAAAATATGGATTTCTAGGCTTTTTCCGAATTTTAAAAATGGTAAAATCCAATTTTTAACCGAATTTCGATCTCGTCTGAACCCTAGATATATGTACATGTTCGGCTTTATCTCGTCGAGCCCATTCCAGAACACGAAACGGTTTCTCCAAATTCGATCCCTAGCTCCCAGTATTGCTCGCCGAAGTTCGGAGCGGTTCCAACTCCGACGAGTAATTACTCCCAATCCGTGCATCGTCTGCGAAATCCGAGGGTACCGCTGCGTTCGTCTCGTCAAGGGCTTCGCCGGGGCATGTTCGGTTCGTTGATTGGGCCCCCAAATCCCAGCAATCGACGGATTTCCTCTTGGCTCCGGCGAGGATCTTCTTCCTCGGTGAGAACCTCCATTGTTGTACCTATGGTTTTTTGTGTTCTTCGTTTCCCGTCCGTGCAGGGCCTCCCTCACCCCCCTCACATTCTCCGGCGGTGGCGCCCCTCCCCCCTCCATTTCCCCTCCCCGGTGGTGCCCCTTTCCCCGTCCCCGGCAGCGGCGGTGGCCGGCGGCGGCGCCCGCGCGTGCCCCTCCCCGGCGGCGGCGGCCGCGGCCGCGCCTGGCTCGGCCTCCCCATACGCAGCCCCTCCCCTTCCCCTTTCCTCTCTCTTCCATAGATGAGAGGAAGAAAATGAGGAGAGGAAGAAGATGATGTCAATCTTGTAAATTAGTACGCGCGAATTACAGTATAGTTTAAAACAGTCATAACTTTTGCGCTTTAAACCAGATTCGATTCATTCAAGTTGCGTTAGATTCGTATTAAAATTATCTTAATTTAGAAATATTTAACCCCACTGTTGCACATTTTATTTAATTTGTTGAAACGTTTGTTTAACCAATGGCTACTGGAACGATAATTCAATTTTAAAATTTAATTTATGAATTCGATTTGCGCATTTATAATTAATCACCAACATGATTAACCTTAACTAAAACATTTCTCATTAATAATTATTTAGTTTAATCACATTGTTTATTTATTAATTTCGCATGTCGGTCCGCGCGTACCGTGCGCGTGCCGCGTTGCTGTTTCGCGCGCGTCGTCGCGTGTCGTTCACGAGTTGTTCGCACGCGTTGTTGCGCGCCGTTCGCATGTGTCGCGAGCCTTCCCGCGTGCCGTTCGCGTGTATCGCGCGTTGTCTGCGCGCTAAGTCGTTTGTGTCCGCGCGTCACACACATCGTATTTGCACGTCGTGCGTCGTTAATTCGTCTCACATAGAATCGCTCATATTAATTAAGTTACTTGCTTAACTGTCAACTATTAAAATAGTAAGTTAGTCAAAACTAAGTAGTAGTACTAATTTACATTTTATTAATATCAATTAATATAATTATGTCGAATTGGATGTTCTAATTAATACTTGTTTAGCGTAAACGTGATATCTTCTCGACCGTAGTTTCGAGTTCGACGTTTCTTTTTCCTCATGTGACCGTAGTAACACGCTCTATTTCATTTTGCATGTTTTATTATATTTTTTTTGAATGGTGTAATGTTCTTATGCATATATATGTTTGTTTGCTTGTGCCTATTTGTCCTAGCTTCGCGTTGTGATTAGATCGTGATTTGTTCCCGAGCTTCGAGGAATCGACGATCAAACTTCGACGACCAAGTGGTCAGGTTCTTCAAGTTCTACAAAGTTGAAGACCCTGAGCATCTGTTTGGTGAAGGCAAGTGTCCTCTGACCTATTATGTCCTACTTAATTATAATTCATCATCCAACATTACATTATTGAAATCTAAGGATTGACTAGTATGTATTTACCTTATCCTTGTTTACCTTTTGGGGTTATCATTGTTAGCTTTATGCTATTGCTTTACTTTAATCAATGAACACGATGTGAATATTTATGATACGATGATGTTATCCCGATTATGTTCTTGTGATACTTTAGGGGACTCAGGCCATTTTCCATTTTCCTGAGTGCCTCTTCGTAAGGACCTGTTTGGGGAGTGACAACCCGGGATAACAGTGCAACCATGAGGGTGGAATGGGATGCCCTTAGCTAATTCATTAGAGAAACTAGAGGAGTATTTGGCTTCGCCGTAAGGCCGTCAATGAGGTCCGAGCACAGTACTTGCTTTGCCGAGGCTAGTTGCAGAGCTTCTTGATTTGGTTTTGTTAGTCACCCTTCCTTTGGGGAGAGCTACTGTGTTTATCAAATTGGGGAAACCTAACGGGCAGCTATGACCTCTAGGAAATCTTTGTAAAGGCTACGTAGTGAGACCCTGCTAGGTCACCTTGGAAGTGATCAATGGAGAGTCATGATCTCCAGGCAGAATGGGGATCACGACTTGTGGGTAAAGTGTGCGACCTCTGCAGAGGGTTAGAAACTGATATATAAGTCATGCTCACGGTTATGAGCGGCCTTGGGATCCTCTTTTATTAGATATACAGATGATCCGAGATTCAATGGTTCTATTAATGGTTTTGGTTCGATGATGATAACAATGTTCCTCGATGAGGAAATGGTTCATGGGTTGGTTATTGCTAAAACTTGGCTTCCACTAATAATAAATACCTGACCAACTAAAAACAAGTGCTTGAGCTTAACCCCACACAATGCTAGTCCACCTCAGCCAAACGGGACATTTGCTGAGTACGTTGATGTGTACTCACCCTTGCTTTCGTAAAACACTAGGTTGCCTTTGGTGAAATCTATTCTCAGATAAAGAAAAAGGTGTCGAAGCGGATCTCCAAGAGTTCAGGACTTCGACGAGTTCGAGGATTAGGCTAGCGACCTCCCCCAGTCAGCTGCCTGTGGTGGGTTAATTTACGTTGGCTACGTTTTGATTCTGTGTACTTTGATTTATATTATGTAAATGACTCTAGTCTTTAATATCATTACTTACTCTTCCTTGTTATTCGAAGCATTGTGCTATGAAGAGTCATTTATGTAATCGCTGTGTACGTGAGTTCTGATCCTGGCACGTACATGGTTCGCATTTGGTTTACCTTCCAAAACCGGGTGTGACATAAATGATATCAAAGCCATGCTGACTGTAGGACTGCTGACCTAGAGTAGCATTGGTCGTTTTAAGGACTTATTGATTATTGATTTTTACTTCACCTCATCCTTGATTCTGCTTCGAAATATTAGTCACCTCGACTAATTCTATGTTGTGTGCCTATATGCCCCCTTGCCAAAAGTATTTTATTCTAGTATAGTCTATAATTCTCTCAATCTATTAGATCTGACCTCACTCTTGTGCTTGCGCCATCTTTGTAGTTGCCCCCTGACCAATAACCTTTTTGTCTGTTGGGATTCTTCCCTCCTTCGTCATTAAATTGCTACCCTTTCACTATCTTTATTCCCTTATTATTGACATGCTCGTACTTCTTGATTCTTCCATACTCTTGTTTCAAATACTTGCCTCTAATTTTCTACTGCCTACTTAAATATTTCAGTTTATATGTCCATGACCTTCCTGTCGTTTGAGACCCTTTCCTCTTTTGTTGTTAAGTCGCTATCTTTTGGCAATTTCTTTTCTCTTGGTGTTGGTATGCTCATCCCCTTGAAATCTTTCATATTCTTATCTTTCTAGGCTTACCTTTATAACCCAATGTCTGTTTAAGATATTTTATTCAACATGCCCTTGACTACCCTTGTTTCTTAACAATCCATGAACGATCATTTTATCTCACACATCCTTGGTGATCTCGTTAATTCCTTGTAACTTCCTTCGGTAATGATTTTTTACTTCAACCCTTCTACTAGAACATTGCCTAACTCACCTTTGGTTGTCTTATCCACTTTGCCACTTTGTGAGTCTTGCCTTAACTCTATCCTTGGTTATACTTTCACGACTATCATCTTTACCCTTGTCACCTCTATATCTTACCTTGATGCTTATATTATACCCGTCCTTAAAAAACCTTTTCACCTCCATCTCAATCTTATAGTTATATTTGACCTATTTGCCCTTGGTCGTATTCTCTTCCTTGTCTCTTGTGAGTTTTTAACTCCGTCCTTTATTGTGCTCCAATTGGGTATTACCTTTACCTTTCTCATCTCTCGATCTTATCTTGGTAATTACATTATGTATGTTATCTAAAATCTCCAATTTCCTATCTCAATGTGAGAGCGGTGTTACTTACCTCACCCTTGGCTATATTCTCTTCTTTACTGTGTGTAAGCTTGGGCGTAACTCAATTCTTTGTTGTACTCATACCACTGGCTCTTCAATGCCTTCATCTTTTCTCTGATACCCTTGTCTGTTATCACCTTTGACCCTTGATATTTATGTCTTCTACCTAAATGCTGACCTTGAACTTAGCCTTTAAGAGCCTCCCCTTTCTTTCAACCCAGTTTGAGAGTTGCGAGTTACCTATCTCTGCCTTGATTTCTTTTCACTCCTTGTCGCCTTACAGGTTTTGTCCTAATTCCATCCTTTGATGTGTTTTTATTTGCTATCACCATTCCCTTGTCATCTATCGATCTTACCTTGACATTTATCTCTATTCCTATTTTATAAACATATCCTCTCTTCCACCTCAATTTGAGAGCGGCAATTTACCTATCTGGCCCTTGGATGTACCCTCTCCTTTTCCATTTGCAAGTCCTATCCTAACTCCATCCTCTATGGTACTTGTATCCTTTGTCTTATGCCTATTTACCTCCTCTACTACATCCTTGTTCGTTATTACCTTCAAAACCCTCATGATATTTATGCCCTTGCCTTCCTGCTTACCTTGAACCTACCCTTTGAAGCCTCCTCTTTTCCATCCCTGTTCGGGGATAGTGCCTCACCTACTTCACCATTGATTGCCCCCCTTCTTCTACGCCTTGCAAGTTTTGTCTAAAATACATCCTTGGTTGTGTGTTTGACTGTTATCACCTTAACCCATGTCATCCCTTGATCTTTACCTTGATGCTTATCATGTACCCATATTTTAAAGTCGCCTCTCCCATTTCATTTCAAGAGTGATGTATTACCCATCCCGATCTTGTTTGTTCCCTTTTCCACTATCACGTTGCAACTCTTAGCTTTTGCTCGATATCACCCTTACCTTCCTAATATCTAGATCTTTCCTTGATGCATATCTTATGCCTACCTTTTGAAATATCATCTTTCCCATCTCGATTTGAGGATGGTGTTTTACCTATCTTGACCTTGGTTTCATTCTCTCCCTGTCGGTTACAATCTTTGCTTTAGCTCCATCCTTTATTATGCTCATGTCCCTATCCTACATGTCTTATTATTCCCCTTGCCTTTCGATGACCTTAGAGTAGTTTCCCCCTTTGTAAGGAAAGACCACCATCTAGTTAACATTAATGTGTAGCAACAAGATGCTTGTTGCTGTGTGCTTGTGCTGTTTGTCTTCGTGTGATGAATGATTTGCTTCTTTGTGATGAGTGTTGATGTGTTGTGGCCCTTGGTCTGCAAAGACATCAGTTCACTAGCTGAGTGCCATAGAGTTAGGTAGCTAGGAGCTCTCCATTTTTCCTCTCTTTAATCAATCTGTGCTTACCTTTTCTATCTATACCCTTCCCTCTTGCACCCACCCGGTTGGCAACCTCCAACCTCTCTTAATCAGTCAAGATCAGAGTCGGCAGCATCTTCAGCAAGTGCGTATCAATGCTCTTGTTAAGGGGGTTAGTCGCTAACCCCAATGAAGACAATGCGATCAACATCAACCTACAAGATTGAAGTGGCGCAGCGAAAGCGTGCGTGGGTCCTAACGCACAAGTCCAAGAGATCCTCGAGAATTGCATCAGTGGGCGTGAGCATCCGAAGGTCAAAGCAACCAATCCACAAGGTGTGCTGGCAGAGTTAAAGCTCATTTAGAAGAGGCTATGAAAAACCAATGAACCAATCTCATTTTCTTGCTAGCCTCTTCTTGAATCTCGAGGGCGAGATTCTGTTAAGGGGGTTAGATTTATAACACCCTGAATTTGGGGGTATAAAATTTCTTTCCTAATATCCACCAAATTCAGGTGTTACTCTCTCAGTTCTTTGCTTTCCTTCTCTTTTTCCTAAAAATGGAGAATTATTTTGTTTTATATTGGCGTAAACCTAGCGGAATGAGCCCTAGAGGCACTTTGGTTGTTGCATTCATGCTGTTGCATGGTGTTTCTAAGTGCAAAATGTGTTTGAAACATGTTAACATATCTTATAGAAGCGCTCGGCAAATTTTCATATTTTTCGGAATATTTTTCTATTTTCCGGAAACCAAAATATATTTATTTGAAGGACTTAAAAATGTTTTTAGAAACTCTAATTATGTTTTTGAGTTCATTAGGTAGCAAAACATTAATAGGAATTTTTCTGGAATTTTTGAAAGTATCTCTAATAGTTTGAGCACAAAATATGGATTTCTAGGCTTTTTCCGAATTTTAAAAATGGTAAAATCCGAATTTTAACTGAATTTCCATCTCGTTCGAACCCTAGATATATATACATGTCCGGCTTCATCTCATCGAGCCCGTTCCAGAACACGAAATAGTTTCTCCAAATTTGATACCTAGCTCCCGGTATTGCTCGCCGAAGTTCGGAGCGGTTCCAACTCCGGCGAGCAATTACTCCCAATCTGTGCATCGTCTGCAAAATCCGAGGGTACCACTACGTTCGTCAATTGGACCCCCGAATCTCCGGCAATCGACGAATTTCCTCTCAGCTCCGGTGAGGGTCTTCTTCCCTGGTGAGAACCTCCATTGTTGTACCTAAGGTTTCTTCGTGTTCTTCGTTTTTTCGTCCGTGCAGGGTCTCTCTCACTCCCCCCTCACCTTCCCCGGCGGAGGCGCCCCTTTCTCCCTCCCCGGTGGCGGCGGCGACCCCGCCCCGCGCGCCCTGTGCGCCCGCGCCCACGCCTGGCTAGCCCGGCTCAGCCTACCCATGCGCAGCCCCTCCCATTCCCCTTCCCTCTCTCTTCCATGGATGGGAGAAAGAAGATGAGGAGATGAAGAAGATGATGGCAATCTCGTAAATTAGTACGCGTGGATTACTGTATGGTTTAAAACAGTCATAACTTTTGCGTTTTAAACCCGATTCAATCCATTCAAATTGCCTTAGATTCGTATTAAAATTACCTTAATTTAGAAATATTTATCCCCACTATTTCACATTTTATTTAATTTATTTAAACGTTTGTTTAACCAATGGCTACTGGAACGACAATTCAATTTTAAAATCTAATTTAGTAATTCGATTTGTGCATTTATAATTAGTCACCAACATGATTAACCTTAACTAAAATGTTTCTCATTAATAATTGTTTAGTTTAATCACGTTGTTTATTTATTAGTTTCGTATGTCGGTCCGCGCGTACCGTGCGCGTGCCGCAATGTTGTTTCGTGCGCGTCGTCGCGTGTCGTTCGCAAGTGTCGCGCGCCGTTCGCGTGTGTCGCGCGCCTTGCCACGTGTCGTTCGCACGTATCGCACGTTGTCCGCGCGCTATATCGTTTGTGTCCGCGCGTCGCGCACATCGTGTTTGCACGTCGTGCGTCATTAATTCGTCTCGCTTAGAATCGCTCATATTAATTAAGTTACTTGCTTAACTGTCAACTATTAAAATAGTAAGTTAGTCAAAACTAAGTAGTAGTACTAATTTACATTTGATTAATATCAATTAATATAATTATGTTGAATTGGATGTTCTAATTAATACTTGTTTAGTGTAAACACGATATCTTCTTGACTGTAGCTTCGAGTTCGACATATCTTTTTCCTTGCGTGACCGTAGTAACACGCTCTATTTCATTTTGCATGTTTTATTATGTTTTTCTTTGAATGGTGTAATGTTCTTATGCATATATATGTTTGTTTGCTTGTGCCTGTTTGTTTTCGCTTCGCGTTGTGATTAGATCGTGATTTGTTCCCGAGCTTCGAGGAATCGATGATCAAACTTCGACGACCAAGTGGTCAGGTTCTTTGAGTTCTACAAAGTTGAAGACCCTGAGCATCTGTTTGGTGAAGGCAAGTGTCCTCTGACCTATTATGTCCTACTTACTTATAATTCACCATCCCGCATTACATTATTGAAACCTAAGGATTGACTAGTCTGTATTTACCTTATCCTTGTTTACCTTTTGGGGTTATCATTGTTAGCTTTATGCTATTGCTTTACTTTAATCAATGAACATGATGTGAATATTTATGATACGATGATGTTATCCCAAATATGTTCTTGTGATACTTTAGGGGACTCAGGCCATTTTCCTGTGTGCCTCTCCGTAAGGACCTGTTTGGGGAGTGACAACCCGGGATAACAGTGCAACCATGAGGGTGGAATGGGACGCCCTTAGCTGATTAATTAGAGAAACCAGAGGAGTAGTTGGCTTCGCCGTAGGGCCATTAATGGGGTACGGGCATAGTACTTGCTCTACCGAGGCTGGTTGCAGAGGTTCTTGATTTGGTTTTGTTAGTCACCCTTCCTTTGGGGAGAGTTACTGTGTTTATCAAACTGGAGAAACCTAACGGGCAGCTATGACCTCTAGGAAATCTTTGTAAAGGCTACATAGTGAGACACTGGTAGGTCACCTTGGAAGTGATCAATGGAGAGTCATGATCTTTGGGTAGAATGGGGATCACGACTTATGGGTAAAGTGTGCGACCTATGCAGAGGATTAGAAACTGATATATCAGTCGTGCTCACGGTTATGAGTGGCCTTGGGATCCTCTTTGAGTAGAGATACAGATGATTCAAGATTCAATGGTTCTATTAATGGTTTTGGTTCGATGATGATAATGATGTTCCTCGATGAGGAAATGGTTCATGGGTTGGTTATTGCTAAAACTTCACTTCCACTAATAATAAATACTTGACCAATTAAAAACAATTGCTTGAGCTTAACCCCACATAAAGCTAGCCCACCTCAGCCAAACATGACATTTGCTGAGTACGTTGATGTGTACTCGCGCTTGCTTTCACAAAACACCAGGTTGCCTTTGGTGCAATCTATGCTTAGGTAAAGAAGAAGGCGTCAAGGCGGATCTCCAAGAGTTCAGGACTTCGACGAGTTCGAGGATTAGGCTAGCGACCTCCCCCAGTTAGCTGCCTGTGGTGGGTTATTTTACGTTGGCTACGTTTCAATTCTATGTACTTTGATTTATATTATGTAAATGACTCTAGTCTTCAATATTATTACTTACTTTTCCTTGTTAATCGAAGCATTGTGCTATGATGAGTCATTTATGTAATCACTGTGTACATGAGTTCTGATCCTGGCACGTACATGGTTCGCATTTGGTTTACCTTCCAAAACCGGGTGTGACATGGCGAGAGTAGAGTGTACCCTCCGTGGCAAGAGGCTGGACGATGGTGTATCTGTGCTCTCGGTTGCGTGAACCCATTCTGGTCTTGAAAAACCCGGTGGCGAATTGACATATGCAAGGGTTAAGTGCTACATATGTCATGTGGTTGGAGATCCCCAGCTGGGTATTAATAGATTTGGATCGCCGTTACTTCTCGGACATGAAGACTTGGTCACTGACTTACACGTAGCAATCCAATGAACTCAAGGGGTGATAAAAGATGGCTAGTGTAGGCTAAGTGCCTGAACTAGGATAGAAAGAACTCTAGATACATGTAATGACTTAACCTAATAATAAAACTGGATTTTTAAGGATCCACTGTTAGTAAGCTTTTCTGTAAACGAGTCTTTGATTCTTGATCAGCTTTACCTTGAATCCCACAAGCCAGCATATCCTTGAGAAGTCTTTTTCCTTTGTCGGGTAAGACTTGCGAAAGTACACTCCGTACTTAGGGTTTTCGAACCCATGTTGTTGTAGGTCATGAAACAGCCGAGTTTTGCTATTTCTGCTCGAATGTGGTGCCAAAGCAGGAGGAAAATCAGTAAACTTGTTGGCGGGATGATGTTTTACCTCCCTGTTATGTAATAATAAGTTATGCACTCATACACCCGGTGTTGTAATAAATATTCTCTCTATATTTTATGAATGTAAATTATGTTATTATAATCCATTTCCGCTTATTCTTTACTCTGATTATGTGTGTAATGTCTGTGTGATGGGTGAAGCGCTCTTGGGCGATATGATGAAAATACAGATAACTGAACTTGCCGAGTGATTGCGCGCACCTGCATGACTATCTGGGGTCCTTAGGACAAGGACATCTGTAGGTGGGCCTAATACCTTGGGAGGTTCCGTGACACCGATCCTACCCTCCACTAAAACTGTTGCAAAAGACTTGTTTATATGCCAAATTTATGTTGATGATATTAATTTGGGTCTACTAACAAGTCAACTTGTGAAGAATTTAGTAGGATCATGATATGGAAATTCGAGGTGTCTATGATGGGGGAGTTGAAGTACTTCCTTGGATTCCAAATCAAACAACTCCAAGAGGGCACCTTCATAAGCCAAACTAAGTACATTCAAGACATACTTAAGAAGTCTAGGATGAAGAATGGCAAACCCATCAAGACACCCTTGGGAACCAATGGGCATCTCGACCTCGACATGGGAGGTAAATTCGTAGATCAAAAGGTATATCGGTTGATGATAGGATCTTTACTCTACTTATGTGCGTCTCGACCGGATATTATTCTTTCTGTATGCATGTGTGCAAGGTTCCAAGCAAATCCTAAGGAAGTTCACCTTAGTGCTGTGAAAAGAATCATGAGGTATTTAGTTTACACTCCTAGTTTGGGCTTTAGCACCCCAAGGGATGTACCTTTGATCTAATAGGGTATTCCGATGCCGATTATGCTGGATGTAAAATTGATAGAAATAGCACATCGGGGACTTGTCAGTTTTTGGGAAGATCCTTGGTGTCTTGGGCTTCAAAGAAACAAAATTCAGTAGCTCTTTCCACCGCCGAAGCCGAGTACATTGCTGCAGGCCATTGTTGTGCGCAATTACTTTAGATGAGGCAAACCTCAGGGACTATGGCTACAACTTCAGCAAAGTCCCTCTCCTATGTGATAATGAGAGTGCAATCCGCATGGCGAATAATCCCGTTGAACACAGCTGCACTAAGCACATAGACATCTAGTATCACTTTCTGAGAGATCACCAACAAAAGGGGGATATCGAAATTGCTTATGTTAGCACCCACAACCAATTAGCCGATATCTTTACCAAGCCACTAGATGAAAAGACTTTTAGCAAACTTAGGAATGAGCTAAATATACTTGATTCTTGGAACTTTGATTGAAACATTGCACACATAGCTCATAAGTATACCTTTGATAATGTCTCTTTCATTTGGTACAAATGCATATTTCTTATTCTTCTTGTGCCAAAGCTAAGACTAATGTGCTTTCGAGTATATCTCTATGATTAGTCTTAGATTAAAAGGAAAATGGAGTATTCGGCAAAGACAAGGCTTCCACTCCATCTCTAACGGTATCATTTACCCTTTGCTGTTACTTCTACAAACTCTCAATTTGTATGACCCTTCACTCATATTTATTTTACCATTTGGGAGAAAATGAAACAAGGGCTCTCAAGTTCTCCATTTTTGGTGATCGATGCTAAAGGGAGAGAAAGCATTAAGCCCAAAGCAAAAGGACCGCACCACCATTTCAAAAAATTTCACAAATGCTTATTTCAATTAGTATTTAAGTTTATTTCAATTAGTATTTGAGTAAGCCTCAAAAAGAATTTCCAAATGGTATCTAATTTTCAATTGGTATGTGAAAGTGAAATTTAAATTGGTATCTCATTAGGTATTTCAAAATTGTTTTTCAAAATTTGGTACCTATTTCAAAACCCTCTTGAAAGCTTAGGGGAGAATTCATTCAGGGGGAGCTTTTATTTTAGTCAAAGGAAAAGCATTTGAAATAGGGGGAGAAATTTCAAATCTTAAAAATGATTCTTGCAATCGTATTCCTATACCTTTGACTATTTGCAAAAGATTTTGAAAGGATTTTTCCAAAAGATTTGCAAAAACAAATAAGTGGTGCAAATGTGGTCCAAAATGTGAAATGAGAGAAAAGTAATCCATTCATATGCATAAAATCTTTCATTGGTTTGATTCCAAGTAACCTATGCACAACTATCTCAATTGCGAACTAGTTATATTTCTACACTTCATATTTTCTTTGGTTAGTGTTGGCATCAATCACCAAAAAGGGGGAGATTGAAAGGGAAATGGATTTAACCATTTCCTATAATCGATTTTGGTGGTTGATGTCCAACACAAACCATGTGGACTAACTAGTTTGTCTAGATATCATTTATCTCAGGTGCATAAGGTTCAACACAAACCAAGAAAGAAATTCAGATAGGGACACAATCAAAAATGGAGCAAAGGACTTGAGTGTGCTGATTTTTGGCGCACCGGACAGTGTCTGGTGTGCACCAGACACTGTCCGGTGCACCAAGCCAGGCACCCTTCGAACAGGCCACTCTCGGGAATTCAGAGGCGCGCTCCGTTATAATTCATCGAACTGTCCGGTGAGCCAGCAGAGCAACGGCTCCATGCATGCCAACGGTCGACTGCAAAACGCTACAGTGCGGAACAGTGCCGCGACAGAAGTCAGAGGCTATCGGACTGTCCGGTGTGGCACCGGACTGTCCGGTGCAGCAAAAAGACAAATGCCTACAACGGTCAACTACTCCGAACCCTAATGGACGCGCTGACGAGACGCTCACCAGACAATGAACTGTGATTGTCCGGTGGCGCACCGGACTGTCCTGTGCGCCCATCGCCAGTAGCCTTTGCCCACGGCTAGGAAGTTGTTGGGGGCTATAAATACCCCCAACCACCTCATTCATTGGTATCCAAGTTTTCAAAAGTTCACATTCAATACAAGAGCTATAGCATTCACTCCAAGATACAATTCCAAAGATCAAATCCTCTCTAAGTCCCAAATTCATCTCAACCACTTAGTGACTTGAGAGAGAGAGTTTTTGTGTTCATTTGCGCTCTTGTTGCTTGGATTGCCTTCTTCCTTTCTCATTCATTTCTTAAGTTCTTTGTAAAGCTAAGCAAGAGAAACTAAGTGTGTGGTGGTCCTTGCGGGGTCTTAGTGACCCGTGTGATTAAGGGAAGGCTCACTCGGTCTAAGTGACCGTTTGAGAGAGAGGGAAAGGGTTGAAATAGACCCGGCCTTTGTGGCCGCCTCAACGGGGATTAAGTTCTTTGGAACCTAACCTTGGTAAAACAAATCACCGTGTCTACTCGCTTTGATTCTCGCTTGATTTGTTTCCCCACTTCCCTCTCTCTCTAACGTTTCCTTGGTAGTATTAATTTTAGTTTGCTCTCATACGTCATCCGCATCCTTTGAGCAACTCTTAGCAAGAGAAACATTCTTTCGGACTTAAATTTAATTCTAATGCTAACCTCGGACCTAGTGTAGGTTTAAAGTTTATAAATTTTAGGTTTCGCCTAGTCACCCCCCCTCTAGGCGACTTTCAGTTGCGCACGTTGCTGAGGTAATGACGAGTGGCCCCCGCCGGTCAGGTCGGTCTTCCCCCTCTCGTGGGCGTTCTGTTGCAACAGCTCCGTGTGGAGCGAGCGGGGAAGCTGGTGACGGAGTCTGCGCACCTTGGGATAAAGTCGTGGCTCCTTAGGCCATAAATACGGGGCGCTGGGGTTGACTTTTCCCCTTCCTCGCCATACCGCAACAACCGAAAACCCAGGGTGAGGGTGCGCCGTCGAGATCAGCGGAACGAGAGTGAGCATTCATGGATTCACGCGCTCGTGGGTGTGGTGCTTGGCCAGTGGGGTTCAGCGGGGAGCGCAAGATCAACCGCCCGTTTCTAGCGTGGAAGCGAGCATCGGCGGTGTCCAGTGTGTTGGGAATTGCTCGCCGGACACCTTCCACCGCCGTGGGATCTCGCGTTGTCGTGGTTGGAGACCTCCATACTACAGAATCCGGTACAATACTCTTGATACTCTTAGCGGTCCATTGGTATTCACGGTAGATCGGTTGGAATCAAGGTTAGGCGATGGGGGGGACCGTGCGGGTGTGGCGGGGCAATGGCGCCATCGCGCAGGAGGGCGGACCGCCGCCGGGGGCGTGTCAGATGGAATGGACCATCTAGGGGCCGTTGATCTATTAACGTGTGGATGCGATGAGATCGGTATACTGTTCTAATGAGGGAGATCCAGGTCGTCCAACTCAGATCGAGCGGACCGATATAGGGTTTGTGGTTTAGAAATCTGGACCACTGATATAGGGAATAACGGTCCTTAGTAGAAGTTTATGTTGTTATGCTCAATTAAACCCGAGTCACTGATCTCAGATCCTATGGTTGTCGTTGCACATGGGTTTGGGGAGGACCCAGATCTAATCCTGACCGCACGCGTGTGATCCTGCGGTCGAAAACCAAGAATACCCCTTCGACCGGTCGGTTTAACGAATGAGCCCTCGATTTTTAGGGAATTAACCCACGATCCATCGCGAGGGAGTTATGAGTCTTGGAACTATTTACATAGTAAACCCTGTACTTATCAGTTTTTATGCGTGCAACGAGAGGGCAGTGCAATTAGATAAATAAATATGGAAATTGAATTTTAATGTAAAAATAAATGTTAGAACATATTTAATCCCTAGGAAATTAATATTAAGTCCAAATTGATCCATTCCAGTTCCTATAATTTTGTAATAATATTGTTTATCATATAGTGCCTCTGTTTTAACATGAAAGCTGTATTAGAATTGATCTCTTAAGTAATCTTGTACCAAACACATAAAACCTTTAGAAATTCGTAACTTAAAATCCGTAACTCCGAATTTAGTGATTCGTTTTCCTATAATCTTATTTTAATGTGTAGATTACTAATATGTATTTTTTATACATGTTTGGTGTGATGTTAATTTCTCCTTTGCACTATGTTTGTTTGTATTGTGGCGAGTAGAAGAGCATGTGGCAAGTTGTGTCCTTGACCACTTTTATTACCCAATAATGTTCTTTATAATCATTTATCCAAGCATAGGCTTAATTTTGATGGGACCCAATAGGTCACACTAGTTTGGTTATCTTGTTACCTTGTTTATCCCTGAATTATTTGGGTAGTTTTGCTATTGCTTTATATGGTTTTGGGTTTAATATTATATGTTCATGTTCCAATTATACTGTTATTTTATTTATTATTCATGTCAAGATTATTATTTTTAATTGGAACATGGAGCTTAACGTGAGAAACACGTGCCACCACAAGGGTGGAATGGGACACCCTTGGCTGACTAACTAGGAAAGCTAGTGGAGGACTACCTTACCCGATAGGGGCAAAGGCAGTAGGGGAGTAGGCGTGTAGTGAGGTTCCTAGGTTGATTTTGCTGCGATGGCGGTCAGACGGGGGATTCCTACATTGCTCTTCCTAGAACTGTAGCGGGTTTTCTAAAGCTAGTGGAACTTTGTAAAGGCCTCATAGTGTTACCCTGCCTCGCTTCCTTGGTAGAGGTGTATGGGGCCCGTACAACCCCATGGCAGATGAGTAACATGACTTGTGGGTAAAGGGTACAACCTCTGCAGAGTGTAAAACCGGTATACTAGCCATGCTCGCGGTCATGAGCAGCTCAGGACTCTCGCATGATTAAATTATGGAACTAAATTCACTTTTTCATTTGCATTGCATGGGATTTATTATTAATTTTGTTCTATTATTATTATTATGGTTTGGTATTTACTTACATTTAGTAACTAATAATAAAGTTTGACCAACTTATTAAAAGCAATGCTCAGCTTTAACCCCTATTGTTGATCAGCCTTACACATCACATGAACTCCCACCTTTGGTGAGTTCATGCACATTATTCCCCACAACTTGTTGAGCTATGATCTTTTGTGAGCTCACACTTGCGATATATAAAACCCCCACAGGAGAAGAACATGTGGTCCAAGAGGAGCCGCACAACAAGGAGTACGACTTGATCTAGGTGGCGTCTCCCAGTCGACTTTATGGCGCCATGGATGGACAATAGTTTGCTTTATATTTATCTTTTATTTTGTAAAAATTCCGCTATGTGATAATTACTTTATGATATTGTGACATTTATCTCTATACACTCTATTATTATATGTGTTGTTCTTCCTTGGCGCACATATGAGACGCACCCTGCTTTATCCCTTAAATCCGAGTGTGACAGAATTTGTCTCTGTATTCACTTACTGATATGCCTCCCTCTTTGAGGGATAGGAACTCCTTCTTTTTAATCTTCATGAGGCCAGCAGGAATATGATAATTCCTGAAGTGAGTGGAGAATTCTGCCCAAGAGATGGTGTTAGTGGCAACGTGTGCAGCACATTATGCATCCCACCAATCCGCAGTGGGGCCGGTGAGGCGACCCGATGCATATAGCACTTTCTTTATGTCAGTACACTAGGCTATGTTAAGCATCTTGTCTACGGACTTTAGCCAGTCGTCAGCTTGTAGTGGGTCGAACGAGTTAGAGAATGTCGGTGGCTTATGACTCGTAAACTCCCAATGCTTATCCCTGGGTGGAGCTAGTGGTGGTGAAGGTGGCAGTTGGTGTCGTTCCTGCCGTTCTTGGTGCATTTCTTGACGTTCTTGCCGAATTTCCTATCGTTCTTGATGGATTTGTGCTTGCATTTCCATCATTGTGTTGGCCATTTGCTATAGTAGTCACGTTTGTGCAGCAACCACGTCATCAACAGGCGAGGGATTCAGTGAGGGATTCATTTATGGTTCCGGATTAGCTACAACCCTTCTTCGACGAATTCGTGTAGGTAGATCAACACCTCTTCCCCTCCTGGTATTAACCATCTGGGTTAGAGACATATGGTAAGATAGTTTTGCAGGGGAATAATTGTCACACCCGGTTCCAAGGTGGCAGAGCCGGGTGCATCGCATATGTGTGCCAGGATCTATTTCCACACATACGGTGACGTCACAAGTGTAATATATCAAAATAACAATGCATAAAAGCGTAAATAACGATTATATTAACATATTACACTTCGAACAGACATAATGTCTTAACCTTTATTCATCAAAGTACAGCGAAACATGGACATCCATCCACAGGAAGATGACCGGGGGTATCACTAGACTAGCATCCATGGAGCTCAGCATCATAACTTCATCTGCAAACTTCTGATCAAAATTAAGCAAGGGTGAGCTCACTTATGGTCGGGGCTCAGCAAGTGGGGGAAAATTAATGCAAGTTTAACAAGGTGAGGCTAAGGTTGAGCCGTAAGCATTTTAGTTGGTCAACATTTTATTAACAACACCTGTCTTACTAATAAGTGTGAATCCCAAGTATTCCCATTAAACAAAGGTATAAGAGTATATAAAAACACTTAAGTGAAACCACTTAAGCAAACCATTGTTAGATCATCGGATCTCGATTTATTTCTATCTTCAAGTTCAATTATCATGTGAGGAGTCCAGGCTGCTCATAATCGTGAGCACAGCTGATATATCAGTTTTACACTCTGCAGAGGTGGCACATCTTTACCCATGAGTCACGATTCCCTTCTAGCCCGGGTTAGCTAGACTCGTATTCACTTCCGAGGTGAATGGCTAGGGTCTCACTACGAGGCTTGTCCCTAGAGTCCTCATTATGCAAATGCTGGAAATGGTCAAACTGCATAAAGTACACCTAACATAACCAACTTATAGACCAGTTTGCAGGGTAAAGCTTTGGGAACTATGCCCGTATCCAATCTGCCCGAGCCGGAATATAAGCTCTTGCCAGATGCCCCTGTTCCGGTCGACCATGACCAGCACACAACATAAGACTTCCCTAGTTATTTAAACAAGGGCGTCCCATACCATCCTCATGGTAGCACTGTTTTCCCGGGTGGTCACTCCATGTTCCAATTAAATCATATGATCTTGTTTAAGCGTCGAATTAGAAATAATAATGTAAACTTACCATTTGGAACATTAATATCATAAACAGGAGTGACTACTGTTGGGACTATGCTTCGTCGCCGAAGGTCTTATAGAAAGAAATGGTCCTCGGCTGAAGCTGTTTGCATAAGATAGCCGAAGGTTCCTCTTCGTGAAGCTTCGGTATTACAAACCGACTTAAAGATAGAATGACCTTTTAGTCCATAAAGGTCTAAGTCAATGTTGTAAGCTTTTATAAGGGGCATACTTGTAATTCCTCACAGGCTGTGTCCTGTGCCTATAAATAGTGAACAGTATTCCGTTACTGTTCACGCATTCAGGTAATTGCAATCGCATCTTCCGGAATTCAACCTTTTGCCAAGGCAAAGGTATTATTGTATTCAATAACTCAATATATTAAGTAGATACAATGTAATTCGTCTATGATGTATTTATTCCTTTTATACCTTTTGTTTTATGTTATCTTATAATTTTTACTGAAATTTTATTACGAAGATTTAAGCTTCGTAATTATGCTCTTATCAGCCTTCGTCCAAGGCCCATTATCCTCAAGGGAATAATGTTTCATGGACGAAGGACATTGACATTTAACACTTTATGTTGCCTTGTTCTTAATTCATAGCATTTGAGAACAAGTCCCCAACATTGGCGCCCACCTCCGGTGAACTCACTTCCACTTTTTGAGCTAATGACTTCGTTCAACGACCAAGCTGGAGCTACTTCGGACCCGAAGCTGGTGCTCCCGAACACAGGTGGTTCGTCCTCAGAGCCAGCTAACAAGAAACAAAAGAAGGAAGCACAGAGAAGGGTACAGCATGTTGGGGTGCAAGGACCCTTCATCAAGTCAAGATGGTCTCACATTCCTATCACCTTCTCCCAAGAGGACCTTCAGCTCAAAGATTACCCACAC
This sequence comes from Zea mays, assembly GCF_902167145.1. NCBI lineage: Eukaryota > Viridiplantae > Streptophyta > Magnoliopsida > Poales > Poaceae > Zea > Zea mays. The sequence goes on along the minus strand of NC_050097.1, from coordinate 109,240,267 downwards.
AACGATGCCATGGTTATCTCTTGTGTTATCAAAGGATTTCTGGTCCACAATGTCTTGGTTGACACAGGCAGTGCAGCTGACATCATATTCGCTAAGGCCTTCAGACAAATGCAAGAGCCAGAAGATAAGATTCATGATGCTACACATCCTCTCTGTGGCTTCGGAGGAAGACAGATTGTAGCACTGGGCAAGATCACCATGTCAGTGACCTTCGGGTTCATCAACAACACTAGAACTGAGCAAGTTGTGTTTGACATTGTTGACATGGAATACCCTTACAATGCAATTATTGGTCGTGGTACCCTCAATGCCTTCGAAGCAATCCTTCATCCTGCCTATCTTTGCATGAAGATACCTTCGGATCAAGGACCCATTGCTATCCATGGAAGTCAGGAAGCTACAAGAAGGGCCGAAGGCAATTGGACTGACTCAAAAGCAATCCATAACATAGATGGAGCTGAAGCTTGTGAACAGTACAAATTCAGAAGGGAGAAAGCAGCTTCAGCAGATCAGCCTAAGCCTATGCTCTTATGTGAGGACATAGCAGAGCAGAAGGTGCTGTTAGGCTCTCAATTATCCGAAGAGCAGGAGAAAACCTTGATAAGGTTTTTGTTCAACAACAAAGATGTTTTTGCATGGTCAGCTAATGATCTTTGCGGAGTAAATAGGGATGTTATTGAACACTCGCTCAATGTTGATCCATCCTTCAGAGCCAGAAAGCAGAGGCTTCGGAAAATGTCAGATGATAAGGCCGAAGGTGCTCGTAACGAAGTTAAAAGACTCCTCAGTGCAGGAGTCATCAGAGAAGTAAAGTACCCAGAATGGCTGGCTAACACTGTTATGGTAAAAAAGGCCAATGGCAAATGGCGAATGTGTATCGATTTTACAGATCTCAACAAGGCGTGTCCGAAGGACGAGTTTCCATTGCCAAGGATAGACTCTTTAGTAGATGCAGCAGCTTCTTCCGAGCTCATGAGTCTGCTAGATTGTTACTCAGGCTATCACCAAATTTGGATGAAGAAGGAAGATGAGCCGAAGACTAGCTTCATAACTCCAAGTGGCACATATTGCTATCTTCGGATGCCTGAGGGGCTCAAAAACGCTGGAGGAAGTTTCAGCCGAATGACTGCGAAGGTTCTCCAATCTCAAATAGGCAGAAATGTGCTAACTTATGTTGATGACATCATTGTAAAAAGCACGAAACAGGAGAATCATATTGCTGATCTGCAGGAGACCTTCGCCAGTTTCAGGCAAGCTGGCTTAAAGTTAAATCCAGAAAAATGCGTCTTCGGAGTAAAGAAGGGGAAATTTCTTGGATGCTTGGTTTCAACAAAGGGAATTGAAGCTAATCCAAGTAAAATTGAAGCTATACTTCGGATGGAGCCACCAACTACAAAGAAGGGGGCTCAAAGATTGACAGGAAGATTGGCATCTCTCAATAGATTCATATCCAGATCAGCAGAGAGAAACTTACCATTCTTCGAAGTGCTGAAGTCAGCCGAAGTCTTTCAATGGGGACCAATCCAGCAGAAGGCTTTTGAAGAGCTGAAACAGTATTTGATAGATCTAACAACATTGACTCCACCAATGCCAGGGGCTCCTTTGTTATTATATGTGGCAGCTTCGCACTCAGCGGTAAGTGCAGCGCTTGTCTAGGAGAAGCTTGATGGTCAAGTCAAGAGGCAGGCCCCAATATATTTTGTATCCGAGGTTCTTAGTTTATCAAAGAAAAATTATACAGAGTTGGAGAAGGTACTGTATGCTGTCTTGATGGCCTCCAGGAAGCTTCGGCACTATTTCCAAGCTTACAACATAATTATTCCTTCTTCACAACCTCTGAAGGATATTATGAGGAACCGAGAAGCTACTGGAAGGATTGGAAAGTGGACTGCAGAGCTCAATGAATTTTGTATTGAATATGTTCATAGATCTTCGATTCAGTCCCAGGCGTTGGCAGACTTCATTGCTGACTGGACGCCAGGGGCTCAGGAGGAAGAAACGAATAAAGACAACGAAGCGTGGACAGTGTTTTGTGATGGATCTTGGGGAACCTTCGGAGCGGGAGCGGCTGCTGTATTGGTTTCACCTTCCAAAGTCAAAACTTGTTATGCGGCAAAACTTGATTTTAGTTGCACAAATAACATTGCCGAGTACGAAGCATTGCTTCTAGGTCTTCGGAAGTTAAAAGCAATGGGAATCAGAAGGGCCCTACTTAAAACTGATTCCCAGGTTGTTTCGGGTCATATTGACAAGAGTTGCAAGGCTAAGGATCCGAAGCTTGAAAAATATTTGGATATGGTTCGAAGAGTTGAAGCTTCCTTCGAAGGGTTTTCTGTCAAAAATATCCCTCGAGGACAAAATGAGCATGCTGATTTGCTAGCTAAGTCAGCAGCACAGGGGCTGCCCTTACCTTCGGATGTGTTCTTCGAAACAATAAAAGCACCTTCGGTGGAACTTCTTGAAAGAGCAGTCCTCAACATATCTCCTGTTTATAGCGAGGATTGGAGAACTGAGATCATCTCTTACCTTCAGGGAAAATTCCTTTCAGATGACGAAGCTTATAACAGGAGAATAGAGGCAAGAGCTCGTCCATATGTCATGATAGAAGGAGAGTTGTACAAGCATGGAGTTTGTGCTCCGCTACTCAAGTGTTTATCCAGAACCGAAGGTATAGAGTTGATGAAAGAAATACATGCAGGCCTCTGTGGATCTCACATTGGATCCAGGCCGTTACTTGGAAAAATTTTCCGCCAAGGATTTTATTGGCCGAAGGCAGCTTCGGATGCAGCGGAATTAGTTCAAAAGTGCGAAGGTTGTCAGAAATGTGCACGAGATCAAAAACAACCTTCGTCCCTAACACAACTCATACAACCCATTTGGCCATTGCAAAGGTGGGGCCTTGACTTGTTAGGTCCGTTACCACCGGCCCAAGGGAACCTAAGATATGTTGTAGTGGCAGTGGAATATTTTTCTAAATGGATTGAAGCAAGGCCTTTAGCCTCAATAACTTCGGCCACCGTCCAAAAGTTTTTCTGGCAGAATATTGTTTGTCGTTTTGGGGTACCAAAGGCTATTACTGTGGACAATGGAACACAGTTTGATTCCGAAGCTTTTAGGGATTTCTGTGATCAGATTGGTACGAAGATCCATTTTGCATCAGTCAGACATCCGGAGTCAAATGGACTCGTTGAAAGAGCCAATGGCATTATAATGACAGGAATAATGAAGTTAATCTTCAATCAACCCAGGGGAAAATGGCCAGATCAGTTAACCAAAGTGGTGTGGAGCCACAATACAACAACATCAAGGTCTACAGGCTTTACTCCATTCAAGTTATTATTCGGTGACGAAGCAATAACTCCGGAGGAAGCTAAAACCGGATCAATAAGGGTAATAGCTTCGGCAGAATCAGGTTCCGAAGCTGCTTATTCTGTGGAAAAAGATGCTTTAGAAGGGATCAGGCTGCAAGCCGTGGAGAACATCAATAAATATCAAGCCGAAACAATTAAATGGCGAGATAGAAAGGTTCGGTTAAAGAATATTGAGCCAGGACACTTGGTGCTTCGGAGAGTGGCCAACCCAGAAATAGTGGGCAAGTTGCAGTTGAAATGGGATGGACCTTTCTTAGTAGCATCTTCGTCAAGACCCGGTTCATACAGATTGAAGGATATGGACGGCAACGACATTCCTAGGTCTTGGAATGCGGATGAGCTTCGGCGGTATTATGTATAACTCGATGTAATTTTTTCATATTTTTTATTTTTTATTTTTCTTTCATGGCACCCTTTTCCTTTCCGAAGGGGGAGAAAGGTTTTTAATGGGGCCAGCACATGTAATTTCCTTTTTTAGTTTTATAAGAGCAAAATCCCCCAAGGAATGTAAATGTAAAAGCTGAGAACGCACCATCGAGTGCCAAAAAGTAAAGGCGAAGAAGCTCCAAAGTCGTTCCTAAGGGAATGCAGAGCTTACAGCGAAAAGTCAACGCTGATTCCGCCAAAAGTAAAGGCGAAGAAGCTCCAAAGTCGTTCCTAAGGGAATGCAGAGCTTACAGCGAAAAGTCAACGCTTATTCCGCCAAAAGTAAAGGCGAAGAAGCTCCAAAGTCGTTCCTAAGGGAATGCAGAGCTTACAGCGAAAAGTCAACGCTGATTCCGCCAAAAGTAAAGGCGAAGAATCTCCAAAGTCGTACCTAAGGGAATGCAGAGCTGAGGTGCGATTGTTTTTAAGAGAATAATGGCTATGAATATGGCTTCGGATACGTGTTTGGCCATTCATTTGCACATCACATTACATCATAGCATTTGCATTCATAAACATTCATCTAGGCATATGTAGGATAATCATCTTCATGGCATAAATGGTTGCTTCGGCAAAAAGAGGAAAAAGAAGGGGAAGAAAGAGCTTCGTGTACAAAAAGGAGAGCTTCAAAAAAAAAGGAAAATGTTGTTTTCTATGCTTCGTTGCGTACGAAAAGAAGGGAAGGTGTTTTTTCGCCTTCGGCTCAAAAGAAAATTTCGTCCACATCAAAGCATTTCTTATACATCAATGGAAGGATAAGGATATATAACAAGGTATGAACAGAATTCATTAAAGACAAGTTTTAGTTACATTTACAAAAGTTATCTCAAAAGTTTCTCAAGTACTGTCTACAGTCTACTATCTAATCTTCAAGGAGCTTCGGCTTCGGCGTCATTTTTGATCATCGGCTTCGGTTTCGTCATCCTACATGAATAAGGTCGTTGTAAGTCAAAATCAAGCTTACAGGAAAAGGTAAGCACAAGGTATGGTTTCTTACTGGTTCAAGGTGGCTACGAGCTTCGTCTCCAGCCTTTTCTCGCCCACCTTTTGTCCATATCATTTTTACAAATCTATTCGAGATACTTCGGGCGAGATCAGGAATGTCATCCAGGATTGATGGTGATAAAGTGAAATTTGGCCTGTTGACAATCTTTCCATGATCGCAGCCAGCCTTCAGGAAAGCTGCAGCAGTACCTCGAGAAGCCACCCAGGCACAGAAGTCACCATGCCCAGCTATGACTTCGTCGAGCTCGTCAATCTCCCCCTCAATATGTTCGAAGGTTTTCGGTAGATCTTCAGCTGAGGGGGTGAATTTTTCACTGCTGGCTCCAACTGAGTAAAAAATCTTTCTTAATCGTTGAATGCACTTGTTGCTAAATTCCAAGCATTTTTCTTGAAGACTTGTCAGTAGTTTTCTCAAATCTGAATTTTGTTGAGCTTCGGCTTCAAGTTTTGCATTAAGATCTTGTTTTTCTCGTTCGAACTGCTCAGACTGGCGGAGAAGCTTCGTGTTCAGTTCTGTTATTTTTGCTTCAGCTTCCGCCAATAAACCTTCGGTTGCCTGGAGCTCAAAGTTCTTTTTCTCGAAAGCATCTGATTGCTCCTTTATTCTGCTTTCCAAATTTTCAATTATAACTTCGTGCTTTTTATCTTCAAAATCTTGCTGCATTTGCAAGGCTTTGCTCAACAGCATACTCTGCACGAAAACAACCTTCGTCAGACATGTTTTTATTATTAGAAACAATAAAAGTTAAGGGACAAGTAGTTCACCTTGAAGTTGGAATAAAATAAACTACCAACGACATGTTGTCGTCGGTAGCGGCTGATGTCTGTTTCTAGCTTCGGGAAGCCGATACTCTTGGACAGAGTACTGATAACTTTGGCTCCTGTTTGATCTCGAATACAATCTAATTTTTCATCATCAATGCCTCCGAAGAGGAGTGCCCCAGGTTTGTATCCACAGGATTTGGTATACTCTCTAAGCTCTTCTATTTCAGCTTTTGATAGTTGTTCTCCAACTAAGTTCTGGAACATGAAGGCTTCGTTTTCTGAAGCTTCATCAGCAATTTCTTTTCCTTTCCCCGACGCTGCGGTCACGGCCTCTTCGGTGGCGGTGGTAGCTTCTTCTGCAGCCATGTCTAGCAGTATTTGGTCAATGTGTTCAATTGTGCTCTCCAGGTTCAAATCTTCAGCTGAGGCAGCTTCGGCAGCTGCGGCCTCCGAAGGTGCAATTTCAATATTCGTCCCCTCTGCAGCCGCTGGTGTTTTCTGGGCTGAAGCTCTTGGCGGCGTCTTGTCAATTACCTCTGTCACAGTGATAATTCTTTGTTTCTTTGCCTTGATTGTTTTCTTCGATTTTTCGGGCTCCTTGTCCTTCTGAAAAAACTTTGTCAGTTGAGGGCCCAGTGGACTTAGCTTCGCAGGTAAGGATTCAGTCATTACCTTCAGAATTTCCTCAACGACAGCAGCAGAAGGTGATGCGGGGGTTTCTTCTGCTTCGGATATTTGTTGCTTCGGAGAAGAAGCTTTCCTCTTCTTCAGAATTTTCTTCTTTAATGGTTCTTTTTCTTCATTCATGGCCTCAGTTATCCTTTTTCTTTTTTGGCCCCCAGCACCTTTGTTCAGATTTTCATAATCAGGGTAATCAAAGCCCAAGGCGTCCAACACTCGATTTAGCCTTCGCTTCGGACGGGTGCCGAAGGCTGCGGTCATCAATTGATCTTCTTTTTTGGAATAATTGCCAAGTATTTCATTGCACATTACTTCAATTGTATCTAGCCACTCTTGGCAAGGTGTTTTAAAGTACTTTTTAAACTTGAAATAGTAAGGTAAACGTACAAGTTCACCTTCTTTCTTTTCCCCCTGTAGCTTCGGCATTTCACATTCTTTCAAACTGGGAAAAACTTTGAAAGCTAAAAACTCTTGAACCAGGTCCCTTGTGCTGATATGCTCTGCAATAATTCTGAATTCACTCATTTCTTGTTGTGTTGGACCTTCGGGTGTCATGTTGCAGCGAGGTCGGGTTTCTCCGAAGATTAGTTCCAGCGGGCTTTGCACAAGCTTTTCCTTGTCGTCATCAACCTTGGCATAGAACCACTCAGATTTCCAGCCTGCTGCCCATTTGCTTCGGTAGCTAATTACAGGAAACTTTGTAGTTTTCCGATAGGCGAAGTTATAACAACCAAAATTGTCGTGCAATCCATCCTTTCTAGCCTTCGTTTGATAATGCAACTCGTGAACCCGGCAAAAGCTGTCTGCAAATGGTTCCACTGCTTGGCTTCGGAGTGCCCAGATATAAACAATAAGTCTAACGATAGCGTTAGGGGTCAGCTGGTGAAAATAGATACCGAACCTATTCAGTACCTCTGCAATAATCCCATGTAGGGGGAACCTTAATCCAGCCTTTACAAAGCTTTTGAAAATAACAATTTCATCTTTCTCCGGCTTTGGGGTAGTCTCTTCTCCCCTGAAGCGCAATAGCTTCTTCTGATTTTCAGTAAAAAAGCCCGATTTTACCATCTTGGACAGATCAGCCTTCGAAACAGTAGATTTCCCGAAGTCCAAGTGGCTGGGTTTGCTTGGCATGGCAATGCGATAATCATCTTCGGGATCAGTTTCCTCAATATCTTCTTCCTCTGCTTCAGCGATTGTTTGTTCTGCATCATCACTAGGAATCTTTTCCGAAGTCACTAGCCCGGATCGTTGCATGGCTTCGGAGATAGGGACAGTCTCCGAAGCTTCAGTTTCGTCCCCCTCACGTTCAACCCTGGCGGTAGAGCGCACTCTGGCCATTTAATTATGAACTTGTGGAACTTTAATACTTTCTTCCTCCGAAGCAGGTTTCAAACAGGAGCTTCGTTCGATTCCGACAGACAAGCTTCGGCGACGGTTAAAAATTTTGGCAGCAAAACAGTGTAAATAGCAATGAATGCTGTGGTAACTTCACACCTACTCGTCTGTTTATATAGTGCTGCAGGTAAGAAGGCGAAGCGCCAGAATTTTTACACCAGGCGGGCACCCGCTCGCACTCGCTGCGTGGTGGACCGCAGAGACCGAACAGTAACTCTGCAAGGTGGGGCCGCTACACGCTGGGAGATTGAATCGTTTCTCGACAACGAGCTCAGGGAAGGTGTTTTTTAGACCTTCGGCGCTCCGAAGCTTAAGAGACTTTTTTCACGGATCAAGCTCGTTACGAAAAACGATCTAGCGCCGCGAAAGGGGCTACTGTTGGGACTATGCTTCGTCGCCGAAGGTCTTATAGAAAGAAATGGTCCTCGGCTGAAGCTGTTTGCATAAGATAGCCGAAGGTTCCTCTTCGTGAAGCTTCGGTATTACAAACCGACTTAAAGATAGAATGACCTTTTAGTCCATAAAGGTCTAAGTCAATGTTGTAAGCTTTTATAAGGGGCATACTTGTAATTCCTCACAGGCTGTGTCCTGTGCCTATAAATAGTGAACAGTATTCCGTTACTGTTCACGCATTCGGGTAATTGCAATCGCATCTTCCGGAATTCAACCTTTTGCCAAGGCAAAGGTATTATTGTATTCAATAACTCAATATATTAAGTAGATACAATGTAATTCGTCTATGATGTATTTATTCCTTTTATACCTTTTGTTTTATGTTATCTTATAATTTTTACTGAAATTTTATTACGAAGATTTAAGCTTCGTAATTATGCTCTTATCAGCCTTCGTCCAAGGCCCATTATCCTCAAGGGAATAATGTTTCATGGACGAAGGACATTGACATTTAACACTTTATGTTGCCTTGTTCTTAATTCATAGCATTTGAGAACAAGTCCCCAACAACTACATAAATTTAAAGTTGTAGCAATAGCATAGCTACGAATGTAAAGTATAATACCCAAGTTTGATCAAGGAATATGGTAGAAAAGGTTAGGTGTATCCGAATAGGTAACCCATCAAATTATGCATATATATCCAAGAATAAACTTTATTAAATGTATTGTTTGGGATCAAACAGAGTATGCAGAGGGAGAAGTCCACTTGCCTTGCTTATTGAAAACTTGAGGTTCTTCCACGGATAGGAATAGATCTTGATTCTTAACTACTAGATCAACCACTAAATATCACACAAACAAACAAGAAGAACAAACACCACTCAATAACATACCACATTCACCATACGCAAAGCTAAAAGAAAGCTTAACGAAAAGAGCATTCGTTTTTCAAGAACGTCGCAAGTAATGGTTATAATAAGAAGGTATTCTTTTCAAAAATGTGTGATCTATACTTTATAAAACAAGGCATGAGCTTAAAAATTTCTTAATTAAAATATGCAAATATTAGGTTCACCAATTTAATCTTTTATAAAACGTCATATGTGATATGTCTAAGATTAAGAGTTATTAAGATGGTAAAACATGTTATAACAATATTAAACCTTTTTAACCTTTTAGAAAAGATATATGTTATATATCTAAGGTTAATGGGCTACGAATCACGTTATTAATTTTAAAAGCATTATGGATAATATTATAAATCATTGTTAAACATTCACTTATGATAAACTTAGATATAAGTCTAAATAGGTTTTATGTGAAAAGATCATTATTATTAAACGCCTATGTTATGAAAAGCTAGGTTATAGGCCCTTAAGTGGATTGTCGTGTAAAATAAAGAAACCATTAATTGTCTTACTTTGATTAGGAAAATGCATAGCCTATTATTAAGAAACTACATTCAAAGTCAATATATACATTAACATTTTAAGTTATAAAAGAACTTAAACTCTTATTACTTTATTTTATCCGTTAGGAAAAGCTAAGTGGTTCGTATATAATGTTGACTAAATTCTATGAAATCATTAATCATGCCATAAATCTAGTTAAGAACAAATTGACTATAGGTTTGATTAATAAATTATGATAAAGGATAATTAATATATTAATTATCTTTACCTTTAGTTTAGAAACATATGACCTAGATATTTAAAATCAATACTATATTCATTGGTATATTATTAACTTTCATTTTAGTTATGACGGTGTGAGAACTAAATTAAGCCATTTTATCATTATTAGACAATTCTATTCTTTCGGTTTTTCTCCTTTCTTTCTTAAATAGAAATTATACGTGTGGCTAAAAATTGTTTATTTATAATTCTTCTAACATTAATATTCTAAAAATTAATGTAAATTACTAATTGGACTTTAATAACATAATCATGGTTGTTATGACATAAATAAGCATTTTACTATTCTAAGTAATTAAGTGCTATACTTATGAATACATTTATCATAAATAGTAAAATCTAATCTTCATTTCACCAAAAAATATGTGGCTTAGTATTTCTTCTATTTCTTCATGCAAATAAGTTTACACTTAAAATACTACTAACAATTATCGTTCCACACACACTAAAGCGAAATTCAATCTGTAAACGTTTTCTAGTATGAAATCACCGAGGTAGTGAATAGTGACTGTATTCATTTTTTTAAAATTATAAAATCATACACATATTCAAAGCATTGTCGCGCGGTTCGATTTTGGCTACACGTATACATCGAAATCTCTAAAATCATACACGTGAATCGCCAAACCACATCATCTCAATATTACAACGATAATTCACAAGATTCATAAATTAATTCAAAACATGCTTAGAAAATAAATTAATATTTTGGGGTTGTCTTCAACCTTGGGTTCTCGCTCATGCGCAGGGATGGAGGTAGCTCGGTAGGGGGTGTCGCGGCAAGGGAGCAGAGGCGCGGACGGTCTCGACGTCGGGTGGCCTGGGACGGGCGCAAGGTCCGGCCGGGGCGCTGCGTGGACGGCGAGCACCGGCGACGACGTTCGGTGGCGAGCAAGAGAGTGGGAGAGAGATGGGGGAGAGCTCGGGTATTGAGAGAGAGCTCCATGGCTCAGTTTTTATAGAGGAGAGGGAGGAAGAGGAAGAGACGGTCGGGGAAGAGAGAGAGGCGGCCGGGACTTCATGGCGCCATTGATGGGTCGGTTTCTTCCATGGAGGAGAGTAATGGGGGAGTAACGGTCGCGTTTGAAGCTCCATTAACGCCAAAGACGAACGGACGGTGCAGCTTCGAGGTCGCGGGCGCAGTCGGCATCGGGTTGCTCGGCTCCTGGGCACGACCTTGGGTCTTGGCGCGGGGAAGGAGCGAGGCTGCGAGCAGCTGGGCGCGCGCTAATGGGCTGTTAGGGTTAGGTTAGGTTAGGGTTTTTTTTCTTTTTCTTTTTTTTCTATTCCATTTTCTAAATTCAAAATATATTTTTAAATAACCCTAAAATTCATAATAATTATACCAAAATTATAAATGAAATATTTATTTTTGGACTAGTAATTATTATATTAATTATTTGGATTTTCATTTAAGAAGAAATGCTATTCAATATCCAAAACCAATTATGAACAATCAAAAATCATTCCAAATGCAAATAAATAAAACACTTAAAAGAAAATTCATTACCATAAATACCATTAATAAACTAACTGTATTATTTTTATTTGATGATTTTTATAGTGTTACAAACCTACCCCTCTTAAAAGAATTTCGTCCTCGAGATTAAGGAAGGCTAGCACGAAAGCAAAGGAGATACATGGTTATTTGTAGGTTCTTAGTTCACCTTGAACTCTTCTAACATTAAGGAACTTTCTTACTTCTTTGCTCCGCAATGTATACTAATCAAGCGACCTTCGTCATCGTACTTATAAAATGGTTGGTCTTCTGAATTATTGCTTAGGTCATGCTTGGCAGCTTTCTAATTTAGTCGGTCTAGACGCTTCTTGGGGCATTTGCAAATAATATGTCCTTCATTTTTGCAGTAGTAGCGAGCACCTCTTGCTTTGAGTTCTTTGTGAGTCAACTTTGCTTGACCAACAGGGGGTGAGGGTTGATTGGGTATTTGTATCTCATATAGCTGAGCGTGACTTGATTCTTCTGTTTGGATATCCATGTGTTTCGTGGCTTTTGCTTGTGGTTGAGGTGGACTAATCATGTATCCAAACATTTTTCTATTCCTTTTGTTGTTCTTCATTCCATTCATCAAATATTTCTGTGACTCATTTTTCTCATTCATAGTTGTTAAGATAGGAATATTGTCGTTGGCATCATTTACTTCATTTCCATTAGGGTTCATCATCTAGTCAGAGGGTAAAAGATTTAGTGAGACAAACTACATAAGAGGCTTGCATGACATTAAGATAAAGAGCGAACACAAGTTTTTGATTTCCAAGATAAGATTAGTCAAGGAGCAAGGATGGTTTCAGATTTCTCCTAGCTTCATCATACTTCAAGAGTTTACAGGTGTTATATTCCTTAACAAAGATCTTTTGAACTTTTCAGAGCATGATATCCAAATCATCTTTCTGATCCAACAGTATTTCTTTGAGCACAATTTGAGAGAAAGACTTGAGCGGGACTATAGGGCAATTAGAGTGGAGCATCACATTGTTTGCATATAGCAGATGACACCACACTTTATTCTCTTTATAGAGAGGCAAAACACAATAGGTGCGAGAGATTCTCCAAATTTATTCATATATCACTTAGCATAATTACAAATCTTGAAAGGGGCAACACCTTGACATTTTTTTTCCTTCGTGAGACATACTGTTTCTTCTAGCTAAATGATATATTATTCTTCCTTGTCAGATGCACCAATCAGAGCTTGAGGTCGATTGTCTTCAACTACTATTCTTTCTCTAGATGGGGTTTCCAAACACATGGTTCTCTCAGTATGTTGGATTACTGCCTTAGTTCTTTGTAACCAATTCTTTCTCAGAATCACATCCTTTCCCATTGATTCTATCACTATAAGATCAGCTAGAAAATCTATCCCATTGATTTTAACACTTACATTTGGACATATGTAGTTTACTAACATTTTTCTTTCGGGTGCACTGATGGTCACCCTTGATCTCAAGGGACACTTAAAGATACCATACTTTGTTGCAAACTGGGCACTGATAAAAGAATGTGTTGTACGAGGATCATACAACACGGTGGTGATGGTTGTGTGAATGACTAGTGTTCCAAAAATTACTGCAATATCATATGGAATGCTTCCTGTCACTGCATAACTTATCCTTCCTATGGACTTTTTCCGTTGTTTATTCTTTGTTGATGCATGAGTTTGAGGGTGTTGTCTTTTCTTTTGGACCTTATTGATCTCCACATCCTTCTTAGGACAACTGTTAAAAAGATGGCCGATATCGCCACAGCCAAAGCAAGCACGACTTGATGAGTTACATGGTAGAGTTGTCTTTACGTTGTTGGTAGAAGTTTCTATGCATTTTTGTTCATATTCCATGTCTAAAGACTGAGATAGCTTTATCTCAGAGGTGATCTGTAGTGAACTCTTCTCAGGACAGTTACAGAAGTAATGACCTTCACGTCCACATTGATAGCAAGCTTTTCTTGAAGTTATTTCTTGACTTTTTCCACGTTTCCCTTTTTGTTGGGCGCCAATGTTGGGGACTTGTTCTTAAATGGTATGAATTAAGAACAAGGCAACACAGAAAGAAGTTAATGGTTAATGCCCTTTGTCCTTCGAAGCATTATTTCCCTTAGGATATAACGATCTTCGGACGAAGGTCATGAAGGACATACCTTCATCATCATAGTTTACGTTGATGAAAGGAGAAGCATATGAAACATGAGAGAATAACATGAATAATCATATAACATTATTTACATGCCCTTATTATATAATCATGGATGAATAAGAACAATATTGAATTACATTTGTACCTTCGGCTCAATAGGAGGCAAAAGTACAAGTGTGACGCACGAGCGAATACAAGTCAGCGTGAACAATACGGGGGTATTGTTCATCTATTTATAGGCACAGGGCGCAGCCTGTGTGAAATTACATTTATGCCCTTCAAGTTTACTATTGGCTTAAGAACAATCTATTGAGGACTAAATAGCCTTTTCCTCATTAAGTCGGTTCCTTTTTCTGCTACTGAGCCGAAGCTCCCTTTCGCGCAGCTTTGGCACTAGTTCAACCTTCGTCCCGACCCTGCTTTCCACATTGTGTACAGCTTCATCCGGAGTTTGAAGATTCCTGTACATATATTACACTTGGGAAACATTGTTAAATCATGTTTTTGAGGGCCTTCGGAAGACAAAGGCCCCCAACAGTAGCCCCTTGCAGTATTAATTTGTTATAACAACGAATTCAGACTGCGACATGAACGAAGGCCTTAAGCCGAAGGTCCGAAAAAACACATTCCATTTGCTAGAATAGCAACAATCAATGACAGACGGGGCCCTCCAAGTTGCAGTGTGCTAGGTGTATAAATATGAACTCACACTGGCAGCATTTGATACGTTGTTTCTGCCATTTGCATTATTTTCTCAAACTTTTAGCTCTTGCTCACTAGCGCTTGCTAGATTTTCAAGTTTTTTGAGCTTCGGTTTAATAGACGTGTTTTCACCATGTCTGGGGATAAAATGACTAAGAAGGTGAAACTGACTAAAGAGACAAAGCTGTTTGAGGAGAAGAAGGTTGCAGATCCTTATATCGCTGGATTTATTGAGTCCATGGTAAAAACAAACACAGAGAAGATTGCTAAAGAGATACTGGAAGGTTTACCTGAAGATACTGGTGACAGTGATAGCTATGATGTGGAAAGTGGGATGAAGATTCTGAAGATCGGCCTTGGCGACCAAGCCATGCTGTCTTCGGAAAATCGACCATTAAACAGAGTGATCTTGAGAACATGAGAGGAAGGTACTTTCGGGACATGTCTATCGTGAGGGCTGGCGAAGACAACAACGTCCCTGCTCCTGAGGAAGACAAAGTTGTTATCTACCGAAGATTTTTTAAGGCTAGACTTCGGTTTTCTTTGAGCAAGTTTGTAGTTGAGGTGCCGAAGATTTACCAGATCTTCCTTCATCAGATCACCCCCGAAGCTATAATGAGGATGGGGATTTTTGTCTGGGTTGTAAGGAGTCAGGGGCTAGAGCCAAGCGCGAAGTGCTTCTGCAGTATGCACGAAATCTTATATGAGACGAAGGCTAGTGGCAAAGAACAGTACCACAACAACTTTGGTTGTTATGGATTTATTGCTCGCCCTAATGCAAGCCACCCGGTGCCAACATTTCGGAAGAGATGGTCTGGGGCCTGGATGGAAGAGTGGTTTTATGTGAAGAATGATTTAAAGGCAAGGAAAGACATTAAAGAAATCATCCAGCGCCCCATCTGGTCCCGTTTCGGCCTCCGAAGGCCGAAGGTGGAAATTGATGACGCTGTCGAAGCGGGTCAGAGGGCTTTCAGCACTGTTTGCTCCTTCATTGGCACAAGAGATTTGATTCAAGAACATATAGCCTTTAGGGTATAGACGCTTGTGGAAAGTTGGGAAATGCCGAAGGAGACCACCACTTAATCTAGTGATTGTGGTCAGGTCCGACTTAAATATACCTTCAGATTTAGGGAGAAGTTTGATGAGCCAAACGACGATTGGCTGAAGTGTATTGAAGCTACCAGCGATGAGCTGCTTGGAGCTTACTCCAAGGCCGAAGATAATGCTCTGTCCGCAGCCTTCGGAGGTCGGGGGAAGAAAATACTAAACATGGTTTTTGATGCGATCGGCTTCATATACCCCGATTATCGCTAGCCGCTGCGAGGGCAACAGGAAAAGAGGAAGATTGTTGCTTCGGTCATCCGAGCTGAGCTTGCGTCGAAGAGCAAAAAGGTGAAGGTTCTGACCCACCGGCCACGTTATATTGAACCGGCCATAGTGCCTGAATTCGGCGCGGGGTCTTCCTCAGCAGCCGAAGCAACAGAATCTACTCCGATTGCACAGAGCACTGAAGAGGCGACCGTAATGCCGAAGGTACCCATAGCCGAGCCAGTCAAAGATAAGGTTGATATGGTTGAAGAGTCAAAGGCTGAAAGAATAATGCAAGTGCCAAAAATTATGAGCCTTCCGACAGAGGCAACACTGCCGAAGGTACAAAAGGCTTCTGCTGCAACTCCCAAGAGGAGGAGAATGGCCAACGTGCTGGATGCTGTGCTGGAAACTATGAAGGTTTTAAGCCCTGCTGCTACAAAGAAAGTTGCTGAAACTACAAAAACGCAGGCTGAAGCCAAAACTAGGCAAGCAAAAACTGAAGCTGCGCAAGCTCAAACTGAAGCCGAAGCTGGGCCTTCAGTGCCCACCGAGATGGAGCCTGCTGATCCTAAGGAAAAACGACAGATCAGATTGCACCTGAAAAGATCGAAGCTCCTGCTCCCGAAGGTTCGAACAAAAGCATTGACTACATTATTCGTCATGCTTCGGGAAAAGAGCTATCCCAAGAAGAAATACTAGAAGCACGACACTACGCCCAAAAATTGAAATATCCGAAGGGGGCGTTAGTGTTCAATGGTAGTGACGAAGAAGATTTTCTGTATTGTCTCCCAGATAACAAAGAAATATCCGTTTGCCGGGAGATAGGTAAAAGCATCAGATTCCCGAAGTTGGAAGACAACCTTTCAATTTTATTGAAGGATGAACTTGCTGACAGCCTAGCATAATGTCACACCCGGTTTTGGAAGGCAAACCGAATGCGAACCATGTACGTGCCAGGATCAGAAACTCACGTACACAGCGGTTACATAATTGGACATCATCACACAATGCTCGAAATAAATAGCAGAAAGGTACTTTATTACATCAAGATGTCCAAGACATCCACAGAGTCTAATACATAACCACTATTCAACATAATTATCAAAGTGCGGAAATACGAAACGTAGAAGCTAAGCCTACACAAGCAGTTGACTGGGGGTTTGCCACTAAGAAAGAACTAGAACTCGTCATATTCCTGGAACTCCTCGAAGTCATCCATGTTGCCAGCATCACCTCCTGAGCACTGAGTACACTGGGGACAACCTGGGGTGGGGGTGGTTTGTAAAGCAAGGGTGAGTACACATCAACGTACTCGGCAAATATCCCGTTTGGCTAAAGTGGACTAGCTGTATATGGAGTTAAGGTCAAGCAGTTGCTTTAGTTGGTCAAGTATTTATTATTATTAGTAGAGCCAAGTTTTAGTAATAAACCCACTTATTACCCAGAAGTACCTCCTCAAAAGAGGAAATACCAGAGATCATATTTTATAACATCAATGTTAATCATCAACATAAAAGTATCCAAAGTTCTTCTAATCAAAGAGGATCCCACGGCTACTCTTAACCATGAGCTCGGCTGATATACCAGTTTTTAACACTCTGCAGAGGTTGTACACTTTACCCACAAGTCGTGATCCCTGTATGCCTCGGGTCGATCAAACCCTCAAACACTACCAAGGTGAGTCGGCAAGGTTTCACTACGTAGCCTTTACAGAGAATCCCCTGGTGCATAGCTGCTCGTTAGGTTTCGCCAGTCGTACAAACGCAGTACACCTCCCCAAGGTGGGTGACTAACAAAACCAAATCGAAAGAACCTCTGCACCCCAACCTTGGCAGAGCGAGCACTACACCCCGGCCCCCATTGACGGCCCTCCGACAAAGCCAACTACACCCCCACGTTCATCTAATTAATTAGCTAAGGGCGTCCCATTCCACCCTCATGGTTGCACTGTTATCCCGGGTGGTCACTCCACGAACAGGTCCTTACGGAGAGGTACTCAGGAAAAAGGCCTGAGTCCCCTAAGGTATCACAAGGTCATCCACATAGTCAGGATAACAACATCGTATCATAAATGTTAACATCATGTTCATTGATTAAGTTAAAGCAATAGCAACATGCTAACCATGATAACCCCAAAAGGTAAACAAGGATAAGTGAATACAGACTAGTCAATCCTTAGGTTTCATAAAGTAATGCGGGACAGTGAATCATAAAGTATGTAGGACATAATGGGTCAGAGGACACTTGCCTTCACCAGGTTGTTGCTCAGGGAGGTCTCCAACAACACACTCAGGAATCTCGGACTGCTCGTTGTCTAAATAAAGCGAGCATGCATTCAATACATTTGGAAAGTACAAATGAACATCACACCAAACATGTACAAACATTGGAACACATCTTTTAAAAAGACACAATACTACATAAGGGATAATGGATTCAAAGTATATCATAAACTATAACCTACATTAACTTTGTTTGAAAATATATTACTATTTCCCTAAGTGTTATTTACAAGTACACAATCATAGATCAATTTATTTTATGGTGACCTAAAACTTAGAACAGAGATGAACTTATGTAATACATATTATTAATCTCACAAGCTCAAATAAGTTAAAATCTCTAAGGTTCTCCTTTTATTTATTTTATTAAATAAATAAAACATACATCTACCTTAGTTCATATTCAACCCTAAAAATTAGAGGGTGCAGACAGTAAGTGAAACCAATTTATTTAAACAAAGAATAATCCTATGAGCATTTTGCAATTTGAATCACTAAATTTGGAGTTCATATGCAAAAGTTATGAAATAAACAAGTTTGGGGATTCAAAATATGAAATTAGGGCTAATTCTGTGAATATTTAAAAGTCCAGGGCTAAATCTGAAAGGTTACAGGGGTCTGCGCACGAAAACCAGGGACGACGGATTGATTTCCAGTAAACCGAGGGTCTCTTTAAGAAAACTACCACACGAAGGGGTATCGAGTGAATCTAACTGATAGATCAGAAACCGACGGTCGAGATTAGATCTGCGGCCGAGGGCGCGCGCGCGAGCGGGCGAGCGCTGACAGGCGGGCCAGGGAGTGTCAGCGACCGAGGGGAAGAGCGCACTGACCGAGCATGTCCAGCGCTAGAGGGGAAACAGACGGCTACAGGGGTCCGAGGGGGTCCGAGTCGTTCGATCAAGATCGGACGGAGAGGGGTCCGAGGGGGTCCGAGGTGGTCCGAACTGTTCGATCAAGATCGGACGGGGGAAAGGTTGCGGGTGACGCTGACAGGCGGGACAGGGCGTCAGACGCGCGTGTGCGAAGTGGTACCCACGGTCCGAGCCGTTCGATCTGAATCGGACGGAGGGGATCAGACCGGGGAAACAGATGGCTGCGGGCGGCGCCGCTCCTCTCCGCGGCGGTGAGGTCGCCGGAGTTGAGGCAGGCGCGAGCTAGGTTGGCTCCAGGGTCACCGAAGTTAGGCAGAGGGGAAGAGGGTACCACGGCGAACTCGATGGCGGGGACAGGGCCATGAATCCACGGGCAGAGAGGGAAGAACGGCAGTGAGAAGGTCTCGAGCGAGCCGGAGAAACTCCGGTGAGCGATTTCGGCCACGGGGAGGGGACTTAAGGCGCGCTAAGGCCTGGGCTGGCTTTAGCAGATGCAGGGGTGACACAGGAAACTACTCTGGTGAACTAGACCGGGCTAAATTGGTCGGCCACCACGCGAGCACGGTGGACCGCCGCGGTCAAACACCGGTGAAGGCGAAATTGGACGAACACAGGGCGCAGTAAGAGAAATTGGGCACGGGGACGGGTGTCTCACCTCAGGGCGGAGCTCGGGGAGGCTTGGAGCGGTCTCCAGCGAGCTGGATGGTCGGGAACACGAGCGCGGGTCTCCGACGGCGGCTGGCGGCGAGGGCAGAGCGCGAGAGAGGGCGAAGGTGTGCGAAATGAGGCAAGGGTTGTGCGCAGGGCGCTGGTGGGGATATAAGAAGGGAGCTGGGTGCGTGGGCGGCATCGTGGCCGTGAAACCCGGCGACGTGCGCGAGTGCGCATGCGCCGGTCCACAGCGACTCGCGGGGAAGGCGGAACTAACAAGACTGGCCCACGACGCAGAGAGAGAAAAGAGGACGCACGGGGCAACGGCTAGACGACTGGCGAACCGGGCCCGCGAGAGAGAGAGAGAGAGAGCGGGTGATGTAAACTAGCGCCGACAGGTTGGTCCCACCGGGCAAAGAGCGAGAGAGGGAGCGCGCGCGGGAGAACTGCCGCTGACAGGCGGGGTCCGCTTGTCAGGAACGGCAGGCGCGCGGCCTAGCGGGCCTTAGCTGGGCCGGATGGGCTGCTTTCTCCTTTTCTTTTTCTCTGGATTTACTAATTCCTTTTCTATTTCTTTTCTCTAGGGTTTTCAATTCAAACTCAAACTAGGTTTCATATTCAAATAAATTCAAACTTGTGCAACACTTCAAAGAATATTTAAACTCAGCATGATGCAACATGTCATGACTCATAAGGTTTTGGCAAAAATAAATAATTAATCTCTACTAGTTTAAGCTATTTCTAATCAAAAATGAAAAAGGGAGAGAGGCTCTAGAGAGAGAAAGCCTATAGTGAGAAAAAGGAAGAGTAACACATGATTTTGGGTGATAATTAGAAAGAAATTTTATACCCCCAAAATCAGGATGTTACACATACAATAGCATAAAGGTATAAAAGTTTACTTTTAAGTTAGAAAACTAACATATTTCATTGTCATACTTAGTTCTTTCTTCTTCTTACAGGGCTTGATCCTTAGTAATGCCCTGAGGGCACAAAAGAATATTGAAGACGAAAGCTATACAATGGCTCTGAATAACCTTCATTCAGAAGTTATTGAATTGAGAAACGAAGGTCTGGAAAATGACAAAATCTTAATTTCATTGGTAAATAAAGTAAAGGAAGACGAATCTAACTATAAAGCTCAAGCCAAAGCCCAGAAAACGGAAATTGAAGATCTTCGGAGGCAACTGGCCGAAGCTAAGGAAAAATGCGCATTCACTCAATCTAATCAAGAAATCAGCGAATATTGGAAAAATCATCTAGAGAAAAATGTTGAAGAACTTCGCACATCTAAGGAAAGGTGCTTTGAAAAATCCTTGGATTGTGTGAAGAAAATAAAAGCTAGTTTCACCAAAGTGGGTGCCTATTCTGCCGAAGAAAACTTCATACAAGACGACCCCGAAGGCACTATTGAATAGATAAGTGGAGAGGCCGAGACCTTCGAAGAAATTTTAAGTGATCGCAGGGATGTTTGCGCGTTTTCCGGTGCACGGGGAATTTCAACCATCTTGGAGAAGGCGGGATGCGACCATATTAAAACCATGGCCGGAAAATAGATGATACGAAGGATCCCTCAGCTGAAGCAACCTTGATGGGCGGAAAATTCTATAATGATGTCTGGGTGAATGGTGGCCGAGAGATGGCCCATGAAATTATAAAGAAAAGTGAAAAAAGACACCCATGACGCCCGAGTAGAAGCAAGACAAGCTGAAGAAGTTGCAGAGAGCGAAAAGCGTATAGGTATTATTTTTTGGTTTTCAGCTTCGACATTTGTTTTCGTGGCTTCAGAGTAACTAATTTTTCCTACTTCAGCTGAATTATCTCCTCCACCGGAACCATACGATCCCCTAGCCGATCCAGAAATGAAGGAAGCGCTGGACATTATAAACATGGTTGAATCCATTGTCGACGAAGTCGTTAACAAATTGTTGCACGAAGTTGCAGAGAAAGTTCTTAAAGAGGAATAGATTTTATTGTAATAAACATTTTTGAGAAGCTTGATGTACATAACAGATGAAGAAAGATTAGGTTTCTACTGTGACAAAACTATGTAATATTTGGAGTGTGTAAATATTGAATTGAATATGTAAATTATTGCAATTTATTTCTTTGCGATGCATGAAATTTGCACACATACCGTTTTTGAGCCTTCGGCGAAAAAACACCTTCCCTTCTTTTCATGCTTCGTAAAGAAAAAGGTCCATACTTCGTAAATAAAGATATCCATGCTTTGTAAAGAGAGATCCCTTCTTGTGACAAGGCTGATAAAACTGTATTTCCCGAAACTTACTTCGTGCCTTAGTACCTTTTTGTTTTGACGAAGCATTTGCCGAAGATCAGCTTCGTATTCAATTCTCATGTTGTTGATGCAATATGATGTATGATGTGATGTTATGACATGATGACATGATGCAAAATGATTGGAATGCCGAAGACACATAGCCACACGCCCACACACAAAACTCTGCATCCCCTTGGGAATGACTTTGGAGTCTCTTTGCCGTTTATTTTTCGGCTTTACCGCTTATTTTTCGGTATAAGTTCTGCATCCCCTTAGGAACAACTTTTGAACTTCTTCGCCTTCTATTTCGGCGGTATAAGTTCTGCATCCTCTTAGGAATGACTTTTGAACTTCTTCGCCTTCTATTTCGGTGGTATTTGGCTCTGCATTCCCTTTGAAACAACTTCTGAGCAGAAAACATACACTGCGCTCCTTAGGAACGACTTTTTGTAGTTTCGTCAGTTGTGGCTCTGCATTCCCTTAGGAACGACTTTTGAGCTTCGTAAATCTATGACGAAGATATATTTCATTCTGATAGAAGCAAAAGCATTACAAGAAATTAAAACTAAGTTTTCACGGCTTGTTCCTTATTCAAAAAACAAAAATAATGTAAAATATAAAAGTATTCAAGAATCAGGATATTGCTTAGTATATGTGCTTTGATTCTGGTACAGTACTATTGACTGTACCAGCTTCGGACTCCTCCCTGAAGTCACGTTGTTGTTGGGAGTGTTGGCGCCCTTCTGGCTGCTGGCTTCGGGAATAAGTAGGTTGCAGTGGTGGTGGCGGTGGAAGCTGAGGCCAAGAAGCTTGTGAATGGCTTGTCGAAGCAACAGAGGCTGCAGGTTGATTGCCCACGTATTCTGGTATGTAAGGAGAGTGGCACGAAGCAGTGTGTAAGACCTGCTTCGGCTGATTCTGTCGAGCTTCTGCTTCAGCAATTTCCTTTTGCTTCAGAATAGTGATTTGGCACATTCTTGTAGTGTGGCCCTTGTCCTCACCACAGAATAAACAATAAATTTTCCTGGGTTGATCCCCATATCTTCCTCCGAAGTCCCTGCCGCCTCTGCCCATTGGAGCTGGTGGCCTGAAGGAGCTTTGCTGCTGTCCCGAAGACTGTGAGGTGTGCTGTGGCCTCTGAAGCTAGCTTCCTTTGTCATCATTCTGACTGGAGTTGTGGATTGATCTGACATGCCTAGGGTGGATTCTTCCTTCGAAGCCCCTAGTCATCTCAGAGAATCTGTAAGCTTCTTCCCTTCTTTGGCGGAAGTTGTTGTCCGCCCGGATGTACTCATCCATTTTCTGAAGCAGCTTCTCCAGAGTCTGGGGGGGTTTCTTGGCGAAGTATTGGGCCATAGGCCCTGGCCGAAAATCCTTGATCATTGCCTCAATGACGCTCTCATTGGGCACTATGGGTGCTTATGCTCTGAGTTGCAATAACCTTCGGACATACGCCTGAAGGTATTCCTCATGGTCTTGTGTGCACTGGAACAAGGCCTGAGCTATGACTGGCTTCATCTGAAAGCCTTCAAAACTGGTGACCAGCATGTCCTTTAGCTTTTGCCATGACGTGATCGTCCCTGGCCGAAGAGAAGAGTACCATGTCTGGGCCACGCTTCGGACTGCCATGACGAAGGACTTTGCCATGACTGCAGTGTTGCCCCCGTACGAAGATATAGTTGCTTCATAGCTCATTAGAAACTGCTTCGGATCTGAGTGCCCATCATACATGGGGAGCTGAGGTGGCTTGTATGATGGGGGCCATGTTGTAGCCTGCAGTTCTGTTGATAGAGGAGAAGCATCATCAAAAGCAAAATTTCCATGCTGGAAATCTTCATACCAATCATCATCATTGTAGGAATTGTCTTGACGAGTAGGAATTGTCTTGACGAAGCTCTCTCTGTGGAGTTCTTCGGTCCTAGTCATCTTGAGTGAGATGACACATTTTCTCAGTAGCTTCATCAATCTTCCTCTGTAATTCGGAGAGACGAAGCATATTCTCCTTCCTCTGGACCTGTTGATGAATAGCTTCGACGGTGGCATGACGAAGGTTGATGCTTTACCGAAGTTTGTGGAAGTGAGTACAAGGCAATGTTGGGGACTTGTTCTCAAATGCTATGAATTAAGAACAAGGCAACACAGAAAGAAGTTAATGGTTAATGCCCTTCGTCCTTCGAAGCATTATTTCCCTTAGGATATAACGATCTTCGGATGAAGGTCATGAAGGACATACCTTCATCATCACAGTTTACGTTGATGAAAAGAGAAGCATATGAAACATGAGAGAATAACATGAATAATCATATAACATTATTTACATGCCCTTATTATATAATCATGGATGAATAAGAACAATATTGAATTACATTTGTACCTTCGGCTCGACAGGAGGCAAAAGTACAAGTGTGACGCACGAGCGAGTACAAGTCAGCGTGAACAGTACGGGGGTACTGTTCATCTATTTATAGGCACAGGGCGCAGCCTGTGTGAAATTATATTTATGCCCTTCATGTTCACTATTGGCTTAAGAACAATCTATTGAGGACTAAATAACCTTTTCCTCCTTAAGTTGGTTCCTTTTTCTGCTACTGAGCCGAAGCTCCCTTTCGCGCAGCTTCGACACTGGTTCAACCTTCGTCCCGACCCTGCTTTCCACATTGTGTACAACTTCATCCTGAGTTCGAAGATTCCTATACATATATTACACTTGGGAAACATTGTTAAATCATGTTTTTGAGGACCTTCGGAAGACGAAGGCCCCCAACACCAACACACCGCATTCTTTGCATTTAGTGACATCACTTGTAGTTGACATTCCAAGGTCTAACATCTATATGGGTATGGAAGAATGGAAGGGACGAAAGTGTTGAGCAAAGACAGATTATAGAGAGCAGAGAAAACCCATCTATCTAAGGTTTTACCTAGCTAACTAATGTCATTGTGGACAAAAGTCACACAATACACCAACAATCATTTCAAAGAAGCAAATCAAACATGAACACAAAGGACAATGAACTTAAGCATACCAACACAACACAATCCAATTCTACTCATTCAACCAAAACAAAAGGTGAGACAAGGATTGGAATAAGAAAGATATTATAATATCAAGGAGTTGGGTAAGAATTATCAAGGAGTTAGACAAGACATATTTGTTGGTGGCCAAGAGTTAAATAAGATAACCATGAACTATTAAAGTGAGGATAAATGATACAACCAAGGATATAAAGTGAGTTAGGGAGAAAGCATTATCAAGGAGAAAAGTAGAGAGGCAAAGGTTTAATATATCAAGGTGGATATTGCACAAGGGTAGCAATACAATGGCAAGAAAACAAAAGTATAAGAAGTCAAGGGTTATATAGCAATATTAGGGATTAGAAAACCACTATAATATAATATCGCCCTTACCAATCTACTCGAAAATCTTAATACTAAAGAACAATCCTATCAACCTAACCAAGAAGAATGGTAATAGATCCAAGAGATCTATAACGAAAACTTCTTGCAGGTGGGGATAAGACAGAGAATGGGGCATCTTCGGTAGCTTCGAAAGGGTTTCTTCTGACAATCTTCGCTTCAAGTTACATAATCTTACTTGACCATCTTGCAAGTGCTTCTGATTAGAACCTTCTGATAGACCAAAAATCAAACAAGAAGGGTTGAAGATAAAAGAGATGAGTTTTGATATAAAGTGAGTTTTTATGGAGACAATTAAGTCAAGTTTTAAACGACTGACTGGGCTTTCCATTTCTAACTAATATAGCGACCTACGGTCACATTGCTTTGATACCACTTCTGTCACACTCGGTTCCAAGGTGGCAGAGCCGGGTGCATCGCATATGTGTGCCAGGATCTATTTCCACACTTATGGTGACGTCACAAGTGTAATATATCAAAAGAACAATGCATAAAAGCGTAAATAACGATTATATTAACATATTACACTTCGAACAAACATAATGTCTTAACCTTTATTCATCAAAGTACAGTGAAACATGGACATCCATCCACAGGAAGATGACTGGGGTATCACTAGACTAGCATCCATGGAGCTCAGCATCATAACTTCATCTGCAAACTTCTGATCAAAATTAAGCAAGGGTGAGCTCACTTATGGTCGGGGCTCAGCAAGTGGGAGAAAATTAATGCTAGTTTAACAAGGTGAGGCTAAGGTTCAGCAGTAAGCATTTTAGTTGGTCAACATTTTATTAACAACACCTGTCTTACTAATAAGTGTGAATCCCAAGTATTCCCATTAAATAAAGGTATAAGAGTATATCAAAAAAATTTAAGTGAAACCACTTAAGCAAACCATTGGCAGATCATTGGATCTCGATTTATTTCCATCTTCAAGTTCAATTATCATGTGAGGAGTCCAGGCGCTCATAACCGTGAGCACGACTGATATATCAGTTTTACACTCTGCAGAGGTGGTGCATCTTTACCCATGAGTCATGATTCCCTTCTAGCCCAGGTTAGCTAGACCCGTATTCACTTCCGAGGTGAATGGCTAGGGTCTCACTACAAGGCTTTTCCCTAGAGTCCTCATTATGCAAATGCTAGAAATGGTCAAACTGCATAAAGTACACCTAACATAACCAACTTATAGACCAGTCTGCACGGTAAAGCTTTGGGAACTATGCCCGTATCCAATCTGCCTAAGCCGGAATATAAGCGCTTGCCAGATGCCCCCATTCCGGTGGACCACGACCAGCACCCAACATAAGACTTCCCTAGTTATTTAGCCAAGGGCATCCCATACCACCCTCATGGTAGCACTATTTTCCCGGGTGGTCACTCCATGTTCCAATTAAATCATATGATCTTGCTTAATTGTCGGATTAGCAATAATAATGTAAACTTACCATTTGGAACATTAATATCATAAACAGGAGTGACTGCATAAATTTAAAGTTGTAGCAATAGCATAGCTACGAAGGTAAAGTATAATACCCAAGTTTGATCAAGGAATATGGTAGAAAAGGTTAGGTGTATCCGAATAGGTAACCCATCAAATTAAGCATATATATCCAAGAATAAACTTTTTTAAATGTATTGTTTGGGATCAAACAGAGTATGCAGAGGGAGAAGTCCACTTGCCTTGCTTATTGAAAACTTGAGGTTCTTCCACGGATAGGAATAGATCTTGATTCTTAACTACTAGATCAACCACTGAATATCACACAAACAAACAAGAAGAACAAACACCACTCAATAACATACCACATTCACCATACGCAAAGCTAAAAGAAAGCTTAACGAAAAGAGCATTCGTTTTTCAAGAATGTCACAAGTAATGGTTATAATAAGAAGGTATTCTTTTAAAAAATGTGTGATCTATACTTTATACAACAAGGCATGGGCTTAAAAATATCTTAATTAAAATATGAAAATATTAGGTTCACCAATATAATCTTTTATAAAACGTCATATGTGATATGTCTAAGATTAAGGGTTATTAAGATGGTAAAACACATTATAACAATATTAAACCTTTTTAACCTTTTAGAAAAGATATATGTTATATATCTAAGGTTAATGGGTTACAAATCACGTTATTAGTTTTAGAAGCATTATGGAACATATTATAAATCATTGTTAAACATTCACTTATGATAAACTAAGATATAAGTCTAAATAGGTTTTATGTGAAAAGATCATTATTATTGAACACCTATGTTATGAAAAGCTAGGTTATAGGCCCTTAAGTGGATTGTCATGTAAAAGAAAGAAACCAATAATTGTCTTACTTTGATTAGGAAAATGCATAGCCTATTATTAAGAAACTACATTCAAAGTCAATATATACATTAACATTTTAAGTTATAAAAGAACTTAAACTCTTATTACTTTATTTTATCCTTTAGGAAAAACTAAGTGATTCGTATATAATGTGGACTAAATTCTATGAAATCATTAATCATGCCATAAATCTAGTTAAGAACAAATTGACTATAGGTTTGATTAATAAATTATGATAAAGGGTAATTAATCTATTAATTATCTTTACCTTTAGTTTAGAAACATATGACCTAGATATTTAAAATCAATACTATATTCATTGGTATATTATTAACTATCATTTTAGTTATGACGGTGTGAGCACTAAATTTAGCCATTTTATCATTATTAGAAAATTCTATTCTTTTGGTTTTTCTCCTTCCTTTCTTAAATAGAAATTATTGTGTGGCTAAAAATTGTTTATTTGTAATTCTTCTAAAATTAATATTCTAAGAATTAATGTAAATTACTAATTGGACTTTAATAACATAATCATGGTTGTTATGACATAAATAAGCATTTTACTATTCTAAGTAATTAAGTGCTATACTTATGAATACATTTATCATGAATAGTAAAATATATATCTTCATTTGACCAGAAAATACATGGCTTAGTATTTCTTCTATTTCTTCATGCAAATAAGTTTACACTTAAAATACTACTAACAATTATCGTTCCACACAAACTAAAGCGAAATTCAATCTGTAAACGTTTTCTAGTATGAAATCACCGAGGTAGTGAATAGTGACCGTATTCTTTTTTTTAAAATTATAAAATCATACACATATTCAAAGCATTGTCGCGGGGTTCAATTTTGGCTACACGTATACATCTAAATCTCTAAAATCATACACGTGAATCGCCAAACCACGTCATCTCAATATTACAACGATGATTCACAAGATTCATAAATTAATTCAAAACATGCTTTAGAAAATAAATTAATATTTTGGGGTTGACTTCAACCTTGGGTTCTCGTTCATGCGCAGGGATGGAGGTAGCTCGGTAGGCGGTGTCGCGGCAAGGAAGCAGAGGCACGGACGGTCTCGGCGTCGAGTGGCCGGTAACGGGCACGAGGTCCGGCCGGGGCGCTGCGTGGACAGCGAGCACCGGCGACGGCGTTCGGCGGCGAGCAAGAGAGTGGGAGAGAGATGGAGGCGAGCTCGGGTAGGGAGAGAGAGCTCCATGACTCAGTTTTTATAGAGGAGAGGGATGAAGAGGAAGAGACGGCCGAGGTAGGGAGAGAGGCGTCCGGGACTTCATGGCGCCATTGATGGGTCGCTTTCTTCCATGGAGGAGAGTAATGGGGGAGTAACGGTCGCGTTTGAAGCTCCATTAACGCCAAAGACGAACGGACGGTGCGGCTTCGAGGTCGTGGGCGCGGTCGGCATCGGGATGCTCGGCTCATACGTGCGGCCTTGGGTCTTGGCACGGGGAAGGAGCGAGGCTGCGAGCAGCTGGGCGCGCGCGCTAATGGGCCGTTAGGGTTAGGTTAGGTTAGGTTTTTTTCTTTTTCTTTTTTTTTCTATTCCATTTTCTAAATTCAAAATATATTTTTAAATAACCCTAAAATTCATAATAAATATACCAAAATTATAAATGAAATATTTATTTTTGGACTAGTAATTATTATATTAATTATTTGGATATTCTTTTAAGAAGAAATGCTATTCAATATCCAAAATCAATTATGAGCAATCAAAAACCATTCCAAATGAAAATAAATGACAAACAATTAAAAGAATATTCATTACCATAAATACCATTAATAAACTAACTGTATTATTTTTATTTGATGATTTTTATAGTCTTACAATAATTTAGTAGGCTGAACAGATAGCTTAGTAGCTGGTCATAAACTGAAGGATCTTAGGCAGAGCTTTGATCTGTTGCTTTGTGTCTATATTGGGATAACTAAGCTTATAAGATGAATCTCCAAAGATAAGATAGAATCCGCAAAGATAAGATAGATATGTGATACTAGCTATATTTTAAAGTGGGATATTTTAGGTTGGCTAGTCATCTTATGAACACATTTTTTATGCCTATATGTTTATGCAGATGGAATTGTGAACATTACTCCACAGCTTATCACACTCAATCAAAGAACCAAATCAAACAGTTGTCATTAGAACAAAACATTTAAGCGTATAGACACCTAAACATAGTTTTGTTTTTGTTCCTAAGATTAGGTCTCCTATTCCTAAGTGTCACTTTAGGTACAAGATTTCAAAGTGTGAAATCCAATTTTTTTTCTTTAGAAGTGAAAAGGTAAGAATAATCAGAGTAAAACAACAATAGATGAGAAAAGATTTAGGGAAAGTTTAGAAAAGAATCAGAGTAAAGGTAAGTAGATAAGGGTTATCCAGTTCTATCTAGGTTTCGTCCTACAATCAACATTTCTCTGATACCACTTCTGTCACACCCGAGTTTTAGGGACACCAAACTCGAGTGCGAACTTCACCATGTGTGCTAGGATCAAATCTCACACATATGAGGACTCATGGTACAGAACGAATGTCACATCTTTACTATATAATGGAGTTCTATAGAAAATAGTTAAATAATTACATCATACGAAGACAATGACCCAACAACCATAATTGACTGGGAGACAATGGCCTAGACCTCTCATGAATTCATCACGACATCCTTCATGAGCCTCATCATGTGGTACCTGTCCTTGACATAGGGGGTGTGAGTACAGCAAGGGTGAGCTCACATACGTTCAGCGCTCAACAAGTTGCGGGGAATAATGTGCATGAACTCACCAAAGGTGGGAGCTCAAGTGAAGTGTAAGGCTTAACAAAGGGGATGGTTAAAGCTGAGCATTGCTTTTAGAGTTGGTGAAAATTTTTATTAGTAGTTACTAAGTATAAGTAGATACCAACCCAAATAAGTAAGAGATCAAACTTAATAACAACACCCACGATGCAATGCAAATGACAAATTAAGTTTAGTTCCATAAATTACTCATGTGAGGGTCCGAGCTGCTCATTACCGTGAGCACAAGTGATATACTAATTTTACACTCTATAAAGGTTACACATCTTTACCCACAAGTCATATTACCATTTGCCAAGGGATCGAGACTTCCCATTCATCTCTACCGAGGAGATGAGCCAGGGTACCACTACGAGGCCTTTACAAAGTTCCACTAGCTTCCGAAAACCCGCTACGGTTTCTGAGAAGGAAAATATAGGAATCCCTCGTCCGAAAAGCCATAACAGCATGATCGACCTGAGAACCTCCCTATACGCATGCTCCTCTACCGCCCTTGCCCCTTTCGGGTAAGGTAGTCTTCCACTAGCTTTCCTAATTAGTCGGCCAAGGGCGTCCCATACCACCCTTGTGGTAGCACTATTTTCCCGGGTGGTCGCTCCATGTTCTAATTAACACAATGATCTTGTCATGAACAATAATTAAAACAACATCATAACTGGAATATGATCATAATGTAACATTAATTTCCCAAAACTAGGTAGAGCAATAGCAAAACTGCCCAATAGTGCTTTTCTTTGCAAGGTAGGGAATAAATAATGCTAGGGAAACCTATTGGGTCCCATCAAATTAACCTGAGCATGTCACAGTGAATAACAGGAACATTATTAAGTAAAGAAAAGTGATCAAGGGCACAACTTGTCTTAGACTCGAGATTCCCATGTACCAACTTGATCTTCAAGTGACTCGTAACCTCTCTGCTACTTGTAGCAATACAAACAAACATGGTATATGCAAAATTAACATCACACCAAACATAAGAAAAACTGCATAATAATGACCTATGTGTCGTAACTAGATCCTAGGTTCGAGAACCACTAAATTCGGAGTTCGGTAATAAGGTTATGATTTTCCGAAGGTTTAAGTGTCTACTATAAAGCAAAGGAGGTACAAGGTTTTAATCCTAGGTTTCATGGTAATACAAAGTTACTAGATGATAAAAAAATATTATTGTGAGATTAATGCAACTAGAATGGGTCAAAAATGAGTTAAATTGAATTACTTATGAATTAAACAAGTTTCTAGAATTATTTTTATAATAGAAATCATTTTCTAATTTAATTCTGAATTCTCCTAATGATTCTGGATTGCGAACATAATTACCCAGGAGTTTAGGGTTAAAATCGTGAAAAGCTGGACTAATCTGTAATGGAACTCACACTATGGTGTACTGCGGGTTGATATATTAAAAGATCCGGGTCTCTTATGTAAAACCGCCCATCTGAAGGGGTATAGGTTGATCTCAGCCGTCCAATCTCCAATATGTGGCCCAGATTAGGTCCCAGCTTTAAAGGAATCGGCACGCAACTAGAACCATCCGATCCCGATCAACGCACCGAAATTAATAAGGCTGAGATCACATCTCGACCGCTGACAACCAATCCAACGGCCATGGACCCCACGCCTAATCCTGGCCGAGCGCTGCGAGATCAACGGTCGGGAGGCCATCGTTAACCTCCTGCGGTCAGGGCAGAGACACCAGCGTTAGCCACCGCGGGTCCTCACCGGAGTACCAGAAATACAAGGCCTGGCGCCCAAAATCAAGCCTAGTTGGGTGCTACATGTAGCGAAGGCGAAGGCGAGCTCGGAGGAATGCTTCTTACCAGCTATTGGGCCGCAGAAACGCCAGTCCACAGCGTTGGGCGGGATTGGGGCACGAACAGGACTCCAGTGAGGAATTCTGCCCGTTCTGAGCACCAATTCCCACCGGGGCGGCTTCGACTTCACTCAAGGGAACTCCACGAAGGTCGCTGGGCTAGCCTTATGCTTCAATCTGCAACACCGGCGAAGAGCGGCCATTGCGGATCTCTCTCTTGCTTCTCTCTCTGTCTTCCATTGCAAGATTTGAGGCAACAATGGCGAGCACGACCCGACATTATAGGTGCACGGATTTCGCGACAAGACAAGCTACCCACCCAGCACAGATGGCGCGGTTGTCGTGCCGAACCCCGGATATCGCAGATGCTGGGTGAGAAGAATACTGCGGTGTTTGTTCAGATCCGGCCACGAGGAAGAGAGCGACCTATCAAGTGGGTCCCAGGCGTCAGTGACCAAGTGCGTGCGACGTGTGGACGGTGGCTATGACAAGGTTGGACCCGCATGTCATCCGCAGGAACACGACAGTGGGCTGGTGCTGGAAAACGAAATGGAGGTGGGTCGAGAGGGTGAATACGACCCATGGCGCAGGTGAGTCTTTCCACTTTTTCATTTTATTTTCTGCTCCTTATTTTTTTTCTAATTTCTATTTTTAGTTTCCTTGATTCAAATTAAATTTAAACTTTCAGTTTTGAATAAATCTCAACCTCAAACATCACCATCAAGTAAAACTCAACATGTAATGCAGTGTCATATATATATATATATATATATATATATATATATATATATATATATATATATATATATATATATATATATATATATATATATATATATATATATATATATATAGTATTTAGAGCCCTGGGCTCTCTCTAACAACAGGAAGCCCCGACCAGACACCGACCAGGTGCTCTGACCGGCGCGCACGCTTTACTGGTTTACTGTAATACACTGTTACGTCAATTATATATACGAATTATGCTCCTTTTTGTTACCGTTTACACTCTTTTGGTGTGCGCACGTCTCGCGGCATCCGGGCCCACGAAAAGATCATGTTCCCGCAATCTGGGCAGTTTACGTAATCCGGGCCCACGAATCAAGGAACTGAGCCGTCGTTTTCTCAGCTCAGCTCTCCCGTAACTATCGCTCCCGCCGAACCCTAGCCAAATCCGCCGCCGTATGCTGGTTCTCCTCGGCGCCCGGCGAACCCTAGACTAACCGCCGCCGTCGCATTAAGATTCTCCCCCGCAGTTCCCCCGCCGTCGCATTCTCCTTCACCACCGCAGAGACCCGCCCTCGCCTTCTCCGCCGCACGCCCTCGCCTTCTCCGCCGCACACAGGTCGTGGCCAAGGGCCTCGGAATCTAGGAGGCGGTTGTGCCGCCCCTGCGTTCTCCTACTCGTCGAAGACCGAGACCTCGATCTTCTCCACCGCGGCGGCCGAACGCCGACTCCCCTACCCCGTCGCGAGGTCCGTCCCCAACGTCGAGTCCCCGACGCATTTGACACAGCCCCGCGCCGCGTTGGGTTGTCCCCTGCACAGGTGTCTCGGATTCAGCCGCCCTCCAGGCCCATCCACATTCCGGTAAGCCATCAACCTTTAACTCTTCCAATCTGAATCGTAGATAGAGTTCACATTATTATTTTTGCCAATTGCTTGATTTATCAAATACCAATTCATTATAAATTTATAGTTAATTGGAGACACAAATGTATACTATGCAATCTATCACACCTTTATGCAGTTTACAATACTTTGTTTATGCTGATTTGTTGACAGAAGTATGATCCATACATCAATACATTATGCCATAAAACCTATTGCTGTTCAAATTGGGCCAGCTCACCCGAAATAACCAGGTTATACATTAATTAGATGTCGCATATGAGCAGAATTTTTTTGATCAAGTTAGTCTCACAAGTTTATGCAATTTACAATATTGTGTTATGCTGATTTGTTGACAGAAGTATGATCCATACATCAATACATTATGCCATAAAACCTAATGCTGTTCAAATTGGGCCAGCTCAAACGAAATAACCAGGTTATACATTAATTGGATGTCGCATATGAGCAGATTTTTTTATCAAGTTGGTCTCACAAGTTTATGCAATTTACAATATTGTGTTATGCTGCTTTGTTGATACATTTATGCAATGTATGGTCATGAACTGATCTGAATTGACTTTGTGCTTATCTTTTTTTTTATCCTTTACGTATTTTATGTATATGTGTTGTTTCATTTTGGCAGGAACATCAGTGATGAAGAACGTAGACCGACCACCTTCCAATCCAAAACGGATCATAATCCAGTCTACTCAGGAGTGCTTCAGCGTTGACATACCGCGTGCTCCGGCGGGGACTGTTAGACCCGAGACAAGGCATGCTGCTGATGAGGATGATGACTTTATGCCATTATCCAAGAAGCGTAAATTGGACGACAGCCCTGGGAAAGTTTTGAAGAAGGTAGTCACTAAGCGGAGGAAAGCAGTGCCCCCACCCCGACAGGTTAGATATTTATGTCTATGGCAATATATCATTTTTATGCGTGAAATCATGTTGTCTTGATGTCTGAGTTAAACATTGTGTTGCGATTATGCACATGTAAATGTTTACAATATTCATTTTATATATTTTTCCCAGCAGAAGCTGAACGTCAGATGCAACCCCCAAGATGTGTTAGTAAGCATACAGATATTAAATGACAGACAGCAACAAGCAATTGCACGTAGGGGATTTTCTAGTATTCTTGATATGAGACTGGACGCACTCGGCAGCAGATCACACTTAGCTTGGCTGATGGAAAAGCTCGACCACAATGACATGACAATTCGAGCTGGCCCTGGAAAGGAGCTGAAAATTACAAAGGATACGGTGCACCTAATTTTGGGTTTACCGAATGCTGGGGGGGGAACTGCATTGGGCATCGATGAAGCTGTTGTTGCCAACAATTTGAGAGCTGAACTTGGGCTATCGAAAGAAGATTTTGGGGTTACAGCTCTACAAGATCGTTTGAGGAAAGGTTCTGACGATGATTTAAGCATCAGATGCTTTTTCTTGATATTGTTCAATAGGTTGTTGTTCCCTACTGCCAGCTGGGGGATAACGAACCATGAGGTTCTTTTAACCGAGCAGATGGATCGTTTCCACCAGATTGACTGGTGCCAGCTTATTTTCAATGATTTATGCCAAGCTGCCAAGAAGTGGCATAACAGGAGCGTTACTAACGTTTCTACAACCATCTATGGATGTTCCATCGTTATTCTTGTAAGCATATCCTTTTTTTGTCTGTTACATGTACCCATAATCTTGTATGCAAAATCCATATACATGTAGTTTATGCTTTTGTTATGTCTTATAATGACTCATGTTATGCCTTTTGCAGCTGTATTATTTGGATCATTTGCATGACTCAGCGGCACCCCAGAACAAACGTGGAACACCACGAATCAAATACTTTGATAGGAATATTATTCAAGCCCTGACAAGAGCTGACAAGGGCAAGATACGCAAAGGAGAAGAAGCATTTGGACATTGCTCGGTATTCTTTCTTATGTGTCAGTCATTTTTTTAGTTTTACTCCATATTTCACACATTTTTTTTAGTTCCGAAGCTCCTCAGAGACCTGCTACACAGATGTGCCACCCGTTCATGCACAATTCAAGGCATGATTCTATTTATATATTTGTTTGTCATAGAATTTCAACATAATATCCAGTTATATGCTATACATTTACTTAATAATTTTCAATTTACAACAGCATAATACCAGGACCAACACTTTTGATGTTCCTCGTCCTGACCCATCTAGACAGCACTCAATTCACATCGAACTCCCGCTCATCAAGGATTTGATATCAAGCAAGCTTAATCAGCTTCCATCCCGCCACCGCATGGGTTTCATAGAGAAGCTGTCACATTTTGATGCGGAGGTTGGTAAGGCGTGTACAGTTATTAAACAGACTCTTCAGCAGATTGTTGAGAAACAATTCAATCTATCTGATGTTTTTGGCGAGTTAATTGATGAGGTCCTCCGTGCCGAGGCGGGTGACAACGAAGATGCTTATGATGTGCAGAAAACCACATCAAAATCAGATGATATTCTTCCCCAGACAGCTGGTTAGTCTGTTTAATGTATTTACGTCAATATAAAAAAGTTATGCAATCATTTATCGATATGGTTTTGATGCCATTATTTTTAACAATGTTTTATTTGTTTACATGACACGTACAGAAGGATGTACGTGTCCGGCCCCCCCAACTGTACCCGATATGTCTACTCCAGTTTCTCAGCTGGATACGCAGTTTACAGACACACAGGTACATGAATTACTGTTAAGGCAACATCATATTCGTGTACTATTAGAAAGTTGTCCCGATGAAGCTGATATTGATCTACTGGTTCATACAAATATAACGAAGCAGAACAAAACACCTACAACCTCAGTGGTAATGTTTTTACAATCATTGTATTTTTTCATTCTAGGGTTGTATTAATCGTTTTATGTAAATAGCATATAACCATTACAATTCTTTTCAGGGTAAACATGGTGACGGTGGCAAGAACATGCCGACCAATACAAACGTCACTCCTAAAGCAACACCACACATGGATCCTGACGCGCCGATATTTGATGCGACTCCGCAAATCAAGGTATGTCTAAACCCCCTCGTGGTTTTTCTATATTCTCATTAGCAGTTTACTAAATTTGTAATCCATTTATACCATCATTTGTTAGTCTACTGGTGGCGTACAACAAGTGGCAGAAACAGACTTGCCTGACAGTGGTCCATGCTTTGATCAGACTCCATCTGAACATGTCAGCTCAGTAATTTACATTTTCTTTGTAGTGTTCAACTTATCACAGATTTTGTATAGCCATGCTTCACAGTCTAAATAGGTTATGCATCTTACAAATCAGTTTTATGCCCATTTACATATACATATATGCTGAGTAGATCTGCATGCAGTTTTTACATAACTGCTAGCTGCCTATGATAAATTACACATTCATTTATGCAGTTTGCAAGAGTATTTCTTTCTATTGATATGTATCAGTAATGGCAGCTCATTAATTTTATGCCAGTTTATGACACTTCATTCCACATACGTATATTCCACTTTATGTCAGCTCAGTAATTTTCATTTTCTTTATAGTTGTCAAAATTGTTCACAGAGTTTTATGTATATTTTCATATATATTTTTAGGTTTATGTTGAAACCGATCCAGCTACAAACACTCCACAGGTTGGCCAGGCTTCTCTTGATTCGGAGATGCAAACTATGTTAGCTCTACGCGAATATTTGTGTGGTCTGCAATCTGACACCGGCAGGTACGAAGTTCATACTTAATCTAAATTTGTTTTTATGCTTGTAGATTTACGCCACCTCTCTAATTGATTTAAAAAATTCACCAGGACCATAATAGATTATGGTGAATATTCAGCGACATGTTCTGACATATATGAATCTTTTGCCGATGGGAAGTGTCTCGACAATGGATTCATGCAGTGTTTCATCCAATGTGTTATTCATGATGCAAAAAATCAGCAGACTTCCATGAGTTCGAACAGTTTTGTTCTTGATGTTAATGTTGGGGTAAACTATTGTAACTTACATACACCATTTTCATATACAAATTAGATCAACCCAAGTACACTCACTCCATTTATATTGTTTATTGCAGTCAATACTCAACTTTGAGGAACAGGAACGACACAGTCGCAATCCTCAACCTTTTGATGAATCTGTACTCCACACACTTCTAGACAATTCATTGCCTGAGACAGATGAGTTGGACCAATGCAAAGCGGTAACAATCGTATTTCATAATCCAAACACAATTCCTTTTTAAATGTAACATATCACATTGTTATGCTTTTGTAAGTTACCCTGTTAATTTTATGCTTTTTTTACACGGTCAGATCATGGTCCCCATGGTAAGCAGGGGGCATTGGACATTGTATGTTGTCAACAAGGTCAAGAAGTGCATTCATATTTTAGATTCCAACCCATATGGACCAACACTTGGTGGAACTACATGGAAGGACTATCATTTTGCACATTTGGGCTCAGGTGGCAGAAAGTTACCCTGGGCTAAGGTTATTATGAGCAGATTAAACAAAGCAATACAACATGTGCGGCCCAGTTCATGCTTTCCCAAGTTTGGTAACTTCACAATTGACTTGTGCCAAAATTGTCCTAACATGGCAGCTGGATCAAATGATTGTGGGTTTTATGTCATGGGTTACATTCTATTTTATCAATGCGACGAAGGATCTTTGCGGTCAGACATAGAAGCAGTACGTACAAATTTACCATTTAATTCTACAGTTGGCCCATGGCAACACATGGAACAGAGGTATAACTAACTCAGTGTTTTTGTATTGCAGGGCAACACCAGTGAGATACGGTCTCTTGCGCTGCATTACATCACATTCCACCCGAAGAACAAAGCATTATCGCTGCTCCAAGACATCCAAAGATTCAAGGTCTAAAGGATGTAGTTTAGTTTGGTCATGTAATATATTCTGTATACAATGGTTCCCTAAACTTCAGATCAGTCATCTGTGTATATTATGGCCAAAGTCCGTAGACGTTTCTTAGTTATGTCATTGACAACTTTGGGATCAGCTTTTTTCTAAACTGGAATGTTGTTCCAAACTGTGTTTGAAATGTAATGTCTGTTTCTTGCATTTGATTCTTCCAGGTTCCTGTACAATATTGTTATGTCAATAACCTCGAAGTATGCATGTTTCTTGACCGGAGTTTACGATATAATTATTGAAAGGCTTATGCATGTCTGTACAGTCAGATTGCTGCATATGTACAGTCAGATTG
This sequence comes from Zea mays, assembly GCF_902167145.1. Taxonomy (NCBI): domain Eukaryota; kingdom Viridiplantae; phylum Streptophyta; class Magnoliopsida; order Poales; family Poaceae; genus Zea; species Zea mays. The sequence goes on along the minus strand of NC_050097.1, from coordinate 109,201,555 downwards.
CTGCATAACTGTACAGTCAGATTGCTGCATAACTGCATAACCTATCTGGACGTATGCATGTTTACGATATAATTATTGACCGTAGTATATGTACAGTCAGTTTGTTGCATAACTGTTAAAGCTTATGACAAATTACACAGACACTTATGCCAGTTTGCATTACACAACGCAGAGTCATTTTTTGTACAGTCATGGTTCACAGGCTTACCATCTTATGCATTACACAACGCATAGTTACGCAGGTTTTCACATACATTTATGCTAAGTATATGTACAGTCAGACTGCTGCATACTTGTTAAAGCTTATGACAAACTACACATCCATTTATGACAGTTTGCAAGTATATTTATGATTCTTTCTGGAAGTAGTCAAACGAACACAGGACTCACATTTACACAAGGAAATATTTGTATCTTATGGTCTTCTACTCTCTACCAGATGAATCATCATCTCCGACATCCACCGTTCGTTTTTTCGACGTTGATGTCTCATTCCATTGCGGGGCTGCAGCTATGAGTTTGTTCCTTGAACCAGGAGGCCGTCCTCGCTTACGTCCAGATAGGTTAGCCAATCGAACCCTATTATCCTCGACAGTTAAACACGTACGGCTGTTGTGACCATCAGCTATGCCACATTTCTGGCATTTCCTGCTCATCTTCTTAGCTCCTTTCGCACCCAATTTTAAAACTTGTTGCTCACTACTTTTGATTGTTCTTCCCTTTGGCTTGGCCTTATCTGGTCTTGTTAAGTTTACACCTTCCATATGAAATTCCAGTTTCTACAAAACAAAGATATCAAGTCAGATTTTACATTCTCGTATGTCATCATATATTGTCGCAATGTTTTCACCTTTCTAGCTTCCACATCCATAGAACTACTCTCAACCAGCCGAATGTCAGTGTTATGTTCCAATGTTAATATCTGCATATTACATTGATCATCCTTAGTATTGCATTCATTTGTATTAGAGCCCAATAAAATTTCCTGTGAAATAAAACAAAGTCCAGTGAGGACACAAATTTTATAGTGCAGTATATGTAATACATTATAAAGATCTGTTCCATACCTCGTTCCCATCATCTAATTTGCGTAAGTTGTCTATAACCATTTCTTCTGTTTCATACGCTTCGACCTATATCATCATTACAATCATGGATCATATTCGACAAGTAATTATGCAAAATTCATAACATCACGAGGTGCGTACCTGGATGTCATCGCAAACACTTGTGCCACAACTCTCACCAGTACCTATATCAGGCTCCACACGCATCAATAACCCTAATAATTCGTCCATCATCTCTAGGGCTTTATCATTCCCAGCTTTAGACATACTCGCATGGTGTACTACTTTCATTGCTTTTTTAAGCAACATCTTCTGTCTATATGATCTAGTTTCTCCATCTTTTCCTTTCAAATTCCTATCGTCTCTTGAAAAAGCCACATCTTGACGCGCTGAGTATGTGTATAGTTGCAAAATATACTCACTTGGGATCCTTTCAATTTGTAGATGCATGAAAGCGCGTACAAGATGAACACAAAATAGACCTATAATTGATTAAACATACATTATGTCATATATTCATCGTAAACAGCTATGTATTCGTAATAATTTATAATTTTTTATAGTATAACATACCTGTATGCTCCCAATGCTTGCACTCACATGAATACTTTCCGGCATCCACATCAGCCCTTATCTTGAATTGGTGTTGACCCCAAACAATTTTATTTGATCTTGTAGTATGTTTCACCACCCAATCATGTTCCTCACCCTCTGTATCACGGTCTATTCGGTATGCAGTTGCATATTTTACTGTCTCCTGAAACCTTGTCATCACAGCTCTAGTGTATGCCCTTGCAACTCTTATTTCAAACATATACAATGTAGTTGTATCCTTTTGACCCTGCAAATTACACAATATAGTATTAGTACTGTTTTGGTTTTAATAGCATAAAACATATGTTTATTAATTTTTTTCACTTACCATGCATCCAAGTGCCTCTTTGGCCTCTTTCATCTTCCTACTATGCAGGAGCTTCATCATTTGCTTTGCAAATTGATGAAGCGGTGTGTTTGCATCCACGTGGGCACTCTTCACCAACTTGTTCATGCTCTCGCTTCGTTGTGTAGAGACCATAAGACCACAATAATCTCCTTTGAAAAATGCAGGTACCCAATCTTTGCGTATTTCATATAATCTTGCAAGGGTGTTGTTCTCGTGTAGGTGGAAATCATCAAGCATCATTTGCCAGGCAGCCTCGAACTCCATTTCATTCAATGGATGATGTATTATAGATTGGAACCTTGTTTTGAAATCCATGTCCTCAAATCTTGCATATAATTCATTCAAGTTGGGCATATACCTGTTTTGCACATGCCACAAACACAATCGATGTATTGTGTTTGGGAATACTCTGCCAAGTGCAATTGGCATGGCAGGGTCTTGATCTGAAATATATAAATTTACATAACATCATGCAAGACAATATGATATCATATAGTATATGACATAATAAATACGAGCCATTTTATTACAACATACCTGTCAGCATCACTCATGGTCCGTCACATCCCATGCATGTTTTGAACGCATTGAATACCCACTCGAATGTATCAACTGTCTCGTCTCCTAGTAAAGCAAACCCAAATATTGTGCATTGTAGGTGGTGGTTCGAGCCAACAAACATGCCTAATGGCTTATCATACATATTAGTCTTATGTGTAGTATCAAAAGTAACTGCATCACCAAAATCAATGTACTCGGCTTGCTGGCTAGCATGGGACCAAAATATGCTTAAAATTTTCCCTTCTTTGTCCAGTTGAAAGTCTGAAAAAAACTGTGGATTATCTTTCTTGCATAATGAAAAAAAAGATAACAGCTTTGACACATCATTTGCATTTCTCTCCCTTTGCCATGCTTTTTTCCTGTCAAAAAATGTAATGATTATGCACTATATCTAACTCAACATATTACGATTGTTTATGTAATATAAAATACAATTATTTTCAATGCATAATACACTTACAGGTTACTCATGTCCTGAACGGTTATTGGAACGTTTTCTGGGCCACCATGCATTTCTGTAACAAAATCCATAATGCAATGTGGTGGAATCCTGCTTTCTTGCATCGCACTAAGGAACTCCATATATTCACGATCATGTGTTTTGTTGCATTGCAATTGCCCTTTTTCTGTATCTTTCTTCAAAAATTCATGATTATGCTCATAGTTTACCAGATCAATCCGAACAGAAATAACAGTCTCTTTAGCATCATCGTAGATTTTTTTGAGTTTCATCCCTGCCTTGCACTGTGTTCGTTTCGAACATGTGTTACGTATCCTTGGATTTCCAGCTCCTCTTTCAGCATTCTTTCCTTCCATTGAACAGTTCAACCATTTACAATTCTTCTGCTCCCTATATTTCTTCAACGGAAATCCTACCTCGTATGCATATTGACTATAAAAATTATACGCCTCATCCACGTTACTAAATGTCATACCGACTTTAGGTATCAATCTTATATCAATATTGTCCGGCTGCGCACAGAAATTTAACATATACAATTCAATAGCGAATAAATTTAACGTAATACGGGAGAACTTACGTGGCTTTGAAGAATATGAGGTGTGTCCTGTTCATGTGGCCCAATATGTCTCATGGGGATGTGCTTCTCTGCGCCGACCACGTCTGCTGTTTTTGTGTGCTCTTCGATATGTCCAGGTGCCCTCAATGCCGCCGGAGGAGTCACAGATACACCCTCTGTGTATGGGGCGATTGCAGACAAAACAGGTTGCATGTCCATTGAAACAGACGTACCTACTGCCTTTTGCGCAGATGCTACAGGGAGGATGTCATCGCCAGCGCCGGTGGTGGACATATTCTTCGCCGGCCGGACCTCTCACTTCCGCCGCCGCTAACCGCCGCCAATAATTTAGATGGACGAGCGAACGTGGACGCGGCTGTAAAGTTGTATTAGTTTCCTGCCGTAACTGCGCCTTTATTCTCGCGCACGAAAATCACGTCTTGCCTTATCCCAAAACCTTCCGTGAACGTCTTGCATGGTTTACGCTATCATGTGTCACACCGTTATGCAGTCGTAAATGTCTAGCACATGCAGATATTCGTGCGCGCGATTCCTGGCATGCAAAGATTCCATTTATGCATGAGTTACGCACATTTGTACACAAATTTATGCTTGCATAATTGCATGTCGCGTGTAAGGCGGGATACGTGGTTATACTTTGCATAAATGGCGCAGGCTGGCGTCCAGTGGGCCTAAAGCGACCCGTTCGGTCTCCCTGGCTGGGGCTTCGCCCACTAATGGAAGCCCAGGGCTTCCATTACCTCTTCCCTATATATATATATATACATATATATATATACATACATATATATATATATACATATATATATACATATATATATATATATTAGTTATTTTATTCATTTGAGCACAACTTCTGAATGTATAATCCATGAAAGAAAAGTTTTACTCAAGTTAATAAAATAAATCTTTCTATCATCACGTTCTGAGTTTGAAATATTAAAGTTAAACGTCAATGCTATATTTGAGATATCGAAATTTAATTCTACTTTTATTTATTATTATGTACCTCATAATTCAAATTCTTGTTTCAAGATCTATTCTTAGCTTTGAATCACCATAGTAAAATTTAATATTATCATTTATTTATTTTAAGAAAATGATCCCAAACCAATTAAAATCCTTATTAAAAGATATTTTAATCTAAAAATACTTTGAAAAACTATTCCCAATAATCAAGGCATGATTTTTAGGTGTTACAGTACCCTATTACAGGAGGCTGAAAAAAACTCTTGCGCTAATACACTGTGTTAACAAGCATCAAATCATCCCCGTACTCCAACTGTTTGGATTAGCTAGACCACGTGTCGGCAAGTTCCAACATTTGGCACAATCACCTCTTAGGCTTGCGCAATCAGACTCAGGCCGGCAAAACCATATCCAGTCCCAAGCGCACACCATCGCCAATCAGCAAGAGATTGGAGACACTGCTCGTCGCCACGAATAACCCGCGCAACAGGGCTACGACGGAAACACCAGAGGCAGAGGTAGAGGTCGAGTCCCACAACAGCGAAGGTTCTATTGTCTTTTTCCAAGGTGAAGACTCGGCACATCTCATCACGGACTGCCCTTAAACCAAGGTCATAAAGGACAGAATGGCTAGAAACCAATGGATCAATAACCAAAAAGTTGTCACCCACACCTACCACCCCCAACAATATAACCAGCACCAATTCCACAATGAGCATTACCATCCCTACCACCAAAACCACAACATATACCAGCAACACCAAGAATTCCTAGCTCTACCGCCTCCACCACCACCACACCACCAAAATCAACCGCCTCCACCACCAGCACCGAAACAAGAGGACTTCGCTGACCAACCTTTTCGAGGGGTCATTCATATGATTACCGGAGGGTCAATCTCCGAGTTCGACACAAAACAATAGAAGAGAGACCACTATCGAAGGGTCAATCATGTAGCCCTCACCAGGCCAGTCATTCAAACAAAATGGTCCCATATACCACTCACCTTCGACGCAAGAGACATCAACCTTCATAGCGCACCCCATGCTGATGCCATGGTGATCAACTGTCGGGTAGCAGGATGGGATCTGCACCAAGTATTTGTCGACAATGGTAGTCAGGCCGACATCATTTTCTTGCATGCCTTCGATCGCATGGCCATCGGCCACAACCTACTCAAAGCCAACAGATAACCCTCTCTATGGCTATGAGGGAAAGGAACCTTCCCAATTGGCAAAATATAGCTACCACTGTCATTCGACACTGCGCCGAACGCATGAAGTGAGCAATTCACCTTCGACATAGTCGACATGGTCCATCAACAAGTTCAAGGCAGCAATACATGGGCTCTACCAGTGCATGAAAATCCCAGACCCCAGGGTGCAATCACCATAAATGGAGACCAACAGGCGGCCAGGAACATAGAAAGAGACTTCATCCCTAGCCAACATAATGTGCATTGCCTCACAATAGAATGCGAAGACACCAACAGTCTTCGCACAAACAACGGCAAAAACATTAACACACACCTACAGAGCAACGAGGAATCAAAATGGCCCCCCTCGACCCCGTGACCCTAAAGCAAACGGTTCTAGTCAGCGAAGACCTCCTGCCCGAAGAAGAAGACATACTTCTCTCTTATCTCAACCACAACAAGGATGTCTTTGCATGGTCTGCCCTAAAACTCGTCGGCGTCAATCGCACCAACATTGAGCACAACTTGGGCATTGACTCCACCGTTGTCACACCTACTTTTAAGGGCAAAACCGAATGCATAGCATATGTGTGCCAGGATGTATTTCCACACATATGTTGACGTCACAAGTGTAATATATCAAAATAACAATGAATAAAAGCGTAAATAAAGATTATATTAGCATATTACACTTCAAACATACATGAAGTCTTAACCTTAATTCATTAAAGTACAGCGAAACATGGACATCCTTCCAAAAGAAGATGACCGGGGTATCACTAGACTAGCATCCATGGAGTTCAACATCGTAACATCATCTGCAAATTTCTGACCAAAATTAAGCAAGGGTGACCTCACTTATGGTTGAGGCTCAGCAAGTAGGGTGAAAATGCAAGGTAACAAGGTAAAGCTAAAGTTTAATGTGGTTAGCATTTTAGTTGGTCAACATTTTATTATCAACACCTGATTAATAAGTGTAAGTATATACCAAACCCATTTAAGCATATGCGGTAATCTTCAACATATATATATATATATATCATCAACATAAATAATCACCAGCATAAGCTCAGAACCACTTGAACCAAAAAGGACCATGATTTATTTTCGTCTTCAAGTTCAATTATCATGTGAGGGTCTAGGCTGCTCATAACCGTGAGCACGGCTGATATATCAGTTTTACACTCTGCAGAGGTGGTACAACTTTACCCACAAGCCATGTATCCCCTCTAGCATGGGTCGGCCAAAGCTCGTAAACACTTCCGAGGTGAATGGCTAGGGATCCACTATGAGGTTTTCACAGAATACACTTAATACAAAGCAACCCGCTAAGGTTTCCAAGTCAATGTGGTGACGCTCTGGGTGAGGTACCTTAGCCAAGAATACGTCCCCATGTTAACGTGAGCTGCCACCATTGCCGCTCCCCCTCTTGCCCATATTTTAGGTAAGGTTGCTAGGCACTAAGCATATAAAGCTAATTACCAAAGCCAGAGCCATGATAGCACTCATGGTTGCACTGTTTCCTGGGTGGTCACTCCATGTTCCAATTATCACAATATGATCTTGCTTAATCATCGGATTAACAACAATAATGTAAACTTACCATTTGGAACATTAATATCGTTAGTAGGAGTACCAGCATAAAGTTAGGGTTGTAGCAATAGCATAGCTACTTGATTAGATCAAAACCCAGGTTAACAAGGAATAAGGTTGGAAAGGTTAAGTGTATCTGAATAGGTAACCCATCAAATTATGCATATATATCCAAGAATAAACTTTATTAAATGTATTGTTTGGGATCAAACAGAGTATGCAGAGGGAGAAGTCCACTTGCCTTGCTTATTGAAAACTTGAGGTTCTTCCACAGATCGGAATAGATCCTGATTCTTAACTACTAGATCAACCACTGAATATCACACAAACAAACAGGAAGAAACAAACACCACTCAATAACATACAACATTCAACATAGACAAATCTAAAAGAAAGCATAACAAAAAGAGCATTTTCTTTTCAAAAACATCACAAGAAATAGTTATAATAAGGCGCTCTTTTGAAAAAGGTTTGGTTCATATTTTATAAAACAAGACTTAAGCTTGAAAATTCTTAATTACAAATTTATAACCATTAGGTGAACCAATTTAATCTTTTTTTAGAAAAAAGTTATATATAGTAACTAAGGCTATGGGCTAAAGGATTATAAAACACATTTATTAAACACTTAGTTATGAATCATTATAAAATACACTATTAAACATTATTAAACCTTTTTAGAAAAAGATATGCTATATATCTAAGGTTGATGAGTTATGAAACACACTATTATACATTACTTTTATAAAAAAACTCATAAATAGCTTAAACAACCTTTTATGTGGAAGGATCATAATTATATTATTAAACATCTATTTATGAAGAGTTAGGTTATAGGCCTTAAGTGGATTTTCATGCAAAAGATAATGAACAAATAACTATCTTTTATTTTTATTAGAAGGTACAAGGTCTATATTCTTTATTAAGAAAGCTATATACAAAACAATATGTAAACTAACATTTTAATTATAAAAAGAACATGAACACTAATTTCTTTATTTTATCCTTTAGGAAAAACTAAATGATATATATAAATAATTTGGATTCAATTTTATGAACGAATTAATCACGCTTATATTACTAGTTATGGATAAATTGAAATGTAAGCCTAATTAATAAATTGTGAGAAACTATAAATAATCTATTGATTATATTTAGTTTCAATTTAGGAATATATGATCTAAATCATTTGATAGGAAAATGTATAAACTATCATTTTAGTTTATAAAAGCAAGGACACTAATTAATCCATTTTAACGTTTATATTAGAAAAATCCCTATATTACTTTTAAACATTGTGAGACATAATATATCATCATTTATAAGAACTTGAATATAAGGTTAAATTAAATTTTATGGGAAATGTAATTGGACATATATTTATCTTTTATTTTTATTAAGAAACATATGGTCTACATATTCTTTTAAATTTCTATTTAATACGGCTATACTTAAACATCTATAATGAACATTATTAAATTATGGAAACATAATATTCATTGAAAATACCACTTTAATATCAATTGTATACAACCGTAATTCAAATTAAACTATGAAAATACGTGAATTGTTCGAAACACTAATTTAAAATGTGTATCACATACCTTCGAATCTAACAAAACCATTTTTTTCTATTTTGTTTCGATTCCTACTATACACTTTATAATAAAAATATAATAGGGACCTAAGCATAAATAAAGATAAATTAGAAGGTGTAGCCGGTATATTTGTATTTTTGTGTTTAGATAACACTATAAATAACAATATCTTACTTTTGGTTAAAAATACATAATCTTTTCATTCTTATTTATAAAATTACATATAGATCAATTATAACAATCACTAATCAATTTTTTTTAAAACACGTATATTGTTGCAAACACTGATTTAACGTTTTTCACACAAATTTATGAAGCTAATAAAATAGTATTTTGCATAAACTTATGAATCTAGCAATACAATAATCAAATTATTTGCACTTATAATAATTATTTTATAAATTGAAAAATGACATAGGGATAACTACGCTATTAAACATAGATCGTAGGGGGTATTACTATCTTCTACCTTGGTTCAGTACGGCCAGAGCGGGCTGAGCGAAAGAGGCGTCGATGATAGCAGTTTCGACGGTGCTGGCGAGGGAGACTGGTGCAACACAGGGACTCTCGGTGTCACGGGGCATGACGATGGTGCGAGCTCTGGTGAGGCATCAGCGAGCAACCTGGTCGACGACGAGCAAAGCAGATGAGCGCAGCAGCACGATGCGAGCGTGGGCGTATAGGCGGAATGGCGCAGCAGGGACTCGATGGTCTGTGTGTGGGCAAAGCTTCGACGTGGTGCTGCACAGCATGACGGCGAGCAGCAGTAGCGCGCGCCAAGCGCGGGAACGACGCAACATGTGTGCAGGGGAGTCGCGGCTCCATAGAGGTTAGCGCGAGCAGAGCATGACAAACTCCGGCGATGAGGGAACGACTGGTTCCGAATGTCGACGACAGAGGAACAACGACGAGACACAACGTCGGTGAACAGCAAAGCTCGTGTGATGTAGCGATGGTGCGCACAGAGCGCGAGCAGGGAAGGAGCAGGGGCTCGGTGAGCAGGGAGGCTTAGCGCTGGGGCAGGGGGTTGGTGACGGACGACGGCGGACGGTGGTTCGTCAGCGAGGAGTGAGGGGCAACGGGGGCGAGCTCGGAAGGGAGAGAGAGGTCCGGGCTTGGCCGGTTTTATAGAGGGGAGAGGGCGAGCCAGGGAGAGAAATGGCAGCCTTGAAAACGCCATTGATGGTGCGTCTTCAATGGGAGCAAGAATGGGGGAGGGGAGAGGTCCGGGCTCTATGGCGGCGGCGCTGGGAGGAAGGAAGGAGAGGAGGCTCCTGCGGGTGTGGCCCGCAGGTAAGGGAGAGAGGGGGGAAAAGGGTGCGCGGCCGGGTGGGCCAAAGGTCTAATGCGACCTCATGGCTGATTGTCCGTGACGTAGGCCAGCGGGCGGAGCGTGACATAAGGGCTCTGAGCTGCGCAGCCTCCGCATTTATTGCGGAAGGGACACGCCGCTTGTCCGCCCTTCTGGCAGGTGATGTGCCCCCACGGCATTTATTGCGTCCTGTCCATTCCGCTGGCAGGCGGCGCTAGGGCCACCCTGCAGACGGCGCACATGTCCAGTCCGTCGCCAAAATAGTACACCCGTGCTGCGCGGTGTACTGTACTCATCCCTTATGCGAGAAGTTTCCCCCTGCACGCCGAGACTATGCAGATCTCGGGTGTCAGGGCACAAGAAGATTGCTCCAGCAGAAGATATTAGTAGCTACTTCTGTTATGTTCCTAGGCCCGCATGTCGGGGCTCAGTGCTCTTGTACATGTCCCCCTTTAGCTATAAAAGGGGAGGCATGCAACGTTACAACGTAGACCCAACACAAGCTCAACCGGGAGGCTTAGACTCTCAAGTTTCTACAGCAATCCAACACACAGTGGAGTAGGGTGTTATGCTCCGGTGGCCCAAACCACTCTAAACTCTCGCGTGTTCATGTGCTTGATGTTTGCTTAGCAGGACAGGCAAAACGCTTAAGCCCCTTCCTCATCTTATGATTTAGGGCGGGTGCACTCCGCCACCCGGCCGGAGAATTCCCTCTCCAACATTTGGCGCGCCAGGTAGGGGCTAGGCATTAGGTTTTTGCTGGATTCTCGCTTAGCATGATGGTGCAAATCGTTGAGCACCGCGCCGAGACATCAACGGATTTCCTGGTGGAGGAAGAAGTTGTTTCCTTCACGCCACAGGTTCCCAATCGCCCAGTGCCAGGCACTGCTGCTGTGCACGCTGCACGGCAGCAGGCAGCTGCACAGACATCCCGGACACCGTCAAGGGCGGCTTCGGGAGCGTTGTCAGTAGCCAGGGAGTTGCTGCGACACCCTCCAAGCTCCACAGCCTCGCTAGGGGCCATGAAGTAGTGGCGGGACGACGTCGACCGATTGCTCGGCATGGCGCATTCTACCTCGACCAGGTCAAGGTCACGATCATCCCGGCGCCAACATGAGGCGTCGGCGTCTATGCACTCACCCTCAGTAAGGGGCGCACAGACCAACGACCTCCGGGCCGAACTCAACCGCAGGCGCGCGGGAGAGGACGCCCGAATCTCTTTGGAAAGGGCGCGCGAGCACCGCCAAAACATCGAGGGCCGCAACCTCGATCAAGACTTCGCTAAGGGTAGCACCGCAGGCCCCAATGGGCACCCAGTCCCAAGCGGGTGTCCCCTTGGCCGGCGTGGACTGTGTCGCTCTCGCGGATCATCACCATGCGACATCATGGCCACCCAAGTTCCGGCCACACCTGCCGGAAAAGTACGATGGAACATCAAATCCGTCAGAGTTCCTGCAGGTGTATGTCACCGCTATCACAGCAGCCGGTGGGAACACCGCTGTGATGGCAACATATTTTCATGTCGCCTTGTCTGGGCCTGCCCGGACCTGGCTCATGAACCTTGCCCCAGGGTCAATCTACTCCTGGGAAGAGCTCTGCAAGCGGTTCATTGCGAACTTCGCTAGTGCTTACCAGCAGCACGGTGTGGAGGCCCACCTCCATGCGGTGAGATAGGAGCCCGGGGAGACTCTCCGGACGTTCATCTCCCGCTTCACCAAGGTGCGAGGTACTATACCTCGCATTTCCGATGCTTCCATCATCACGGCCTTCCGTCAGGGAGTACGTGATGAGAAAATGTTGGAGAAGTTGGCCACGCATGACGTGGAGACTGTCCCCACACTCTTCGCTCTGGCCGACAAATGCGTCAGAGCCGTCGAGGGCCGCGCATGGCACTCGGCCCCACAAACCGGGGCTGCCCAGTCGGGTGGCTCGGGTGCCGTCCCCTGGGATGGTAAGAAGAAAAAGAAGAAGGACCTTGACTACCAGAAGCCATGGTCCACCGCTCTAGTCGTTTCAGCCGCGACTGGGGGCTGGGGCGACCGCAACAAACACCCACGGCCGCAGAGGGGTAACAGCGGTTCATGCCCTGTGCACCCCAATGGTCGCCACAGCACCACGGAGTGTCGCGAGATCATTGACCTCGTGAAACGCGTCAGCGAGCGGCGCGAGCAGTCTTCCAAGGATGGCTCTCCACCTCGTCGCCGACGTGGCAAAGAAAAGGCCGACGACGGCGAGGTGGCCGCGGCTGAACGGGACCTCAGGTATCAGTCACCCGAGGGGGACCTGAAGGATGTCTTCGCCAGAGGCTCCTACTCCGATGGAGATAACTAGATGGACCCTCAGGGTGACCCCGTGCTCCCCGGTCTACAGGGCCGAAGCCTGCCTTCCCCCGGAAACCCTTCTGGACTACCCACGGGTCCAGACTTCCGACAGGTTCATGCAGAAATGGCCACAGCCGAAGACGAGGGCTCCCTCGTCAAACGTAGATGGGAACCCAGGGTCGGGACCTAGTCCTACGGCAAGTACCAAACCAAGAAGGGCTCTGCAACTCTCCCCCAGCTGGGAAGGACCCTTCAAGGTAACGGGAATACACCGACCCGAGGGTGACCATCTAGCTACGACTGAAGGAGTACCTCCCCCTGGTGCTGAAGCATCTTTGTAAGTTCTATCCATAGGAGCAAGTCTGAGGGGTCGAAATTGTTTCCCTTTTGTAACTAGGTAACGCATATGTGTACGCCAACCCAGTGAGGTCCGTCCCCATAAACCCGGCCTGTTGGTCTGCACCCATGCATGATAAGTTATAAAGAAAAGAATTACCCCCTTAGATGTGCCCCTATGATAGTTTCATCTTATTGCTCCATGGTCCTATCATGCAGTTTTTCAGATATTATTTTATCTAACCCACCCAAACAGTTCCCTTTCCATGAGACATAATGACTTCCGAATTGAACAGCTAGGATTGCAGTTTAGGACCTATCTACGAAAGCAGGAGGGCCCGACAGCCTGGGAGCCGGCTCTAGAGAACGGGACCCCGTTCCATGGGGTGGTCCGGAGCCTGTGTGGCCTCTTAGCCTGGTTCTGTACCCGAAAGCCTGCACACTCTACCATTTCATGACGGGTACCTAGTATTTGGAGCTATAAGTCCTGTGGGTCCGACAACCTGGGGTCCAAAACTAGAGAATGGACATTTGTCTCCTAGGGTGGTCCAGAGCCCGTGTAGCCGCTCAGCCTGGTTCCGTACCGTGGGCCTGCACACTCCACCACTCTGCGACAAGTGTCCTAGTACCTAGAACCACCATCCAGGGGGTCCGGACGCACAGCTTGGCCTCCCAGACGAGACCCTACAGGTCCCGAGCATGTATCAAAGGATGGCTAGTGTCAGATGACGGGTCCTGTGGGTGTACTGCTAAAGCTCCCTAGCCGAAGCTGTGTGCAGGCCGAGGTCCCAGCCGAGGCTACCTCCTGGGGGCCATCGCCAAACTCTTTCTTAGGTATGCTGGTCTGCAGCCTCGACAAATCGAGCCTACATCCCAGGGGGCCAGGTACCAAGGAAGAATCAGTTACACTACACGCAACAGGGACAAGTGGTACACAGATAAGTGCTAATACTGCTTGATAAATAGTACTCAAAAGTACCTTACAAAAAGCAAAAGTATTACATCCGCTTTCAAGCGAAGCTCTAGCTCCATCTCTACTCTACAGGTATGAACTACCTCCACACCAGTAGGGCCGTGTGGTAGCTAGCTCCGAGCGGCTCGCCAGCAGAGGCGACCACCTCAGCATCGATGGCAGCGGCCACCTCTGCACTGACGACTTGCCAGCAGTGGCGACCACCTCAGCACGTGCGCCATTGCGAAGAGGTCCTCGCCCCCGTCTTCCTACGGGGGGCGGCAACGAGGCCATTAAAGCCAAAGAGTTAGAGGCTCGGTGGCAGGTGGTGCTGGTGGTCTCGCCAGCGGAGGCAACCACCTCTGCAGCGGGCAGCCTCACCAGCAGTGGCAACCACCTCAGCACCGACGACAGCAGCCACCTCCGCACTGGTGGCTTACCGGCGACGGCGGCCGCCCCCATCGTGCACGAAGAGGTCCTCGCTCCCACCCTCCTACGGAGTGAGGACAAGACCATCAAAGAACGTGGCCGCCACCTCTGCGGCGTACGACACTTTGTACGACCCCCTAGGGCGGCGTCGGAGCAGTGCGCCATGGATGCGGCAGACGTGCGCACGGCGCGACCTGTGGCGGAACTGCCTGAATTATTCCGACTTAAGTGCCTAAGTCCCACCTTAGAGGCTAGACCACACTTAAATGGGAATAATCCGTCAATCCCTCGGATCTAGTCTGACAAGGCCACTGACAGGATCAAGTACCACAGTCTCACTCGATGGTGAGTCACAGAGCAAATACAATAAAGCATAAAACCATACATTAAGGAGTATGAAATTATTACATCACCATTGGAGTTTTGCAAAAGAAGTCATCATTGTTCGAAGTGCAGCGGAATAAAACTAACGATAATTAAACAGAGAGATGGGGAATCCTGTCCCATCACTCCTCATGCTCCTCCTCAGCCGAGGCGGGGTCCCACTCGACAGTCCAACCCGGTGGCAAGATGGACGGCCAAGTCACTCCAGCAACCATGTCCTCCAGAGAACCTGTAAAAAATTATGCCACAAGCAAGGCTGAGTATACTAATACTCAGCTAGACTTACCCGGTGTGAGGAGTCTACTCCTCTACCTCTAGACATGCATCTATTTGGCTGTGGGGTTTGGTTGCCAAAAGCACTAGCTGAGTTTCTAAGTCAAGTTTTAACTTTGCCAATTTAAGTGTGACTCTCTTAAGGCTAAATGTGTACTATCTACTCATACATAGTAGCAAACATTTTTAGCAATCAACATCTTATATCAACTCATCATATTTCCACTTGTTACTCAATGCAGTACAATGGATCAAGCAGTCTCATTAGCTGCGAGAAGCAGACGATTCGAATTGAGTTTTTATCCTTGCAAGGTAAACCTAAACACACGACATGCAGGGGCACTCCGTCCCCACACACATCAACCGTCCCCATCGATTCCCTGGCAACAGAAAGGGGCTCACCGCCTTGGCGTACAATGCCTCACTGACCCCGACTGCCGTCGTGCAGTGACCGCACTTGTACCCACCATAACCGGAATGGGAGACCACGTCTCAGGTCGCGTGAGGAGGGCAATCTGCGGGCAGGTTCACTCAGGTACTAGGCTTACCGATTTACCATATTTCTCGGCATGTGTTTAGTACGTTCAAACGCTTGACACAGGTATCCGCACGTTACTCCTTATTCCAATTTCCATCTCGTAGACAACCAATCCCCATGGATTGTTGTCCATAGACTAGTATCATGATGATATGAAAGTGGGCACAACCAATTCCTGATCTCGCGCGAGTGCTAGAAAAATCACTCGTCTTCTACCGAGATCCTAATTAAATAAAGCATCTACTCGACCTAGCATACTAGTATCCATCTCAAAAGGATTCCTGAGATCATGCAACTAGGGTGTTGGAACTTGCTCTCCGGTGCAAGCTGATCCAACGGGGGAGTGTAGCAACGCAAACAGGGTTTAAATACGAGATGACAATAGCTCTGTTAATCTAGCCTCTCACGGGCACTGTGCGGGGGTATTTATAGGTATCTGAGTGCCCAGTGTCCCGTGTTAAGGATGCATGTGCCCTCAAACACCTAGGTTATTCCCGGAATATTCCCATAAAGCGGGGTTACAGACCGTAATTACAGGGAGGCCTTTACAAATTAGGCCCGTAACGCGCAACGGCCACGCAGGGCCTGTTACAATGGGCCGGATCGCACGCGGGCCTCCATTCTGGACGAGGTCGCAAGATGAGACGACCTCGTCACAGGTCTTCATCCGGCGGTGTATAAGACGAAGGGTAAGTATGCCCGTTGTCTTGTCATCGTTGGCGCAGCGAGTACGGCGAAGGCCTCGAGCGAAGGGTGGCGTCTTCGCCTTCGCCCTAACATTTGCCCTCCGAGGGACCAGTTCGACAAAGTCATCTGGTGCCGAAGACGTCGCTAGATGGCGGAGACTCTGCCCTCGCTCGAAGTGGTTCCGTGGGGGTTTTTGACATGACCGTTGATTGACGCCGTACTGTTGGATTGCGGGTTTCTCGAAGCGCCGCGCCCTGTGTATAAAAGGGGACGGGGGGCGGCGCGTTTTGAACTTTATCTTTCCGCGCTCCGCGAAAACCCTAACTGCCTTCTCAATCCTCTCGCTGCTCGTCTGCCCTCCTTGCTCTTGTTCGACGGAGATCTGGCCCATGTGAAGCAGACCACCCGCCGCCGCCAATGGTACGTAGCGATGCCGACCTCTTCTTCTTCTGCTGCCGCTACGCCGCCGGCCGTCGCGTCGTCTGAGGAGACGCTGAGCGCAGTGGCGGCGGAGGAGTTGCGCGCCGGCGACACGGTGGATTTTGGTGTGTCGCGGATGTCCTCGGTCCGCGTGCAAGATATGCAGCAGCTTGGTTACTTTGGCGGTGGAGTCGCTCGTGTCCCAGGGGCGGAGGAGATCCCCAAGCCAGAAGGCGAGTTGGTTGTCTTCGAGGCGTTCTTTGCCGCTGGTCTTCGCCTGCCTGCGCATCGATTCGTGGGAGAAGTCCTGCGCAGATTCAACGTCCAGATCCACCAGCTGACGCCGAATGCCGTGGTGGCCCTGTCGAAATATGTCTGGGCGATGACTTCATACGGCGGGCAGCCATCGGTCGAAGTCTTCGCGAAGTACTATTGTCTGCACTGGCAGAAAAGGATGATCGGAAATAAGGTTGCTCAGTTTGGGTCCTGTACATTTACGTCGAAGACCGGCAAGACCTCGATGGAGGTCGTTGAGTTGGTTCCTTGCGCCCGCAATAAATGGGGCAACTGGTATGAGTTTTGGTTCTACGTTGCGGAGGGCACAGTCGAAGACCATCCGGGGCTCCCCGTGGCCGAGATGTGCTCACATTATTACTCAACATACCCGTAGTTTGAAGTGGCGGAGGAGGATGCGGACGAAGGGGCCTTGCGGTGCGAGGCCGGCCTGAGTAGCGGGCACGATTTGGTTGAGGAGTTTGTGGCGTATGGGGTGTGGCCTTTGGCGCATGGCTGCGCGCTGGGCAAAGTATGCCCTCGCCAGATGCCTTCCCGTGGTGGGATGCTGGTGCGAAGTCCCGCCTTCGCACTGGATTTGCATAGCCGCGATCCTGCCGCATTTGTGCGTGAGGCAGAGGATGGGGTGGTGCGGATTGTTGGTCGATACGTGCCGAAGACGGAGGGCCAGCGTAGCTGGGATATACGCGGGTCCAACGATCGCTTGAACAGGGTCTTCGAGTTGAACCGTCTGCCGTATGGTGGTTATCCTGGGCAAGACGATGTGGATCGTCGCGGGAAGAAGCCGGCGGCAGAGACTGGAGACGACCCTGCGCCGGCGGCTGCCCCATCCTCTAAAAAGAGGAAGCTAGGTACTGCTACGGGAGGACTGGGGGTTTCGGATGGTTTTGCTAGGGATTTGATGAGGACATGCGCGGCCCTCGAGGGAAGGATGTCTTCGCCCGAGCTCCGGGAGTCTTCGGCGCGGATGCTGAAGGTTACCGGGGGTTGGTGGCCTAAGAATGTTCCTATCCCCCGCGCGGCCGGCGAAGACATTTTTACATCTCGCATGGTTCGTGACTGGAGAGTGTTTCCTTATGGACGGAATATTGCTGCTATTGTGTCGGCAGTGATGGACAAGGATCGTCAGGGAGCTGCGCAGAAGCGCCAGACGGTCGTCAGGCTGCCTGAGGCTAGGCCGAAGAGGTCGCGGGGGACTGCGAAGGCTGCTGCCCCCGGCGGCAGCCAGCCGACGTTGGCGGCGAAGTCGGCCGCCCCTGGGTCCAGCAGGGTGCCGGAGGCTGCGAAGGCGACCGCCGCCGGCGGAACCAAGTCTGTCCCGGCTGGAGCCGCGAAGGCCCGAGAATTGCCTCCGCCGGGCAAGCGCGTTGCTGACTTCGCCACCGATATTAGCGTGGACGATTATCTCGTTGGTAAGTCGATAGCCTGAGGTTTTTTTACTGTTGGTACGTTGCAGGGTCGGGCGAGGGGCAACTTGTTGTTGTTCCGCCTGCGGTGGCGACCGCGGATGCTGCCGTGGTGCCTGGGGCGAGGGGTAGCGCTCTCAGCGCCGGTGGTGAGATTCCGGCGCTCACTGCCGTCAAGGACGAGGCGGGCGCTGTGTCTCGCCGGCTGAAGGAGGCATTAAGTCAGGTAAGTTGAGCTAGACTTCGACTTTTACCAGTTTCGTTGGGATTGTGGTCTTATGTGTGTCTTGTAGGCGGCTGACTTCACTGACCGCGTGGCGTCGGGGGCCCTGACGGCGGTTGTGTCTGCCGAAGTCGAGAGACTTCGGGCGCAACATGCTGACGCCGTCCGGGAAAAGTCGGCCGCTGACAGCAAGTGCCACAAGCTGGCGGAGAAGGTGGCCGCGCTGGAGGGCGAGAGGACTGACCTCCAGCGCCAACTGGCGGAGGAGAGAAGGGAGGCTAATGAGGCTTTCGCCAAGGCGCAGTCTGCGCAGGCGGAGGCCAATTTGGTGCGGGTGGAGGGTAGCCTTGCCAGACAGCGCGCCGAGGAATGGGAGGAGTGGTTCAACGCTCTGCAGACCCGTGTGGAGAGGGTCGAGGCTTCGATGCGCTCGGAGGCTGAGCGGACACGCAAACAGCTTATGGACTCGTACCACGAGCTGGGCGCACGGACCGCTAACTTCGAAGTGCCAGATCAAGAGCCCAGACTTCGCTGCCTCGAGTGGCTGCAGGAGGAGTTGCTGGCGCTCCCCGCCATTGTGGAGGGCTTTATGTCCTATGCCTCCCTGGTCACCTGCGAAGGGGTGGTGAACACGCTGTCCTGCGAAGGGTGCCGGCACTATGAGGTCTTCGACCAATCTGATGAGGATTTCGAGCGCGAGATTTACAAGGTTGAGGACCCTGTGGTGAAGGAATCCGCGGGAGCCCTCTTCAACCGGATGTGGGGTCCCCACGGTCGGGAGGTGGTCAGGGAGCGGTCTGAGACGGCGAGGGGTCAGGTAATGTTTGACTCTTGTTTAGTGTTGCTGAATGTGGGTTATATGTGGGCTTGATGAATTTGTGTGCTGTGTCTCAGGCGGCGCGTAACGAGAAAATGGAGGACTTCGGGGCTTTGAACAGCGCGCAGCCTGACTCGGAGTCGAACCCGGTGGCGGCTGTGTCCGAGGTCGCCCCGGCGCCGCCCCAGAAACTGTCGAAGGCGCCCCTGATGCCCCCGCAGCCACTGCGGCCGGCGGTGGCTCGTCGCCAACTGCTGCGCCGAGGGCTGAGGATCCTGTGAAGATGGCGGCGGAGCCGGCAGCGGAGGTTCCCACGACGGCTGGGTCTTCGCAGGTGGCTTAGTGGGTGTGGGAAGTTAGGGAATTTTGTATTTGTTGCTGAACCTTGGTTGCTGCGCAGGTTCAAGATTTTGGGCCTGCGCACGCAACCGCTACTGCTAATTTTTTGGCGGCTTCGACCGTGGATGGTGGGAATGAAACAGATGAATCTGCGTCTAAGTTTTCTGATTTTGGTGACTCTGGGAGTTCGGTTGAGTGGATTGAAGAGTCGTCGAATGAGGACTTGGATTACTTTGCGGCCTTGGATGTGGCAGCGGCGGAGGCTTCGCCGCGTGCTGTGGACGCTGAAGTTGTGCCTGGTCCAAGTGCTGGGTGTAGGCGGCGAAGGGCGGTTGCGAAGCGTAGAGTGAGTGAGGCGGACGGCGGTCGGCTTCGTGTGGGCAGGGCTGGCAGGCAGGAACTGTTGTCCTTGCCGGCCGTTGCGAGTGTAGGTGAGGGGGAGCTGTGAAGTCTTTTTGCGGGTGAGGAGCTGAGGATAATGCTATTTAACTATAGGGAGATGGGAATTATTCCGAAGGTTGAGCCGATGTAAAGTGTGATGCCCTCGCTGTACATATGTAATGGCTTGTATGATGAGGTTGTGTGCCTTCGCACATTCGGCTATGCTCACGAAGGCGTTGCGCACTTGGTCTGGTGTATTTGTTATGTCGGTCTGGCGCGCATGTAGTCGGTCTTTGCGCGGACAGTTTGGTGTAGTCATTTTCGCACTTGTTGTGCTTGGTCCAGCTGCACCCTTAGGCGACTTTTGCACGGATACTCTTCGCGGAAGACTTCGATTTTTCGCACTTGTTGTGCTAGTCTGGCTGCACCCTTAGGCGACTTTTGCACGGATAGTCTTTTTTGAAGACTTCGATTTTTCGCACTTGTTGTGCTAGTCCGGCTGCACCCTTAGGCGACTTTTGCACGGATAGTCTTTTTTGAGGAAGACTTCGATTTTTCGCACTTGTTGTGCTAGTCCGGTTGCACCCTTAGGTGACTTTTGCACGGATAGTCTTTTTTGAGGAAGACTTCGATTTTTCACACTTGTTGTGCTAGTCCGGCTGCACCCTTAGGCGAATTTTGCACGGATAGTCTTTTTTGAGGAAGACTTCGATTTTTCGCACTTGTTGTGCTAGTCCGGCTGCACCCTTGGCGACTTTTGCACGGATAGTCTTTTTTGAGGAAGACTTCGATTTTTCGCACTTGTTGTGCTAGTCCGGCTGCACCCTTAGGCGACTTTTGCGCGGAGTGTCGCACGCGAGGGTAGCTAGCGCTGGGCCTCGCAGTGACTTTGTATTGGTCGAATGTCGAAGACCGTCGGCACGGTCTTTTTTCGACGTAGATTTTTGCGAGGGATTTTTCACTTGTATATTACATGACTCCGCCTCGTTAAAAACCTCACCCCCCGGGAAGAAAAGAGTGCGGGCCAGAATAAAATTGTTTTTGCGAATTACAAGGGCGAGCTGGCCCTGATGAGTCAAACAAAAAATTTGCGGAGATTATCGATGTTCCAGGAATGCTCCAAGTCTTCGCCATTTGGCGTTGCGAGCCTGTATGCGCTGGGGGATGCCTTCGTCTTGACAATGAAAGGGCCCTCCCACTTGGGCTCCAGCTTGCCCCTGGACTCTGTCCGAGCTGTTCGGACGAGTACGAGGTCCCCTTCGCTGAATTCCCTCGGGATGACTGCGTGGTCGCGCCATGCTTTTGTCTGGGTTTGGTATTTATTTAGAGCATGTAGAGCGAAGACGCGGTCTCCATCGATAAGATCCTTCGAAGTGGGTTCGTCCACGTCGGGGACAGCTGACGAAACTGTTCGCGGGGACCCATGCTTTATTTCTTGTGGGGTCATGGCCTCCGATCCATATAGAAGGAGGAAAGGGGTGAACCCAGTCGCCCTGCACTCAGTCGTGTTTAGCGCCCAGACCGCTTCGGGTAACAAATCGGCCCACCTGCCCTTTTTTCATCGAGGAGCATCTTCTTGACAG
Organism: Zea mays; assembly: GCF_902167145.1. NCBI lineage: Eukaryota > Viridiplantae > Streptophyta > Magnoliopsida > Poales > Poaceae > Zea > Zea mays. The sequence continues at coordinate 109,179,894 of NC_050097.1, read as the reverse complement.
CTGTGAAAATTTTTCCATTGGCGTGTTCCACAACTCCGTTGGACTGCGGGTGATATACTGAGGCGAAGGCAAGCTTGGTGCCAATGGAGAAGCAGAAATCCTTGAAGCCTTGGCTGTCAAACTGCTTGCCGTTGTCAACTGTGAGTTCGAACGGTACTCCGAAGCGGCAAACAATGTTTTGCCAAAAGAATTTCTGTGCAGTCTTTGATGTTATTGTGGAAACAGCCCTCGCCTCGATCCATTTGGTAAAATACTCGACAGCGACGAAGGTGAACTTGAGGTTCCCCTGAGCCGTGGGCAGGGGCCCGACGATGTCCAGGCCCCAGCGCTGGAGAGGCCATGTGTGGGCGATCAGTTTTGTGAATTGCAAGGGGCTGCCTGATCGAGGAGAAAACTTCTGGCAGGCTTCGCAGGACCTTGTGACCTGATTTGCGGCACAGATCATTGCGGGCCAGTAGAAACCTTGGCGGATTACCTTTGCGGCTAGGGCCCTTGGCCCTGCGTGAGAGCCGCAAGTACCACTGTGGACTTCACGCAGGATTTGGACGCCTTCGGTCTCGGTGACACATTTAAGCATTGGCTGACTGACCCCCCTTCTTGTAGAGCTGGCCCTCAATCAGTGCAAAGTCCCGGCTTCGATGTTTGAGGCGCTTGGCCTCGCTGATGTCGGTTGGGTGGTAGTACCCCTGTAGAAACAGGGTTATTGGTGCCCGCCAGTCTTCGGTCATAATAAGGTTGACTATGCGGTGGCCCTCGCTGTCATTGGTTATTTGGAGCCCTTCAGGGCTCCGGACGGCTGGCGTGCCGATAACATGGTAGAACACGTCGGAGGGCAGGGACTCGCCTCTGGCGGCAGCCTTGGCCAATGCGTCGGCTTCTTCGTTCTTGGCCCGGTCCACATGCTGCAAGGTGAATCCCTTGAATTGTCTCTCGAGACTTCGGATGGACGCGAGGTATTGCATAAGTGCGGGGTCCTTTGTTGCATAGTCTTTCTCGACTTGGCTGGCGACTACCTTGGAGTCTGTTCTGACAATGCAGGTGGTGACACCAAGGGCCCTTAGCTTGCGGAGGCCGAGGATGACAACTTCGTATTCTGCTATGTTGTTTGTGCATCTGTCAGATTCCAGAGCGAAGCTTAAGTGTGCCGCGTATCTGTGCTTTACCCCGGTGGGTGAGGTGATGACTGCAGCAGCGCCTGCCCCCGCATGGCACCATGCGCCGTCGCAATGCATTGTCCAAACTTTCTCTGCGGACGGGTCCGGCTGTGTTATTGGCCCAGTCCAGTCGACGACGAAGTCTGCTAGAACTTGTGACTTGATGGCTGTCCTGGGCTCGAAAGTGATGTGGTAGCCGGAGAGTTCGGCCGCCCATTTGGCGATCCGTACCGATGCCTCCGGGTTTCTGAACAATTCGCCGAGTCCCCTATCTGAGGTGACTCGGACCTTGAATGCTTCAAAATAGTGGCGCAATTTGCGCGAAGACATAACAACTGCATAGGCAATCTTTTCTAGTTCCGTCATGTTACATTTTGATGGTGTGAGCACTTCGGAGACGTAATAAACTGGACACTGCCTGATTACGCCCTCTACTGTCTGCTCTTGAACCAATGTCGCGCTGACCGCGTGCGGCGAGGCCGCAACATAAAGCAACAGGGGTAGCAAAGAGTCGGGGCTTGTAAGAACCGCCAATTCCGACAGGTACTGTTTCAATGAGGCGAAGGCCGCCGCCTGCTCTGGTCCCCAAGCGAAGTCTTTTGCGCCGCGGAGGGTTTTGAGGAAGGGGAGACTTCGCTCTGCGGATTTGGAGATGAATCTGTTGAGGGCGGCCAATCTGCCTGTCAGGCGCTGGACGTCTCTGGCTGACTGCGGGGGCGTCATGTTGATGATGGCCTGAATTTTGGTTGGGTTGGCCTCGATGCCGCGGTGTGATACCAGGTAGCCCAATATTTTCCCCTGGCGAACGCCGAAGACGCACTTTTCGGGGTTTAGGCGAAGTCGTGCGTCCCGCATGTTCGCAAATGTCTCGGCGAGGTCAGCAAGATGGTCCTCCTTGCTCCTGCTGGCGACGACGATGTCGTCCACATATGTGAATATATTTTTGCCGACTTGCCCCTCAAGCACTGTTTTGGTAAGCCGGTAGAAGGTGGACCCGACGTTCTTGAGTCCCTCCGGCATTCTGATGAAGCAATATGTGCCGAAGGGTGTTATGAAGCTGGTGCTGGCCTTGTCTTCCTCCTTCATATATATTTGATGGTAACCGGAGAAGCAGTCGAGGAGTGACATGACTTTGCACCCGGCCGCGCTATCGACTATTTTGTCGATCCGAGGCAGCGGGAAGTTGTCCTTTGGGCAGGCCTTGTTGAGACTGGTGAAGTCGATGCACATTCGCCACTTGCCGCTCTTTTTCTGCACCATCACAACGTTGGAGAGCCACGTGGGGTAAGCCACTGGCTCGATAAATTTGGCTTCCAGGAGGCGATGTACCTCGGCCTTGGCGGCTTCTGTCTTCTCGTCGGACATTTTGCGGAGCCGTTGTTTTTCGGTCTCACCGAAGGGTCGATTCCCAAGCTGTGCTCAATTATGGATCGGCTGACCCCTACCAGGTCGAGGGCGGACCAGGCGAAGACGTCTTTGTTCTTGGACAAGCAGAAGAGGAGTTTCTCCTCGTCATGCGAAGTGAGGTCTTCGCTGATGGTGATTGTCTGCTTGGGCGTGGCCTGGTCGAGGGGAACAGTCTTGGTCCCATCGTTGCTCTACAGTTGTGCCTTGTCGTGTTCTTTGTCGGTTGGGCTGGCGGACGCAGGGACCTCGCGCTGGGCCGTGAGGCAGTGCACATTTCTTTGCCCGGGGACGAAGTCCCGCTCTATGTTGCGCGCAGTCTGCTGGTTGCCGTAGACCGTGATGGCGCCTAACGGACCTAGTATCTTCATGCACAGGTAAAGTCCGTGAATGGCGGCCTCAAACTTGTTGATGGAGCCCCGGCCCATAATGGTGTTGTACGGATATACCATATCCACGATATCGAAGGTCACTTGCTCACTTCGGGCATTGGGTGCTACACCGAAGGAGAGAGGCAATTCTATTTTGCCGACGGGAAATGTGCCCTTGCCGCCGAAACCATACAACGGGTTGTCCGAAGGCTTTAGCAGGCTGTGGCTTATGCCCATGCGGTCGAAGGCATGGAGGAAGATGATGTCTGCTTGACTGCCATTGTCGACTAGGACTTTGTGCAGGTCCCAGCCTGCCACGCTGCAGTTGATAACCATGGCGTCGATGTGGGGGGCGCTGCGCAGATCAACGTCTCGGGCGTCGAAGGTCAGTGGAACATGGGACCACTTCGTCTGCACGACCGGACCGGTGATGGCGACGTGGTTGATGCTGCGGTAGTGGTCCCGCTTCTGCCGCTTCGTGTCGAAGTCGGTGCTGGACCCCCTAGTGATCATATGAATGACTCCGCGATACGGTTGATCGGCGAAGTCCTCTTGTTTTGGGGCATGGGGGTGGTGGATGTTTTGTTCTTGCTGGTGTGGAGGTGGTGGTGGGGGAGGTACGATTTGTACTTCCTGGTGGTGTTGGTATGCGTGGTGCGGTGGATGCGGAGCGGGGGCGTGGATGTATGGTGGAGGGGGTTGCTGATATGTGTGTGCGACAACTCTAGGGTTGTCGGCTGGTTGCGCCCGTGCCATCCTATCTCTGGTGGCCTTCGTCTCTGGGCAGTCTCTGGTTTGGTGGGCACAGTCTTCGCCGTGAAACAAGCAGTAAAATTGGCGTGGTGGTTGCGCACGTCCCCGGCCCTGTCCGCGAGCTCCGTTTCCGCGGCCCTAAGGGGGATATTCCTGGCGGCGAGGGGCCTCACCAGTGGGGTGCTGGTTGGCGATGTTGTGCACCTGCTGCTGATTGCGGCCGTCCCGACCGGAGTCTGGCTGCGGAGTCCTCGTCCACGTGCGGCTGGACTGTGGAGCATCTTTGGGTTTCCTCTGAGACTCAATTTTGTGCTGGTGGAGTTCTTCGGATTTAGCATATTTTTCAAATAGCTGATACAACTCCTGGAGGTTCTTGGGCGGATCCCTGATGCAGTGGCTGTAGAGGACGCCGGCCCGAAGGCCACTGATGGCGTAGTGGATGGCGATTTGGTCATCGACCGAGGGGAGCTATGACTTGAGTGTCAGAAACTTGTGGTAGTACTCCCGCAGAGTCTCCTTTTCCAGCTGCTTGCAGAGTGAGAGTTCGGCCAGGGCATCGGTGTCTGGGCGGTATCCTTGGAAGTTGAGCAGAAATTTGTCCCGGAGCCTTCTCCAGGAGTCAATGGACAACAGGGGCAATCTGGTGAACCAGGTGAGAGCTGGGCCCTCGAGGGCAATGATGAAAGACTTGGCGATCGTGGCGTTGTCCCCTCCGGAAGATGCAATGGCGACCTGATAACTCATGATGTACTGTGCTGGGTCAGTACTGCCATTGTACTTGGGATAGGTCCCTGCCCGGAAGTTGGCAGGCCATGGTGTCACTTGCAGGTGTGGCGCCAGGGGACTTCGCTCGTCGAGGTAGTTGACACCTTGGAATGCCGCGGCGTGTGGGATGGCGTGGTCGCGGTGGGGAAAGTGCAGGTCTTCGACTTGTGCGCGCTGTTGCAGGGGTGGCCCGTGTTGCAGGCCGAAGTGGCCTTCACGCTGCATTAGCGCGATCTCTTGCTCGAGCTCCTGGGCCTTCTGCTCTTCGTCTCGTATCATTTGCCGAACCTTGGCTTGTGCAGACACACGTTGGCGCTTGGCCTCAAGTATCTCTTTTTGCTTCTGGAGATTGCGGTTCTTGATGCGTAGGGCGCGCAGCTATAGCTGTTCTTCTGCTGAGACACCGATGACTTCACCGTCCTCGGTGAAGTCCGTGCCCTCTGGTGGAGCGAAGCCTGGGGGAGGTTGCGGCTGTCCTTAAGGGCCGCAGGTGCAGAGAGCGTCGTCTTCGCAGGTGCAGAGAACATCGTCTTCAGTGGCCTCTTGGTGGGTGGAGTGGGTGAGTGCGAGGGCCTTGCCCTTTTTTGCGGCCAGCAGTGCTGCCTTCGCAGCCTCGTCAGCCTTCGAGCTAGCTTTCTTGGGTGCCATCGCGGGTGGTTTTTTTCGTAGCACGAACGGTGGGTGCCAAATGTTGGAACTTGCTCTCCGGTGCAAGCTGATCCAACGGGGGAGTGTAGCAACGCAAACAGGGTTTAAGTACGAGATGGCAATAGCTCTGTTAATCTAGCCTCTCACGGGCACTGTGCGGGGGTATTTATAGGTATCTGAGTGCCCAGCGTCCCGTGTTAAGGACGCATGTGCCCTCAGACACCTAGGTTATCCCCGGAATATTCCCATAAAGCGGGGTTATAGACCGTAATTACAGGGAGGCCTTTACAAATTAGGCCCGTAACGTGCAACGGCCACGCAGGGCCTGTTACAATGGGCCGGATCGCACGCGGGCCTCCATTCTGGACGAGGTCGCAAGATGAGACGACCTCGTCACAGGTCTTCGTCCGGCGGTGTATGAGACGAAGGGTAAGTCTGCCCGTTGTCTTGTCATCGTTGGCGCAACGAGTACGACGAAGGCCTCGAGCGAAGGGTGGCGTCTTCGCCTTCGCCCCAACATAGGGTTTCAAACAACTCCTACACTTAAGTGCACATTCAATCCTACAATCATTAAATGTAGTAAAATAGCATAAATAACAGGTTATGCATAAAACCGGGGCTTGCCTTCCAAAGCAGTGGTAGGCAGATCCTCTGGTGCAGGCTCTGGGGCTGGATCCGGGGCTACCTCCTGAGCAGCTCCTTGCTCCGGCACGAGGACGTACTCTCCGTCAGTGAGGTTACAGTCTATCGAAATGCAATGAGTATGTATGTCATGATTATGCAGGATTTAATAACATTATGCTAAAGGAAGAAAATCTAAGTTAATGAGTAACTTAGGGTTTCTTGGTCATACGTGGCTTTTAGTGTTTTATGCTTATCTCTCTTGGTTTAGGTTTTGTTAGGGATAGGCATAGTGGATTGGTATTTCCTTTATATATTTCAGTGGACAATTTACAAAGGGTTTTAGGATGACACTAATTTCCATTATTCCTTTTCCCTTTCTTTATTTTCTATTTATGAAATCTAGTGTAGGTTTGAACTATAACAGTGAATTAACTTTTTCCAAAAATCCTGTAAAAATTACAGTGGCTTGCCATTGGTCAATATAGCCTGTTCTAGGACTTTGAGGTTCAATTTGAAAAGGCTATCCTCTAGACAAAAATAACAAAAGTTGTGTAAATGAGCCACTTTGCACTACAACTCTTAATTAGGGGTGGGTTCTGTCCTAAGGGTTATTTTTGTTGGCACCTAACAGTAATAATAAGCTTCTATGCCAAAAATCACAGAAAGCTAAGGGATGGTTATTTAGTTGTGATTTTCCAAAGTTTTAATGCCAAAAAGGCACTTTCAACTACCTTGTCATTTGAAAAATGTCAAACAGCAGACTTCATATTTTTCCTATGTTCTTCATAACAAAGCATTAACTATCCCAAGGGTTGGGGTGTTTTCACCTTGGGGTTATTTTTGTAGGGTTTTTCTAAGTTTTCCTTGTTTTCTTAAAATAAAAGGTATCCTATTTATTTTATACTAAACCAGAGTATAATAGATTTTTCTAGTGAACTACACTGAATGAGGGGACTAACAAAGGTATGGGTGCTCCCTGGTTCCTTAATTAAATCACCCTTCTTATTTTCTTTAACTTTAAACATAATGTGAAATAAATGGCCAAAGCTACCTTAATGGGGTGGACAGAGGGGTTTAGCATTTTTAAATTGGTCAGTAGGTGGTCATAAACTTCTCCAAATTTTCTTAACCTTGGTCAAATAGTGCAACTATTTTTCTTCCTATTATTTAGCTTTTGGCCAAAACAATAATTAAATCAGAACCCTAAAGTTTTCTGCAGTACATAGGGGTTTTATATTTTTCTTAAGTAGTTTATATTATTTAAGATCCGACAAAATTGGTTTGACTAAATTTGGATTAATAAAACAGAAGATATGAATTATTTAAGTTCTGTTCAAATTTTAAATCAGATTTAATAAAAGGTTTCCTGGAAAAACACTTTGCACCGAGGTCCTTGGGTTATTTCTAAACTAACTCTCTCAGTTATACCCCCGCACTACTATTCATCTGAGTCACTGACTTTGTGCAAAACCCCCTAGCTTTCTTTTCTTCTCCCCCGCGGTCCCTCCCTAGGTTTAAACAGTACCCGCGAGAAAGAAAAGGGTGGCGCTGCTTACCGGCGGCGAGAGAGGTCCGGCGATGGGCGGGGTTGGCTCCGGGAGGTTCTGACGGTCACAACGGTGTACGGCTCGACGGCGGGGATGGCCGGAATCGCCCGGTCCACGTGCGCAGGCGGGTGTTCTCGTCGGCGGCGGGTGTGCCGGCCAAACCACGACGACCTAGTCCAATCCAATGGCACGGTGAGCTTCACAGTGTGACGTAGAGGCGGTGTGCACAAGGAATCGAAGAATGGAGCAGAGGATTACCCGGTCTACGCTCGCCGGCGGTCGGATGGAGTCCGGTGACCGTGGACTGGCCTCTCCGGTGAAGCAAACCTCGATTCCTCGCTCGGGGAGCTTCACCGAGGTGTGCTCAGTCTTTTCGGAGGGCTAGACGGGGTTGGGAAGGGCTTGGCTGGCCGGTCTACGGTGGCAGGGAGATCGGGCAGCCGAGGACTCGCCGTGCACGGGCAAACGCTGGTGAGTTTGGGCTCCGGTGAGGTCGAGCGTGCGCGGAGGGGTACGGTCGAAGTCCCTAGAGGTTTTATAGGCGCGAGCGCGCGCAACGGTGCCGACTTGGCTTTGGCGCGACGCAGGGCACGCGAGGTCGGGCGCGGGCTTGCTCTGGCGCGCAGAACGCATCGAACACGTGGAGGTGTTCATCTGCCCGTGTTCAAAAGCTTGTTGAGATCGCAAACGTGCAAATCTTGGCAAAAATCCGGCGCAGACCTCTTCCTGGCACCTATGGCTATCTCTTATATGTGAGTTCCAAGGGAAGATAAGTCCTAGGTCAGAAGATATGCAGACGCCAAATCTAGCTTGTCCCCCTGCCCGCTGCGCGACAAAAGTGATGCCAAGACATGTCAAATGTCAAGGGCTCGGTCTCAACTTTTTCCAAGGGGTGCCTTAGGTGGTATGCCACATTTTTGGTATAGAACTTAGGTGGTTTTGGTGCCATCTTCAAGGTGAACACGGTGGATTCTTAGATTAGGTGTAGATTTTGACTTGGAGAGAATTAGAGAGCTCTAGCTCTTTCTCTACTTAGAAAATGGATTTGGGGTTTCTTAAGGGGTCTTTTAGCAATGTTTCCTCTCTATGTTTGTAGATTAATAAGTTACTTAACTTCATGCCCAAGGTTTGGTCATGTTTTGCACCTTTGCTTAATCTCTCCCTGTCACACCCGGTTTTGGAAGGTAAACCGAATGCGAACCATGTACGTGCCAGGTTCAGAAATTCACGTACACGGCGATTACATAAATGACTCATCATAGCACAATGCTTCGAATAACAATAAAGAGTAAGTAATAATATAAAGACTAGAGCCATTTACATAATATAATCAAAGTACACAGAACAGAAACGTAGCCAACGTAAATAAACCCACCACAGGCAGCTGACTGGGGGAGGTCGCTAGCCTAATCCTCGAACTCGTCGAAGTCCTGGGACTCCTGGAGATCCGCCTCGACGCCTTATTCTTTACCTGAGCATAGATTGCACCAAAGGCAACCTGGTGTTTTGTGAAAGCAAGGGTGAGTACACATCAACGTAGTCAGCAAATGTCCCGTTTGGCTGAGGTGGACTAGCTTTATGTGGGGTTAAGCTCAAGCAGTTGCTTTTAGTTGGTCAGATATTTATTATCAGTGGAAGCCAAGTTTTAGTAATAAACAACCCGTGAACCATTTCCTCATCGAGGAACATCATCATCATCATAGTCGAACCAAAACCATAAACATAACCATTGTATCTCAGATCATATGTATCTCTAATCAAAGAGGATCCCAAGGCCACTCATAACCGTGAGCACGACTGATATATCAGTTTCATTACCCTCTGCAGAGGTCGCACACTTTACCCATGAGCCGTGATTCCCGTTTTGCCCGGGGATCATGACTCCCCATTGATCACTTCCTAGGTGGTCCGGCAGGGTATCACTACGTAGCTTTTACAAAGATTCCCTAGAGGTCATAGCCGCCCGTTAGGTTTCTCCAGTTTGATAAACACAGTACCTCTCCCCGAAGAGGGGTGACTAACAAAAGCAAAACGAAAGAACCTCGGCACCCAGCCTCGGCAGAGCAAGCACTGTGCCTGGACCCCATTGACGACACGACGGCGAAGCAACTACACCTCTAGTTCCTCTAATTAATTAGCTAAGGGCATCCCATTTCACCCTCATGGTTGCACTGTTATCCCGGGTGGTCTCTCAACGAACAGGTCCTTACGGAGAGGTACTCGGGAAACGGCCCGAGCCCCCTAAAATGCCACAAGTATATCACCATCGTATCCAAAATAAAAGCATCGTATCATCAAGTAATTCTCATCATGTTCGTTGATTAGAGTAAAGCGCTAGCATGTAGTTAACCATAGTAACCCAAAAGGAAAATCAAGGACAAGGTAAATAGAAAGCTAGTAAATCCTTAGGTTGTTCATAGTATGCGGAACAGTGTATTATAAAATAAATGGGACATAATGGGACAGAGGACACTTGCCTTCACCAAACAGATGCTCAGGGTCTTCGATCTCGTAGGACTCGAAGAGCTTGATCTCAGGACCGGTGGTTCACCAAATCTTGATCGTCGATTCCTCGAAGCTCGGGAATAGATTGCAATCTATTCGCGACGCGCAGCGAATACGAACAGGCACAAACAAACAACCATATATATGCATAAGAACATTACACCATTCAAGTAAAACATAATAAAATACGCAAAATAAAATAGAGGGTGTTACTACGGTCACACGAGGACAAAGAAACGCGACGGTCGAGGCTACGGTCGAGAGGTTATCGCGTCCACACTAAACGAGTGTTAATCATAATATCTAATTCGACATTGTAAATTATAAGTAATATTTATAATTTAGTTCGATTAATCCGCTATGCTAATGAATGTCAGTCAAATTAGTAATTTAATTAACACGAGAGATTCTACGCGAGGCGAACTTACGATACACGAAATAACACGACAGCGTGAAAACGACGCGCGGACACGCGCGACACAGCACGCTGACAACACACGAAACAGCGCGCACGACCAACGCGAATGACGCGTGAATCAGCACGCCACCACGTGTGGAACAGCACGTGCGACACCGCTATAGCACGAACAGCACGATGATGCGCACACGACGCACGACTAATACACGAAATAATGTGCGCGACAACGCGCGATACTCGCTAACAGATAACGCGATTACACTAAACAAGTATTGCTAGAACATTAGTTTGGCATAATTATATTGATTGACATTTATCAAATATAAATTAACAACTACAATTTAGTTTTGACTAAATTATTGTTTTAATGGTGGACGATTAAACTAATAATTATTTAACTGACCAGAGTGATTATAAGTGAACGATTATAATGAAACGATTAATTAATATGCGCGGACGGCGTGCGATGCACGAGAACGACACACGGCATTATGCGCGACACGCGAAAACAGCGTGCGCGACACACGCGAAAGCAATCCATGACGACGCGGGAAGAGCACGATGACGGCGAGCGCCATACATGAATAATGCGTGACGACACGCGACAAGGCGTGAAACAGCACGCGGACGGCACACGAAGCAGTGCGCGCGACGCCACACGAACAACGCATGAGCGACACGCCCGAACGACGCGCGCGAAACAGTATGTGCGACACCATACGAACGATGCACGAATCAGCACGTGCCCACGTGCGAAACTACACGTGCGACACGCGAGAAAAGCTAAACAGACGTCACCTTTACCTTAAACAAGTATTAATTGAAAACACCAGAGTTGATACTAACCACCTCAACTTGAATCTATAGATTCGCCATTTTAAAAACTATATCTTAATTATAACTAGAATGTCGTTCAAATAAACCTCGGATAAACGATTAACTAAGTAATTAAGAAAAATATGTGTTGCGACAAAGCAATATTTGTAACACGTATTTGAGGTTATTACTAAGTCGATACGACTAGAACGAGTCGAAATGGGTTTACGACGCATTACACGTTGAGTAACTAATAATTCATGGCTAATAAATGACGCGACATATGAGAACTGCTAAACACGCGTCACGATTACACTGAGCAAGTACTGAATCATAATATTTTTGTTGGTACTAATCACATTAACATACATTTATAAAAGCGCAACTTATAAATTAAATTGTATTTCAGCTAACCATAGGACAAACAAATGATTAATTAATTGATTGAAACATGTGCTGCGACGAAATTATATTTTTAACAGGTACACGACCTTATTATAAAACTAACGTGACTAGAACGATACAAAATGGATTTTTAATGCGAAATATACCGAATAATTAACAATCTCACGGATTAGACGATGTGGCGCATTTCTATTGGCTCAAGATTTGCCACACAAAAGGTTACTAAGGACACAGCCACATAGGATCTAGAGGGGTGGGATCCCATGTGGCTAGCTTCTTCCCAAATCCTACTGCACGGTTGTTCTTCTTCCTTGGACCATCTCTCTCCATGGAAAAAATAGCAGCAAGGGGAGGGGAAAGGAAGGGGCGTGGCCATGGGCTGCTTGGCCGGGGTTGCTGGGTTTGCTGCAGGGATGGCGAGCAGCGTTGCTCGCGCACGCAGGGGCTGGAATGGGCGCTGTGCCGCTGCTGGCCACGCTGCGCGCAGGGTGCCATGGCCGCGGCCGCGACCACAAGGTGGCTGGCTAGGCTGGGGAACATGGCGAGGGGCACAGACCGGCCATGGGGTTAGGGCGGGGCTCGACCGCGCGAGGGAGCAGGGCGCCGGGCGCCTGGGATCTCCGGCCACGACGGACAGGCCACTGACGGGGAGCGGGCTGGCCGGCTGCGCGCTGAGCCCGCAGCCGCGCAGGACTGGTCGAGGGAGCAGGGGTTGGGTGGGCTGCTAGCCACGACGGCAGCAAGCCACCGGCCACGCACAGGGACGGGGAGGGCAGCTCGCTGGGATGAGTTTGCCGGAGCCCGAGCGCACAAGGCACGCGACTGGGGGACGCGCGCGATTCAGTAGGGAGCGTGGAGCGCGGTTGGCGGCCTGGGGGCTGGGCTACGCGCTGGCCAGTGGGGAGGCCACGGCAGGGGGCGAGCCGCGGTGCAGGGCCTCCTGGCCGCGACGCCGTGCGGGGCTGCCGGACTTGGCCGCGCAACGGAGGAAACGGGAGCCACGCGGGGTCTCACCGGGAGGAAACGAATCGCTCGGTTGGGGGACAGAGAGTACTGCTCACCGGGGAAGGAGAACGGCACAACGCGGGGCTGCAGGGAGAGTCCGTCGAGGGCGAGAGAGGATGGGGAAGGGGAGAGAGGGGAGAGGACTCACCTGGAACCGCCGGATTCGTGGAGACGGCAGGCTCTCGCTGCTACGACGGTTATGGCGAGGTGCTCGGCATGGCTATCCATGCACAGGGGGGGAGAGGAGAGTGGGGACTGGTCGAATATGGGAGTGGGTGGTTTTTCTTCTAGCGTCATGGGCGTGCTGTGTGAGAGGGAGGTTAGGAAGACGCATCGGCAGGCTTTGGCGCGCGGGACTTACATCAACTGTGTCGCACAAAACAGCCAACGGCCGAGGCGAAAGGTTATGTGACGGCGGGGTGGGTTTATATAAAAAGAGCGAGCGTGGGAGATGATTGCCAAATTCGTCGCGGATCACGTTCTAGCCAAGCGAAAGAGACGGTTGTGCAACGAATTGCACGAGACAGTGTAAGACGAAGACTGAGTCAGACAAGTGCTAGACAGGGTCATATAAAATTAGACGAAGACGACCAGAGCTAGCCCGCGAGCCCAAGATGATGTGGTGGATGCCGAAGGGGTAGATAGGAATAGACGGGGATCGCCGACGCGAGCAGCATGCCGTTCGTGAGAAGATGTGGTTCGGTGATCTCACGAAAAAGGGCACGAGATCTGGAACAGGTTCGACAAGGGGAAGAAATATATATTTATTATAGAGTTTCCAAAATATTATAGTTTTCACAACTACCACATTTTAGGTATTTAATTAATATTAGAGAAACTGAAATTTATATTTAATACTCGAAGAAACGTTTCGAGGGTTCCCAAAAGTTTTTCGGAAACATAAACAAGATAATCCGATAAAGTTTGAAAACCTTTGCACTTATAAACACTATGCAACGACATGAATGCAACAATCAAAGCTTCTCCAGGATTTTATTTTACTACGTGAACAACTTATATATATATACCTATTATATAATAAATTAACTCTCCATTATTTAGAAAAAAAAGAGAAGAAAAGTGGTAAAGGAGAGAGTAACACCTAAATTTGGTGAATATTAGAAAAGAAATTTTATACCCCAAATTCAGGGTGTTACAAATCTAACCCCCTTAACAGGAATCTCGCCCTCGAGATTCAAGAAGAGGCTAGCAAGAAAATAAGATTGGTTCATCAGTTAATCGTGGCTTTCTTGAGTTGTCTTTCACTCTTCAAGCTTAACTTGTGGACTGGTTGCTTTGATTTTCAGACGCTCGAGACCAATCGACGCAAATCTTGAGGATCTCATGGACCTGTGGGTTAGGACCCACACACGCTTTCGTTGCGCCACTCTAATCATGTTGGTTGATGTTGATCGCATTGTCTTCATTGGGGTTAGCGGCTAACCCCCTTAACAGGAGCGTTGATATGCACTTGGTGAAGATGCTGCCGACTCTGATCTTGACTGTTGGAGTTGGAGGTTGCCAAATGGACAGGTGCAAGAGGAAAGAATAGCGAGAAAAGGTAAGTATAGACGGATTAGAGAGAGCAGGGGGGAGAACCCAACTACCTAACTATATGGCACTTACCTAGTAAACTGATGCCATTGCGGACCCGGGGCCACAACACACCAACACTCATCACAAAGAAGCAAATCAGTCATAACACAAAGACAAACAGCACAAGCATACAACAACAAACATCTCATTGCTATACGTAACTTTTAATTAAATGGTGGTCTTTCCTTAACAAGAGGACCATCGAAAGGCAAGGGGAATGATAAGTCATGCCGAATAGGGGCATGAGCATTATAAAGGATGGAGCTAAAGCAAGGATTGTAACCGACAGGGAGAGAATGCAACCAAGGTCAGGATAGGTAAAACACCATTCTCAAATCGAGATGGGAAAGATGATATTTCAAAAGGCAGGCATTAGATAAGCATCATGGAAAGATCTAGTGGTGACAAAGGTAAATGAGGTAACAGACAAAAGCATATCAAAAGGCCGAATTAAGACAAGATTTGCAACGCGATAGAGGAATAAGGAACGAACAAGAGCGGGGAGGGATAAGACATCACTCTTGGAATGAAATGGGAGAGGGCGGCTTTAAGATATGGGTACATGGTAAGCATCTAGGTAAGGATCAAGGGATGACAAGGGTTAAGGTGATAACAGTCAAACACATAATAAAGGATGTATTTTAAACAGGACTAGCAAGGTGTTAGAGAAGGGGGAGCAGTCAACAATGAATTAGATGAGGCATTATCCTCGAGCAGAGATGGAAAAGAGGAGGTTTTGAAGAGTAGGTTCAAAGTAAGCGCGAATACAAGGGTATATATATTACAAGGGTTAAAGGTGATAATAGACAAGAATGCAATAGAGGAGGTATAGGGGCATAAAAAAACGAAAGATATAAATACCATAAAGGATGAAATTAAGACATGGCATGCAAACGAAAAAGAAGGGGTATGTCCAAGGGCCAGATAGGTAATCACCACTCTCAAATTGAGGTGGAAGAGAGGGGATTTTTTTAAAAGTAGGAATAAAGATGGGTATCAAGGCAAGATCGATGGACGACAATGTGAGGGTGATAGCAAATAAAAACCCATCAAGGGATGGAATTAACACAAAACTCGTAAGGCGACAAGAAGTGAAAAGAAATCAAGGGAGAGGTAGGTAACTCGCAATTTCTCAAACTGGGTGGAAAGAAAGGGGATGCCTTTAAAAGATAAGTTCAAGGTGAGCATTTAGGTAGAAGACCTCAATATCGCAAGGGTCACAGGCGACAACAGACAAGGGTATGCGAGAAAATATGAAGGCATTGGAGAACCAGTGGTATGAGTACAACAAAGAATGGAGTTGCACCCAAGCTTACACGCGGTAAAGAAGAGGATATAGCCAAGGGTGAGGTAAGTAAAACACCACTCTCAAATTGGGATGTGAGATTGGAGATTTTAGAGAACGGACATAATGTAATTACCAAGGTAGGATCGAGAGATAAGAAAGGTAAAGGTAATACCCAACTGGAGCACAACAAAGGATGGAGTTAAAAACTCGCAAGCGACAAGGAAGTGGATATGACCAATGAAAATAGGTAAAATAAAACTGTAAAATTGAGATGGAAGAGAGAAGGTTTTAAAGGATAGGTATAACATAAGCATCAAGGTAAGATATAGAAGTGACAAGGGTAAAGATTATAATCGTAAAAAGCATAACCAAGGATAGAGTTAAGGCAAGACTCGCAAAGTGGCGAAGTGGAGAAAATAATCAAGGGTAAGATATGTATGGTTCCAACGGAAGGGTTGAAGTAAAAATCATTTACTGAGGAAAGTGACAAGAAATTAACAAGATCACCAAGGATGTGCAAAATAAAAATGACCGCTCATGAACCGTTAAGGAACAGGGGTGGTCAAGGTCATGTAAGCTGAAATGTTTTGAACAGTCATTGAGGTATGAAGATAAGCATAAAAAATATGAGTATGCAAGATTTCAAGAAGATGAGCATACAAATACCAAGAGCCAAGAAATTGCTGAAAGACAGCATCTTAACAATAGAAGAGGAAAGGGTCTCAAAAGATAGGAAGATCATGGACATATAAACTGAAATGTCTAAGTAGGCAGTAGAAATTTAGAGGCAAGTATTCGAAACAAGAGTATTAAAGGGGTACAAGCATGTCAATGCCAAAGGACTAGAGTTCGCCAGATGGTAGCAATTTAATGACGAAAGAGGAAAGAATCCCAAAAAGACAAGAAGGTTATGGTCAGGGGGCATCTACAAAGATATCGCAAGCACAAAAGTGAGATTAGATCTAATAGATTGAGAAGAGTATAGACCATACTAGAATAAAATACTTTTTGGCAAGAGGACATATAGGAGCACAACATAAAATTAGTCGAGGTGACTAATATTTTGAAGCAGAATCAAGGATGAGGTGAAGTAATAGAAAATAAGTCCTTAAAACGGCCAATGCTACTCTAGGATAGCGGTCCTACAGTCAGCAAGGCTTTGATACCACTTATGTCACACCCGGTTTTGGAAGGTAAACCGAATGCGAACCATGTACGTGCCAGGATCAGAAATTCACGTACACGGCGATTACATAAATGACTCATCATAGCACAATGCTTCGAATAACAATAAAGAGTAAGTAATAATATAAAGACTAGAGCCATTTACATAATATAATCAAAGTACACAGAACAGAAACGTAGCCAACGTAAATAAACCCACCACAGGCAGCTGACTGGGGGAGGTCGCTAGCCTAATCCTCCAACTCGTCGAAGTCCTGGGACTCCTGGAGATCCGCCTCGACGCCTTCTTCTTTACCTGAGCATAGATTGCACCAAAGGCAACCTGGTGTTTTGTGAAAGCAAGGGTGAGTACACATCAACGTACTCAGCAAATGTCCCGTTTGGCTGAGGTGGACTAGCTTTATGTGGGGTTAAGCTCAAGCAGTTGCTTTTAGTTGGTCAGATATTTATTATCAGTGGAAGCCAAGTTTTAGTAATAACCAACCCGTGAACCATTTCCTCATCGAGGAACATCATCATCATCATAGTCGAACCAAAACCATAAACATAACCATTGTATCTCAGATCATATGTATCTCTAATCAAAGAGGATCCTAAGGCCACTCATAACCGTGAGCACGGCTGATATATCAGTTTCATTACCCTCTGCAGAGGTCGCACACTTTACCCATGAGCCGTGATTCCCGTTTTGCCCGGGGATCATGACTCCCCATTGATCACTTCCTAGGTGGTCCGGCAGGGTATCACTACGTAGATTTTACAAAGATTCCCTAGAGGTCATAGCCGCCCGTTAGGTTTCTCCAGTTTGATAAACACAGTACCTCTCCCCGAAGAGGGGTGACTAACAAAAGCAAAACGAAAGAACCTCGGCACCCAGCCTCGGCAGAGCAAGCACTGTGTCTGGACCCCATTGACGACACGACGGCGAAGCAACTACACCTCTAGTTCCTCTAATTAATTAGCTAAGGGCATCCCATTTCACCCTCATGGTTGCACTGTTATCCCGGGTGGTCTCTCAACGAACAGGTCCTTACGGAGAGGTACTCGGGAAACGGCCCGAGCCCCCTAAAATGCCACAAGTATATCACCATCGTATCCAAAATAAAAGCATCGTATCATCAAGTAATTCTCATCATGTTCGTTGATTAGAGTAAAGCGCTAGCATGTAGTTAACCATAGTAACCCAAAAGGTAAATCAAGGACAAGGTAAATAGAAAGCTAGTAAATCCTTATGTTGTTCATAGTATGCGGGACAGTGTATTATAAAATAAATGGGACATAATGGGACAGAGGACACTTGCCTTCACCAAACAGATGCTCAGGGTCTTCGATCTCGTAGGACTCGAAGAGCTTGATCTCAGGACCGGTGGTTCACCAAATCTTGATCGTCGATTCCTCGAAGCTCGGGAATAGATTGCAATCTATTCGCGACGCGCAGCGAATACGAACAGGCACAAACAAACAACCATATATATGCATAAGAACATTACACCATTCAAGTAAAACATAATAAAATACGCAAAATAAAATAGAGGGTGTTACTACGGTCACACGAGGACAAAGAAACGCGACAGTCGAGGCTACGGTCGAGAGGTTATCGCGTCCACACTAAACGAGTGTTAATCATAATATCTAATTCGACATTGTAAATTATAAGTAATATCTATAATTTAGTTCGATTAATCCGCTATGCTAATGAATGTCAGTCAAATTAGTAATTTAATTAACACGAGAGATTCTACGCGAGGCGAACTTACGATACACGAAATAACACGACGGCGTGAAAACGACGCGCGGACACGCGCGACACAGCACGCTGACAACACACGAAACAGCGCGCACGACCAACGCGAATGACGCGTGAATCAGCACGCCACCACGTGTGGAACAGCACACGCGACACCGCTATAGCACGAACAGCACGATGATGCGCACACGGCGCACGACTGATACACGAAATAATGTGCGCGACAACGCGCGATACTCGCTAACAGATAACGCGATTACACTAAACAAGTATTGCTAGAACATTAGTTTGGCATAATTATATTGATTGACATTTATCAAATGTAAATTAACAACTACAATTTAGTTTTGACTAAATTACTGTTTTAATGGTGGACGATTAAACTAATAATTATTTAACTGACCAGAGTGATTATAAGTGAACGATTATAATGAAACGATTAATTAATATGCGCGGACGGCGTGCGATGCACGAGAACGACACACGGCATTATGCGCGACACGCGAAAACAGCGTGCGCGACACACGCGAAAGCAATCCATGACGACGCGAGAAGAGCACGATGATGGCGAGCGCCATACATGAATAATGCGTGACGACACGCGACAAGGCGTGAAACAGCACGCGGACGGCACACGAAGCAGTGCGCGCGACGCCACACGAACAACGCACGAGCGACACGCCCGAACGACGCGCGCGAAACAGTACGTGCGACGCCACACGAACGATGCGCGAATCAGCACGTGCCCACGTGCGAAACTACACGTGCGACACGCGAGAAAAGCTAAATAGACGTCACCTTTACCTTAAACAAGTATTAATTGAAAACACCAGAGTTGATACTAACCACCTCAACTTGAATCTATAGATTCGCCATTTTAAAAACTATATCTTAATTTTAACTAGAATGTCGTTCAAATAAACCTCGAATAAACGATTAACTAAGTAATTAAAAAAAATATGTGTTACGACAAAGCAATATTTGTAACACGTATTTGAGGTTATTACTAAGTCGATACGACTAGAACGAGTCGAAATGGGTTTACGACGCATTACACGTTGAGTAACTAATAATTCATGGCTAATAAATGACGCGACATATGAGAACTGCTAAACACGCGTCACGATTACACTGAGCAAGTACTGAATCATAATATTTTTGTTGGTACTAATCACATTAACATACATTTATAAAAGCGCAACTTATAAATTAAATTGTATTTCAGCTAACCATAGGACAAACAAATGATTAATTAATTGATTGAAACATGTGCTACGACGAAATTATATTTTTAACAGGTACACGACCTTATTATAAAACTAACGTGACTAGAACGATACAAAATGGATTTTTTAATGCGAAATATACCGAATAATTAACAATCTCACGGATTAGACGATGTGGCGCATTTCTATTGGCTCAAGATTTGCCACACAAAAGGTTACTAAGGACACAGCCACATAGGATCTAAAGGGGTGGGATCCCATGTGGCTAGCTTCTTCCCAAATCCTACTGCACGGTTGTTCTTCTTCCTTGGACCATCTCTCTCCATGGAAAAAAATAGCAGCAAGGGGAGGGGAAAGGAAGGGGCGTGGCCATGGGCTGCTCGGCCGGGGTTGCTGGGTTTCCTGCAGGGATGGCGAGCTGCGTTGCTCGTGCACGCAGGGGCTGGAATGGGCGCTGTGCCGCTGCTGGCCACGCTGCGCGCCGGGTGCCATGGCCGCGGCCGCGACCACAAGGTGGCTGGCTAGGCTGGGGAACATGGCGAGGGGCACAGACCGACCATGGGGTTAGGGCGGGGCTCGACCGCGCGAGGGAGCAGGGCGCCGGGCGCCTGGGATCTCCGGCCACGGCGGACATGCCACTGACGGGGAGTGGGCTGGTCGGCTGCGCGCTGAGCCCGCAGCCGCGCAGGACTGGTCGAGGGAGCAGGGGTTGGGTGGGCTGCTGGCCACGACGGCAGCAAGCCACCGGCCACGCACAGGGACGGGGAGGGCAGCTCGCCGGGATGAGTTTGCCGGAGCCCGAGCGCACAAGGCACGCGGCTGGGGGACGCGCGCGATTCAGTAGGGAGCATGGAGCGCGGTTGGCGGTCTGGGGGCTGGGCTACGCGCTGGCCAGTGGGGAGGCCACGGCAGGGGGCGAGCCGCCGTGCAGGGCCTCCTGGCCGCGACGCTGTGCGGGGCTGCCGGACTTGGCCGCGCAACGGAGGAAACGGGAGCCACGCAGGGTCTCGCCGGGAGGAAACGAATCACTCGGTTGGGGGACAGAGAGTACTGCTCACCGGGGAAGGAGAACGGCACAACGCGGGGCTGCAGGGAGAGTCCGTCGAGGGCGAGAGAGGATGGGGAAGGGGAGAGAGGGGAGAGGACTCACCTGGAACCACCGGATTCGTGGAGACGGCAGGCTCTGGCTGCTGAGACGGTTATGGCGAGGTGCTCGGCATGGCTATCCATGCACAAGGGGGGAGAGGAGAGTGGGGACTGGTCGAATATGGGAGTGGGTGGTTTTTCTTCTAGCGTCATGGGCGTGCTGTGTGAGAGGGAGGTTAGGAAGACGCATCGGCAGGCTCTGGCGCGTGGGACTTACATCAACTGTGTCGCACAAAGCAGCCAACGGCCGAGGCGAAAGGTTATGTGACGGCGGGGTGGGTTTATATAAAAAGAGCGAGCGTGGGAGATGATTGCCAAATTCGTCGCGGATCACGTTCTAGCCAAGCGAAAGAGACGGTTGTGCAACGAATTGCACGAGACAGTGTAAGACGAAGACTGAGTCAGACAAGTGCTAGACAGGGTCATATAAAATTAGACGAAGACGACCAGAGCTAGCCCGCAAGCCCAAGATGATGTGGTGGATGCCGAAGGGGTAGATAGGAATAGACGGGGATCGCCGACGCGAGCAGCATGCCGTTCGTGAGAAGATGTGGTTCGGTGATCTCACGAAAAAAGGCACGAGATCTGGAACAGGTTCGACAAGGGGAAGAAATATATATTTATTATAGAGTTTCCAAAATATTATAGTTTTCACAACTACCACATTTTAGGTATTTAATTAATATTAGAGAAACTGAAATTTATATTTAGTACTCAAAGAAACGTTTCGAGGGTTCCCAAAAGTTTTTCGGAAACATAAACAAGATAATCCGATAAAGTTTGAAAACCTTTGCACTTATAAACACTATGCAACGACATGAATGCAACAATCAAAGCTTCTCCAGGATTTTATTTTACTACGTGAACAACTTATATATATACCTATTATATAATAAATTAACTCTCCATTATTTAGAAAAAAAGATAAGAAAAGTGGTAAAGGAGAGAGTAACACCTAAATTTGGTGAATATTAGAAAAGAAATTTTATACACCAAATTCAGGGTGTTACACTCCCCTTCAACCAAGGTGTTTAGGAGATAGGGGTTCAAGAGAGGTCTAGGGTTTACTCCCTTCCTGTCCCAGGGGATAAGTGCACACAAGCTTGGGTAATGCTTTTGGTCATTCACATTTCTTGGTTAAAACTTAGTCTCCAAGGTTCTTATACTCTTCTCCTTAAGTTTCTTCCACATGTGATCATAGTCATTAGAGCATAGATGTGCCCTAACCATGGTAACACCTGGGGTGTTACACGACCGTCGCCCGTGCGGTGGACGAACAGCCGCGCCCCGCTTGGCGGCGGCAGGCAGCACTAGAGGCGGCGCCAAAGCCATCCAAGCCAAGGAGCCAGACACACGACAGCTGACGGCGCCCGCAGCTGGCCGACCCCTCGTAGCCGAAGTTCGCCTCCTCTGCAAGGCTGGTGAACATCCTTCTCCTCCAAATGCTGGAGGAAGAAGCAGATCACTAGCCCATGCGGAAGGCAGGACCACAACTCAGCTCGCCTTCCACCCCAGTGAGGATGATGAACATCCTTGAAGCTGAGGGCAGGGGGGAGGCCACAGCCCGGCTCGCTTCTCTCCACCACGAGGCGGGAGATTGCAGCCAGGCTGCATGATGAAAATCCTTGAAGCCGAGCGATGGCAGAAGAGCGCCAACCCCCATGGGGTCGCGCTCCTCCGACAGCAGCAAGAAAGAGACAGGATTGACAACACCGCTGCGCAGGAAACAAAAAGCGCGCGCTCCCCGGTAGTGAGACCGCTGGGGGGTGGCCCTGACGGGGATCCTTCCAGCGAACACTGGCATGCCCCATCCAGAGGCACGGAAGGCGGAAGGGCGCGGTGAATGCAATAAAAGCGAGGCATGGCTACTGCCCGAGGGATGATCTCCTTTTTAAAGGCAGATTTCCTCGCTCGTGCCCCAAAGCATCACGAGCAAGGTCTCCCCCGATGTGCGCCAGGGTTCCCATTCTATGACATGGGGGCCAGGCCGCACATGTCGTACAAGCTGGCCCGAAGCGCGAAGAAGGCGAATCGTCGCGCAGGGAGCGTGCAACCGCCCTACGGTTACACGCCCTTCCACCTTCGCCGCAACCAGCGGTCAAGAAGGCGAACCGCCGCACAAGGAGCGTGCAACCGTACTACGGTTATTCGCCCTTCCATCTTCACCACAACCAGCGGTCAAGGAGGCGAACCGCCGCACAAGGAGCATGCAACCGCCCCGCAGTTACGCGCCCCCTCAGCTTCGCTCCAGCCGGAGGTCCAACCTCTAGCATGGGGGCCCGGGCCCACATGTCATACATCCGGCGCGCCGGGTCCTGGGTGCAGGAAAGTCGCACCGCCGCTTGCGCCAATACCACACCTTCTCGAGGCCATCGCAGAAGGCTAAGGAGATAAATTTTCAAAACCGACGCAGCGACTCGAGGCACCCCGCGCATGGCCCAACAAAGACATTGAGTACGGAGGTCATGGGCCAGTCAGCCGTAGGGGCAGGCGTGGCAGTCAGCGTGACCATAGGCGGGTCGGCAGTAACTGCACCAACGGGTGTGCAAGAGCAGCGAGCCAATCACCAGTCAAACTCTGGCCCCACCTGCAGGCTCGCATCCTCCCCTGAGGCGGGCCTAGGGGCAACTGTCGGTACCCTGGATTAGGGGTACCCCTTACTACGGTATAAAGGCACGATGCCTGCGCGGCTACCCTTAACCGCGCGGAGAACAGCCCCAGGGGTATCTCGTGAGTGGTTAAGGTGGCGTTCTCGGAGACGACGCCGTCAGGCCTAGAAGGCGCAGGACCCCTATGCGCACAACCCGGACGCCCGAAGTAAAGCAGCCCAGAACCATTGGATAGGGTTTGGACCCCATCAAGTGGGCTTAGTACCACCCATAACAAGGTCCTAGGAGAGGAAGTGTCGTAACCTAGGCATGGGTCTGGTATTGACGCGTGTCCAGGCTCTATCCGGGGCGCCTCCGCTCCCCGCTCAGCTGAAGGTCTAATGCGACCTCATGGCTGATTGTCTGTGACGTAGGCCAGCGGGCGGAGCGTGACATAAGGGCTCTGAGCTGCACGGCCTTTGCATTTATTGCGGAAGGGACTGAGAGCACCTAGAGGGGGGGTGAATAGGTGATCCTGTAAAAACTTGAAACTTAATGCCACAAAACTTGATTAGGAGTTAGCACAATAAAGCCAAGTGGCTAGAGAGGAGTTCTTGCAAAACACAATAACCACAAGGAGATCAACACAGAGAGGCATAGTGGTTTATCCCGTGGTTCGGCCAAGTCCAACACTTGCCTACTCCATGTTGTGGTGTCCAACGGACGAGGGTTGCACTCAACCCCTCTCAAGCGGTCCAAAGACCCACTTGAATATCACAGTGTTTTGCTTTGTTTCACTATATCCCGCTTGCGAGGAATCTCCACAACTTGGAGCCTCTCGCCCTTACAATTTGATGTTCACAAAGAATCACGGAAGTAAGGATGGGATGAGCAACACACACAAGACACAAAATCAGAGCAACAATACGCACACAAGTCACAACTTGAGCTCTCAACACAACTCAAAGAGTTCTCTACTCAAATGGAGCTCTAGTTGCTATCACAAAGAATCGAATGCGCGGAAATGAGGTCTTGGTGCTTAGGAATGCTCAAGGGATGCTTGGTGTATTCCTCCATGCGCCTAGGGGTCCCTTTTATAGCCCCAAGGCAGCTAGGAGCCGTTGAGAGCATTCCATGAAGGCAATTTTTTCCTTCTGTCGCCTAGCGCACCGGACAGTCCGGTGCACCACCGGACACTGTCCGGTGCGGATTTCTTTCCTATTCTGGCGCAGCCGACCGTTGGCGATTTGGAGCCGTTGGCGCACCGGACACTGTCCGGTGCACACCGGACAGTCCGGTGCCCCCTTCAGACCGTTGGCCCCGCCCCGCGTCACGCGCGGATTGCGCGGCCGACCGTTGGCTCACCGGATAGTCTGGTGAATTTTAGCCGTACGCCGCCGACAAAATCCCGAGAGTGGCCTTTTCACCAGAGCCAGCCTGGCGCACCGGACACTGTCTGGTGCACCACCGGACAGTCCGGTGCACCCAGACTGAGCAGAGTCTTGGCTGCTCGAGCCAAGTCTTTTCCAATTGTCTTTTCTCTGATTCTAGCACTTAGACAAATATGTTAGTACACAAAAACCAATGTACTAAGTCTAGAATCATACCTTTGTATTTATTTGCACTTTGTCCACCATTTGGCATAGTTTAACACTTAAGCACTTGTGTTGGACACTAAATCACCAAAATACTTAGAAATGGCCAAAGGGCACATTTCCCTTTCAATCTCCCCCTTTTTGGTGATTTATGCCAACACAACATAAAGCAACTAAAAGAAGTGCAATATCAATGCAATTTCAAACAAGAAATGATTTTGATTCAAATTTGGTTTATTTGGATCATTTTTTGCCACCACTTGGTTTGTTTTTGCAAATCAAACTCAATTTCCTATCTCTAAGTCAAATTCACTTGAAGAGACATAAAGAGAGGTATTCCGAGAGAAATTGATCAAAGATTCAAAAACTCCCCCTTTTTCCCATAGTCAAACATTCTCCCCACAAGAGATAGACTTTTAGCACTAAGAGACAATAAGAGTATTTTGACAAAACAAAACTCTACTCTTCTATTTTCAAAATTGTCAAGTGGTAGCTGATCCATTTCTTGCTTTGGCCTTATTTTCTCCCCCTTTGGCATCAAGCACCAAAACGGGATCAATCTTGGCCCTTAAACTCCATTTCCTCACCAAAATCTTTCAACTAAGAGTAAAAAGGCAATAAGAATATGAAGACGAACTTGGAGTGAGTTACCCTCTCATCGGAGTGCAGTGGAAGTCTTGCATGGTCCAAGTTCACCTGTCCCTTTCAATCTACATTTGAGACTAAATCAAGTAAACTCAAGCACATGGTTAGTCTTAAAGGGTCAAGTTGTAGCATGCCTCCCCCTAAATAAGTGCATCACTTGCAATTGGACTTGTGAGGTCTGGGGATCATGAGTACAACTTGAGCACCATAAATAAACAACAAAATGCATAAGGAACATGATCAAAGGCATAAACACATGTATGCTACAAATCAATCCAAGTTCCACGAATCTAAGACATTTAGCTCACTACGCAGCCTGCAAAAGGTCTTTTCATCTAAAGGCTTGGTAAAGATATCGGCTAGCTGGTTCTCGGTGCTAATATAGAACACTTCGATATCTCCCTTTTGCTGGTGGTCTCTCAAAAAGTGATGCCAGATGTCAATGTGCTTTGTGCGGCTGTGCTCAATAGGATTGTCCGCCATGCGGATAGCACTCTCATTGTCACATAGGAGTGGGACTTTGCTCATATTGTAGCCAAAGTCCCTGAGGGTTTGCCTCATCCAAAGTAGTTGCGCGCAATACTGTCCTGCGGCAACGTACTCGGCCTCAGCGGTGGATAGGGCAACGGAGGTTTGTTTCTTAGAACTCCACGACACCAAGGACCTTCCTAGAAATTGGCACGTCCCTGATGTACTCTTCCTATCGACCTTACATCCAGCATAATCGGAGTCTGAATATCCAATTAAGTCAAAGGTAGACCCCTTTGGATACCAGATCCCGAAGCAAGGCGTAGCGACTAAATATCTAAGAATTCGCTTCACCGCCACTAAGTGACACTCCCTTGGATCGGATTGAAATCTAGCACACATGCATACACTACACATAATATCTGGTCTACTAGCACATAAGTAAAGCAAGGAACCTATCATAGACCGGTATGCTTTTTGATCAACGGACTTACCTCCTTTGTTGAGGTCGACATGTCCGTCAGTTCCCATTGGAGTCTTTGCAGGCTTGGCGTCCTTCATCCCAAACCGCTTTAGCAAGTCTTGCGTGTACTTCGTTTGGGAGATGAAGGTGCCGTCCTTGATTTGCTTCACTTGGAACCCAAGGAAGTAGTTCAACTCGCCCATCATTGACATTTCAAATTTTTGAGTCATCACCCTGCTAAACTCTTCACAAGACTTTTGGTTAGTAGAACCAAATATTATGTCATCGACATAAATTTGGCACACAAATAAGTCACCATCACATGTCTTAGTGAAAAGAGTTGGATCGGCTTTCCCAACCTTGAAAGCATTAGCAATTAAAAAGTCTCTAAGGCATTCATACCATGCTCTTGGGGCTTGCTTAAGTCCATAGAGCGCCTTAGAGAGCTTACACACATGGTCGGGGTACCGTTCATCCTCAAAGCCAGTGGTTGCTCCACGTACACCTCCTCCTTGATTGGCCCATTGAGGAAAGCGCTCTTAACATCCATTTGGTACAACCTGAAAGAATGGTGAGCGGCATAGGCTAACAAAATACGAATCGACTCTAGCCTAGCTACAGGAGCAAAAGTCTCCTCAAAGTCCAAACCTGCGACTTGGGCATAACCTTTTGCCACAAGTCGAGCCTTGTTCCTCATCACCACCCCGTGCTCGTCATGTTTGTTGCGGAACACCCACTTGGTTCCCACAACATTTTGCTTGGGACGCGGCACCAGTGTCCAAACTTCATTACGCTTGAAGTTGTTGAGCTCTTCCTGCATGGCCAACACCCAGTCCGGATCTAGCAAGGCCTCTTCTACCCTGAAAGGCTCAATAGAAGAGACAAAAGAGTAATGCTCACAAAAATTAACTAATCTAGAGCGAGTGGTTACTCCCTTGCTAATGTCACCCAAAATCTAGTCGACGAGATGGTTCCTTTGAATCATCGTTCGAACTTGAGTTGGAGGGGCCTGTGGTGCTTCTTCCTCTTCAACTTGGACATCTTGTGCTCCCCCTTGATCACACGCCTCCCCTTGAGGTACCTGTTCATCATCTTGGGTTGGAGGGTGCACCGTCGTTGAGGAAGAAGGCTGCTCTTGTTCCTTGTGTTCCTGCGGTCGCATGTCTCCAATCACCATGGTACGAATCGCGTCCGTTGGAACATCTTCCTCATCTACATCATCAAGCTCAACTTGCTCTCATGGAGAGCCATTAGTCTCATCAAATACAACGTCGTTAGAGACTTCAACCAAACCCGATGATTTGTTGAAGACTCTATACGCCTTTGTATTTGAGTCATAACCTAACAAAAACCCTTCTACAGCTTTGGGAGCAAATTTTGAATTTCTACCTTTCTTCACCAGAATGTAGCATTTACTCCCAAAAACTCGAAAATACGAAACGTTGGGTTTGTTACCGGTTAGAAGCTCGTATGACGTCTTCTTGAGGAGGCGATGAAGGTAGACCCGGTTTATGGCGTGGCAAGCCGTGTTCACAGCTTCCGACCAAAACCGCTCTGGCATCTTGAATTCTCCAAGCATCATCCTCGCCATGTCTATAAGCGTCCTGTTCTTCCTCTCTACCACACCATTTTGCTGTGGTGTGTAGGGAGCGGAGAACTCGTGCTTGATTCCTTCCTCCTCAAGGTATTCCTCCACTTGAAGGTTCTTGAACTCAGACCCGTTGTCACTCCTTATCTTCTTCACCTTGAGCTCAAACTCATTTTGAGCTCTCCTTAGGAAGCGCTTGAGGGTCCCTTGGGTTTTAGATTTATCCTGCAAAAAGAATACCCAAGTGAAGCGGGAAAAATCATCAACAATTACTAAACTATACTTACTTCCCCCGATGCTGAGGTAGGCGACGGGTCCGAAGAGGTCCATATGCAGCAGCTCCAGGGGTCTTGAAGTAGTCATCACGTTCTTGATGTGATGAGCACTTCCCACTTGTTTACCATCTTCACAAGCTGCACAAGGTCTATCTTTTTCGAAATGCACATTTGTTAGACCTAACACATGTTCTCCCTTTAGAAGTTTGTGAAGGTTCTTCATCTCCACATGTGCTAGACGGCGATGCCACAGCCAGCCCATGCTAGTCTTAGCGATTAAGCATGCATCTAGACCGGCCTCCTCCTTTGCAAAATCAACTAAATAGAGTTTGCCGTCTAGTACACCCTTAAAAGCTAATGAACCGTCACTCCTTCTAAAGAAAGACACATCTACATTTGTGAATAAGCAATTATATCCCATATTACATAATTGACTAACCGACAAAAGATTATAACCTAGCGACTCTACTAAAAATACATTGGAGATAGAGTGCTCATTTGAGATAGCAATCTTGCCTAAGCCCTTAACCTTGCCTTGATTCCCGTCACCGAATATGATTGAATCTTGGGAATCTTTATTCTTGACGTAGGAGGTGAACATCTTCTTCTCCCCCGTCATGTGGTTTGTGCATCCGCTGTCGATAATCCAGCTTGATCCCCCCGATGCATAAACCTGCAGGGCAAATTAGGCTTGGGTCTTAGGTACCCAACTTTTGTTGGGTCCAACAAGGTTAGTGACAATAGTCTTAGGAACCCAAATGCAAGTTTTGTCTCCCATGCATTTTGCCCCTAATTTCGTTGCAACCACTTTCTTATCCTTTCTACAAATAGCAAAGGAAGCATTGCAAGCATGGTAAATTGTAGAATGGTCATTACTTACTTTCCTAGTTACATGAACAACATTTCTTCTAGGCATATGATGAACAACATTTTTCCTAGCAAAATTTCTATCATGCTTAATAGAAGAACTTGAAGCAATCATGGCATGAGAATCAAAAGCATCATAACTTCTATCATAATGAACATTCCTAGAATATCTCCTATCATGGTACATGAAAGCATCGTTCTTTTGAGCACTATTAGCCATAGGGGCCTTCCCTTTCTCCTTGGCGGAGATGGGAGTCTTATGACTTGTTAAGTTCTTGGCTTCCCTCTTGAAGCCAAGCCCATCCTTAATTGAGGGGTGTCTACCAATCGTGTAGGCATCCCTTGCAAATTTTAATTTATCAAATTCATTTTTGTTAGTCTTAAGTTGAGCATTAAGACTAGCCACTTCATCATTTAATTTAGAAATTGAAACTAGGTGTTCACTACAAGCATCAATATTGAAATATTTACACCTATTGCAAATTATAACATGTTCTACACAAGAGGTTGATTTACTAGCTATTTCTAACTTATCATTCAAGTCATCACTTATGCTTTTTAAGCTAGAAATAGAGTCATGGCATGTAGACAATTCACAAGAAAGCATTTCATTCCATTTAACTTCTAAAGCAAGAGAATTTTGTGCATCTACAAATTTATCATGTTCTTCATACAAGAGATCCTCTTGCTTTTCTAATAATCTATTCTTATCATTCAAGGCATCAATTAATTCATTAATCTTATCAATCTTAGTTCTATCTAAGCCCTTGAACAAACTAGCGTAGTATATTTCATCATCGCTAGATTCATCATCACTAGAAGAAGCATAAGTAGACTTTCGAGTGTTTACCTTCTTCTCCTTTTCCATGAGGCAGGTGTGATGCTCGTTGGGGAAGAGGGACGATTTGTTGAAGGCCGAGGCGGCGAGTCCTTCGTTATCAGAGTCGAACGACGAACAATCCGAGTCCCACTCCTTGCCAAGGTGTGCCTCGCCTTTAGCCTTCTTGTAAGCCTTCTTCTTTTCCCTCTTCTTCTCTTGTTCCTGGTCACTATCATTATCGGGACAATTAGCGATAAAATGACCAATCTTACCACACTTGAAGCAGGAGCGCTTTCCCTTCGTCTTGCTTTTGTTGGGATGCTCCTTGCGACCTTTGAGTGCCGTCTTGAATCGCTTGATGATGAGGGCCATTTCTTCCTCATTGAGCCCCGCCGCCTCAACTTGTGCCACCTTGCTAGGTAGCGCCTCCTTGCTGTTTGTTGCCTTGAGAGCAATGGCTTGAGGCTCATGGATTGGGCCATTTAACGCATCATCGACGTATCTTGCCTCCTTGATCATCATCCGCCCGGTTACGAACTTTCCAAGTATTTCTTCGGGCGACATCTTGGTGTACCTAGGATTTTCACGAATATTGTTTACAAGATGTGGATCAAGGACAGTGAAAGACCTTAGCATTAGGCGGACGACATCGTGGTCCGTCCATCGTGTGCTTCCATAGCTCCTTATTTTGTTGACGAGGGTCTTGAGCCTGTTGTATGTTTGGGTTGGCTCCTCTCCCCTGATCATCGCGAATCTCCCAAGTTCGCCTTCTACCAACTCCATCTTGGTGAGCATGGTGACGTCGTTCCCCTCATGTGAGATCTTGAGGGTGTCCCAAATCTGCTTGGCGTTGTCCAAGCCACTCACCTTATGGTACTCATCCCTGCATAATGAGGCTAACAACACAGTAGTAGCTTGTGCATTTTTATGAATTTGTTCATTGATGAACATGGGACTATCCGTACTATCAAAGTGCATTCCATTTTCTACTATCTCCCATATACTTGGATGGAGAGAGAACAAGTGGCTACGCATTTTGTGACTCCAAAATACGTAGTCCTCTCCATCAAAGTGAGGGGGTTTACCGAGGGGAATGGAAAGCAAATGAGCATTGGAATTTTGCGGAATACGAGAATAATCAAAAGAAAAGTTTGAGTTAACCGTCTTCTTTTTCTTGTAGTCGTTGTCGTCGTTGTCCTTTTGGGAAGAAGAGGACACGTCGCTGTCGTCGTAGTAGACGATCTTCTTGATGCGCCTCTTCTTCTTCCCGTCCTTCTTCTTATGAGTTGAGCTAGAGTCAGTGAGCTTGTCGTCTTTCGGCTCATTGATGAAGGACTCCTTCTCCTTGTCGTTGATCACCATCCCCTTTCCCTTAGGATCCATCCCTTCGGGCGATTAGTCCCTTTCTTGAAGAGAACGGCTCTGATACCAATTGAGAGCACCTAGACGAGGGGGGTGAATAGGTGATCCTGTAAAAACTTGAAACTTAACGCCACAAAACTTGATTAGGAGTTAGCACAATGAAGCCAAGTGGCTAGAGAGGAGTTCTTGCAAAACACAATAACCA
The DNA here is from genome assembly GCF_902167145.1 of Zea mays. NCBI lineage: Eukaryota > Viridiplantae > Streptophyta > Magnoliopsida > Poales > Poaceae > Zea > Zea mays. Next base: position 109,148,415 of record NC_050097.1, on the reverse strand, counting down.
CAAGGAGATCAACACAGAGAGGCACAGTGGTTTATCCCGTGGTTTGGCCAAGTCCAACACTTGCCTACTCCACGTTGTGGCGTCCAACGGACGAGGGTTGCACTCAACCCCTCTCAAGCGGTCCAAAGACCCACTTGAATACCATGGTGTTTTGCTTTGTTTCACTATATCCCGCTTGCGAGGAATCTCCACAACTTGGAGCCTCTCGCCCTTACAATTTGATGTTCACAAAGAATCACGGAAGTAAGGATGGGATGAGCAACACACACAAGACACAAAATCAGAGCAACAATACGCACACAAGTCACAACTTGAGCTCTCAACACAACTCAAAGAGTTCTCTACTCAAATGGAGCTCTAGTTGCTATCACAAAGAATCGAATGCGCGGAAATGAGGTCTTGGTGCTTAGGAATGCTCAAGGGATGCTTGGTGTATTCCTCCATGCGCCTAGGGGTCCCTTTTATAGCCCCAAGGCAGCTAGTAGCCGTTGAGAGCATTCCAGGAAGGCAATTTTTGCCTTCTGTCGCCTGGCGCACCGGACAGTCCGGTGCACCACCGGACACTGTCCGGTGTGGATTTCTTTCCTATTCTGGCGCAGCCGACCGTTGGCGATTTGGAGTCGTTGGCGCACCGAACACTGTCCGGTGCACACCGGACAGTCCGGTGCCCCCTTCAGACCATTGGCCCGGCCACGCGTCACGCGCGGATTGCGCGACCGACCGTTGGCTTGGCCGACCGTTGGCTCACCGGACAGTCCGGTGCACACTGGACAGTCCAGTGAATTTTAGCCATACGCCGCCGACGAAATCCCGAGAGCGGCCTTTTCACCAAAGCGAGCCTGGCGCACCGGACACTGTCCGGTGCACCACCGGACAGTCCGGTGCACCCAGACTGAGTAGAGTCTTGGCTGCTCGAGCCAAGTCTTTTCCAATTGTCTTTTCTCTGATTCTAGAACTTAGACAAATATGTTAGTACACAAAAACCAATGTACTAAGTCTAGAATCATACCTTTGTATTGATTTGCACTTTGTCCACCATTTGGCATAGTTTAACACTTAAGCACTTGTGTTGGACACTAAATCACCAAAATACTTAGAAATGGCCCAAGGGCACATTTCCCTTTTAGGGACACGCCGCCTGTCCGCCCTTCTGGCAGGTGATGTGCCCCCACGGCATTTATTGCGTCATGTCCATTCCGCTGGCAGGCGGTACTAGGGCCACCCTGCAGACGGCGCACCTGTCCAGTCCGTCGCCAAAACAGTACACCCGTGCTGCACGGTGTACTGTACTCATCCCTTATGCGAGAAGCTTCCCCTGCACGCCGAGACTATGCAGATCTCGGGTGTCAGGGCACAAGAAGATTGCTCCATCAAAAGATATTAGTAGCTACTTCCGTTATGTTCCTGGGCCCGCATGTCGGGGCTCAGTGCTCTTGTACATGTCCCCCTTTAGCTATAAAAGGGGAGGCATGCAACGTTACAACGCAGACCCAACACAAGCTCAACCGGGAGGCTTAGACTCTCAAGTTCCTACAACAATCCAACACACAGTGGAGTAGGGTGTTACGCTCCGGCGGCCCGAACCACTCTAAACTCTCGCGTGTTCATGTGCTTGATGTTTGCTTAGCAGGACAGGCAAAACGCTTAAGCCCCTTCCTCATCTTAGGATTTAGGGCGGGTGCACTCCGCCACCCGGCCGGAGAATTCCCTCTCCGACACACATATAAAGGGTTGCTAAATAAGAAACTAGTGCTTCTGCTACTAATGTCATCTCTTGTGTTGAGTTTATCCATAGAAAATCTATGTTAAGAGATGGTGCTTGTTTCAAATTGGATAAATCACAAGCTTAAAGGATACTATTCAACTAAAGTAAGATGAAGTTGATAAGAGGCCAAGATATGAAAACTTCCTCTCCTTCAGTTCTTTTTGTATCCTATCCTTAGTGGGATGTACCATAGTATAGGTTAATTTCCTTGCAATATAAAATGTTCAATAGTGCATATAACTTTGACATCAACTATATGTGTGCACTAATTTAAAGGAATTTAATCTATCCTTTTGGGTTTCAAGAATGATGATTCATTCTCCATCCACATATAAGGATTATCATTTGTGAAACCCTCCCTTGTGTTTCTAATGCTCTCTTTTCTAAGTGTTTCAATAAGGTCTTTACAAGTGCTTTCAAGATGGATTCAAAATCTACAGATATAAGAGTCTTGGTTGTTTCAATCATTGAGTTTCAATGGGTCTCATATCAAGTATGATTGAACCAAGCCAAGATGAATGGAGTTCAAGATCGCCTGGTTGGATGAAATCATAAAGAGAAAAGAAATCACAGTGATTCAAGAAGGGAGTTACACTTTTTGTCAACCAAATAATGAAGATGTAGTGACATATTTATATGATATCCGTCATTATGAGGTTTGAGGTTCATATTAGCATGCTTTACCCTTCAGAATTTCAATTGATATACTTTCAGTTCTTAAACTTTCAATTGGTTTAATTTTCATCATCTATGTAAAGCATGTTATGTTAAACCAAGATATAGTGCAAATATCTCCTTTAACCTCGTATTGTTGATGTGCATAAATGTACTTTGTGTACTCTTGCATGCACAAATTGAGGGAGAGTTTAGCCTATATCTTGTGAGACTAATGATTTCTTTCAAGTTCATGTTGTGTAGTACCTTGGTGAAAGAAGAACATCAAATGAGGATGAGTGGTTCCAAGGAAATGTTCAAATAATTACCACATGTCACCCCCATCGATTAGTTCTTTTGGGGAACGATATATGTTCTCTAGCATGATTTCAATTGTTGCAAATTTATTATGCCCTGGCCAAGATATATGATGAACCCCTCTAAGAATCTTAATTGAATCAAGTTCATGTTACAAGTAATTCGAGTACTTGATGCACACATTTAGCGGGAGCTCAATCTATATCATGTGTCCTTAAATACTAACATTTTTTTTGAACTTGTGTAGTTCTTTGAAAAAAATGGGTTTCTCTTGATTTTTTTTAAAAGGATAAGTTTCTCTTTGGCATGCTAAATTTACTCAATACATGTCGTAATGAAGACAGGTGGGCATGAATGAAAATCATCTTGCTTTGTGCAAAAATAATGTCAATCCTATCAAAACACTAAGTTGAAAATTGATGATCATGATGGAGAACATGTGGCATAAAACAAAGGTGTGTCGTTCCATGAACTATTGTATTACCTTTGTACATCTAGTATCTTACATGCTAGTGTGTGAATGTATATGCAATATCTTAAGTCACACCATAAGGTTGCACTTGTGGTGACGATTAAATAATCTCTAGATATTTGATTAACACCTCTTGTGCTGATGTCATAAGTTAGTCTTAAGTCATCTTAGTGAGGTATGAGTCAAACATGCTATCTTCTCAAGAATCTTGGCTTAAAATATTGCATATCATGTCTATTAGTATACCTTTTGATTATGAGTAATTCCTTCAATTGGTGCAATTTCATATTTTCATACTTTATTTGTACCAAGGTTCAAATTGTAGAACTTAATCCTCTGTCCTCACAATTCCAAGTGCATAAGGTAAAACAAGTATTCATCACTTGTACGCACACGTTTAAGGGGAGAATGGTCTATAATTTGAATCTTTGAGACTAACTTCATTTCCAAGTCTATTATGTGTGTAGTCTCAAATTAGAAAGGAATTTTTGGGCAAAGACAATCGCTTTCAATACAAATTTGATGGGTATCAAAGATTATTTTCTCCTAAATGTATCTCTTATACATTTCATAAGAGAATGAGTTTCTCGTGTATATGCTACTCCAATGTCATCTAAAATTGGTAAATATGTATCACATCCTTTTGGATTGCAAATATCTAAAGTAGCATAGCTTATAAATTCTCTTGTCTAGAACTTAATTGATTAAATAGTGCACATGTTCCTTATGTTGCATGATTATGTTCAATTGATACTCCTTGTATGCCAATGGTATTTTAAGTTGCAAATAAGTACTTTCAACTGGTATCAATTGAATTCATATATATGTGTGCACTAAAACTTGAGGAGAATTTAGTGTAATATGCAATTAGTGATCTGATTATCTATCAAATTGTATCAATTGGTGGTTTTCAATTGATATTTTTCGTACATGATCACTAGTTGTATAATCCATACTTGTGAAATTTTCATGTTGCCTCTTGTTATGGTAAGAAAATGCTAGGTGACATCTAGACTCCAGGTATCAAGATTTATATTTCAATTAGTATGACAATATTCATTTGATATCTTGGACCTATGTCACAATTATGCCAACAAGAGATTGCAAAATGAACTCTAAATACAACACAAGTGTGGAACACCCCTTTGAAAAGGTAAAACACAAACGTACATCACTTTTGACACTTCTCCATTACCTTTGTGCCATATAAGGACCCTTTTCATGATAGTGTGTTCAAATCTTGATTAATCATAATTTCTACCCTTTATATTCTTTATTTTTTTGGAGATTTATGACAAAGGGGGAGAAATTATGCATTAAAGCTTACCTTTAATCTTATGTAACTAAGTGTAAGAAGACTTTTGAAAAGGGGGAGAAATAATTGACAAAAGGGGGAGAATCATAAGTAAAACATAAGATGTAGGAAATTGATGAGTGACGTTTATTTTATGGCTCAGTGCATCCCATGAATAGTATGATATAAGTTGTCTCCATACTTTGACCCAAATATGTGCTTTTGGCATTTGAGTACAAAAATTGGTATTTTCTGAAATGCACATATTTAAGGGGAGGAAACTATATCATAGGATTCAAAATCTTATTTATCAAATCTTATGTAAGCTTTAAATGTGTTGTCATCAATCACCAAAAAGGGGGAGATTGAAAGTGCATCCATCCCTTTTGTGAGTTTTGGTGATTTAGATGACAACACATTTAAAGGACTAACAAGTTTGCTAAGTGTTGAACAGGAAATTCAGTATGATGAACATACTTGAATAGTGTATAATGATAGTGAACAAAGGTTCAACACAAGGTTAAATAACCAGTGAGACAATGCAAATGGATATAATATGATCTCTATATTGGTTTGAATATATGGACAAGACTTGAGAAATCACTATGCATAAATATGATCATAATAGAGGTTGAAGTGGTTAAGAGGATTGGTCAAGCCAAAGTGAATAAGATATGAGGAACCGTGAATTGGCTTGACCATATTACTATTAGTCCATATATGAATATATGAGAATCAAACTAGAGCTTGATTGATCTTAGCAGTTATATCTAGATGACATTCAAGCAAGGTTCACAATATTGAAGAAATGATTTTCTCAATGGATGCTCAATAGGATGTGACTCAAGAATGGCATGATAGGGTGAAGATAGCAAGGAAAGGGCTTCGAGGAACTAAGCGAAGGTGAAGGCCAAGCGACGGCTTGTAGACTAAGGTACCATGGCTAAGGTGAAGAAGAGAGTACTTGCACTAAGTCGATGAACTAATCAGGTATGAAGAGTTACAACATGTTGATGCATCAGTAAGGTGACTTGAAGCCATGATTTGAACTCATATATGGTGAAATGGCACAAGTCACAGGCTCCATTTGTGTTTGCTTCAAAAGGTGAGACAAAGATGTTTGTGATCCTTATGAAGCAACACCATGGAGAAATCACACTTGAGACACCAATGACTCCAGGAGTTTACTTAATTATATTTTATCTAACTTGAGTGTAGGAATTGTTGTACTATCAAGGTGGATCCATAAAGAAGTTTGGTGTTGGTACTAAAGCTCAAAATCCTTGATCTAAAACTTCCATTTTACCCTTGTTTCAGTTCAGTTTTCTCAAAATCTATGCAACAGTTTCAAAAATCGGTTCAACCGGAATTAAAACCGGTTCAACCGGTTTCTGCACTGTTCCCCTCTGTCACTGTCTGACCTGCCAGTCAGTCCTATTAGAAAAAGTCGTGTGCAGATTTTTGGAAAAACGGTTCAACCGAATTTGGCCCGGCTCAACCGGATTTGCAACCGGTTCAACCAAATTTTGGCCCGGCTCAACCGGATTTGCAACCAGTTCAACCGAATTTGGGACCGGTCCAGTCTCCGGCTGAGTTCGCCAGTGAACCGAAAGCCCCTAGTGGAATCCGGTTCAACCGGTTTTAGAACCGGTTCAACCGTTTTTCAGTCAGATTTCCCCAATGGCCACCAGCTTTTGGGGGTACCTTTATATACACCTCCCACACTCTTCCCCACAGCGGAGCACGCACAAAACTTCATTCCCAGCCTGAGAAACACCTCCCACTCTCTCTCACACACCTCTTGCCTTTCCCATTTCAAATCTTTGGAGAGAAATCTTTGAGTGAGATTGAAGAGCTGTGATTTTGGTTCTTCATCTCTAAATCCTTCTTGCTCTTCTTGATTCGACCTTTGGTACTACATCTAGTTCTTTGTGGATTCATTACTCTTGGAGCTTCTAGCTCCTAGACGACTAGGTGTCTCTTGTGAGTCTCCAAATCTTGTGGAAGACCACAAGAAAGTTTGTATTACCCGCTTGTTTGAGCAAAGATTAGTGTGTGGGCTTGACCTTTGTGGTCGGCAAAGGGAGGATTAGGGTTGAAAGAGACCCGGCTCTTTATGGGCACCTCAACGAGGATGTAGGGCACCTTGGTGGTGTGACCGAACTTCGGGATAAATCTTGTGTCTCTTGTATTCTTGCTCATTGTGTTTGTTTGTGTTCTTCGTTTTCTCACCATTCCGTGAAAGATTTGTTTATATCTTTTTGGTGTGTGGATTTTGAGAAGAGCCCTTCTCAGATCTACTACTTTGAACCCTGTGGATCATTTAGAACATCTCATTTCCAATGTTAACTGGGTGAATTTCGAGATCAATTCAGTTTTACCCAGTTTGCTTCTAGTTTTTTGTTGAAAAAGTTTTAACTTGCCTATTCACCCCCCTCTAGGCAACTTTCAGTTGGTCAAATTTTATTAGCAGTTACTAAATGTAAGTAAATACCAACCATAATAAAAATAGAACAAAATTAATAAATGATCGCATGCAATGCAAATCACAAATTGAATTTAGTTCCATAATTTAATCATGCGAGAGTCCTGAGGTGCTCTTGACCGTGAGCTCGGCTAGTATACCAGTTTTACACTCCGCAGAGGTTGTACCCTGTACCCACAAGTCATGTTACCCATATGCCACGGGATTGTATGGGCCCCATACACCTCTACCAAGGAAGCGAGGCAGGGTAACACTACGAGGCCTTTACAAAGTTCCACTAGCTTCCGAAAACCTGCTACAGTTTCTGGGAAGAGCAATTGTAGGAATCCCTTGTCTGACCGCCATCGCAGCAAAATCAACCCGAGAACCTCCCTACATGCCTACTCCCCTACTGGCCTTGCCCCTTTCGTGTAAGGTAGTCTTCCACTAGCTTTCCTAATTAGTCAGCCAAGGGCGTCCCATTCCACCCTTGTGGTGGCACGTGTTTCTCAAGTTAAGCTCCATGTTCCAATTAAAGATAATGAGCTTGACATGAACATAAATAAAATTACAGAATAATTGGAACATGGATATAATGAAGTATTAACCCAAATGATTCAGGGGTAAACAAGGTAAAAGATAATCAGACTAGGGTGACCTATTGGGTCCCATCAAAATTAAACCTATGCATGAATAAGTGATATTAAAGCACATTATTGGGTAATAAAAGTGGTCAAGGGCACAACTTGTGATGAATACATCCACACTACTGATACATCTATGCCAATACAAGTACCAATTTCTGGTCCCATTACTCGCACTCGTGCTCGTCAACTCAACCATCAGGTGATTACACTCTTGAGTTCATGTCCATCATATTTAGACCATAGAGACCCATGCACTCTTGTTTTGCTTAGGAACTAGGGAGAAGACCGAAAGGGAAAAGGATTTGAACATGCTGGATTCGGACTGCAAAAGGAACACCAACTTGTGACGGTCACCACGGTCACATGCGGGCTCGGATTGGAATGTTCAAGCACAACATAAAAAGCTTATCAAGTCTACTTTGATATGGATCCGAAATTATAGTCATATCTATTCTGAGGCCGCCGTAATCATTGTTTCCTTACCGAGACATTTCCTGCCTTTTCTGCCCATGGTGCTGCGTCACCCTATTTTGGCCTAGTGGGTCTTGTATCGAGTTTGGTCCATTAGGGACGCATCCTAGGGTTGCAGCATGACCCCAATACCCTTGTCGTCGTCCTCCCATGTTTATAAACCACCTAGCCGCCACCAAGAACAGCGGGTTTTGTTTAGATCAAGTTTAGCTCTCGCTACTTGCTTGTAAGTGCGCGTGCTGGTTCAGCCGCCTGTCTTCTTGTCTTCGGAACCCCACCATATTGGAGTTTGATTTTGAAACCTACATTTACATCTGGTAATTTAGTACTTGTTCTACTTGTTCTTGCTAGTTCTTTGATTGCTTGTAGGATGAGTGCCCTAGTGGCCAGGGTGTCACGCTCCACAAGATCATGACAGCCATAGGAGGTGGTGTATCGGTTGCTAAGGCACAGCGTCTTTGGAAGGCTGTAGTCGGGCCGTGAACATTGTCTCCTCCACCAATCCAGTTATTCCACACCCTCTCATCGAAAGATCGGGCATTCACCCAACAGGTGTACATCAGTTGGTAATCAGAGCAAGGTTTATCGATGAGAGATTTACTATTCTTCGCTGTTTACTTATCTCCTATAGTCCAAAAAAGCAAAAAAAATAGTAGATTAGTTTTATCTCAATCCTATAAACCATTGAGCCTTTACTAGTACTACTTAGCTAGGGCTTGTTGAGTTTTCGGTTGCATCGGTTTTGTCGAGTTGCTGGTCTTAGTTTATTCCTTTAGAGTTTTGAGTTCTACCACGTTTTGGTCACAACGAGATCCACCATCACCATAAACATATTTGGCTCATTTTTGCCACCACGGATACATATCATGTCGGATTTGGAAGTTTAAATACAATCTAGAAAGCTTATCTTATCTTCTTTCCAATGGATCTGACCTTGCCTCAAAATTCATTTTGAGCGCTCTGCAATCATCGTAGAGATTTTTGGACCTTCTATATTAATAAGCTTTGTTAAATCTGGTTTCAAAGGGGTTGTTAGCAATAGCCTTATTGTTTGGGTGGTTATAGTAAAAAAGGGTTTAGGTCCCTGCAGAAAAAAGAAGAAAAAAAGAAAAAAAGGAAAAGAAGAAGAAAGAAGGGGGCTGAATCTCTGAATATGTTGTTTCTCTTTGTGTTTTGCTAGTTGTTCTTTTCTAGTGACTACCTTTGTGCCTAGGCTCACGTCTCTAACATGGTTTAGCCTAGGACCAGCACAGTACCACCGTTGAACGATTATTCAACTTGCTTTTGTAACTAACGTGGTACTAGTGTATTCCTTGCTTCAGCCCACCTACAACTCTACATATTTCGACTACAGCTTGACAGGTCGTGTTGCTGCGGCACCGATACACTTATTCCACGGTTGCAGACTTGTTGGCTGCTGACCCCTCCTGTTTATCAAATTAAGAATTGGTAAGAGCTTGTGTGGCAGGTTGAGAGTGAGCGCCTTGCAGTAGCTACATCCTAATAGTTGTAGAGTTTTTATTCCTTCACTTCTTTTTTATCTTGTTGCCTCTATTCGTCTAACCATGGTAGGATTGGAGGTTGATGATGCTTCTCGTAATATGCCACACTCTCCTCGCACAAAGGGCATCATACAACACTTTGTAAGGTTGGTGAAGACACACATGAAAGGTCTTGATAATGACTTGCAGGTGACGAATGAAAAGATGGGGCAATTGGATGCCACACAGATCAACACAAACACCAAACTTGCAAATGTGGAAATGACAGTTGCTCATATTGACAAGAGCCTTGTCGCACTCTTGAGGCGATTTGATGAGATGCATGCTAATACCAATGGTGGGCGTGATGAGGGCACCGAAGGTAACTGGGATGACTATGTTGCTTATACTGAACAAGATGACTAAGAAGCACCTAATCGCCGGCGACTACGTACTAACTATAGAGGTATGGGTGTTTTTCGCCGATGTGAGGTATATGGTAATGATGATGCTTTTAGTAAGGTTAAATTTAAAATACCTCCTTTTGATGGTAAATATGACCCTGATGCTTACATTACTTGGGAGATTGCGGTTGATCAAAAGTTTGCATGTCATGAATTTCCTAAGAATGTGCGAGTTAGAGCTGCTACTAGTGAGTTTACTGAATTTGCTTCTGTTTGGTGGTAGAACATGGTAAGAAGAATCCTAATAACATGCCACAAACTTGGGATGCGTTGAAACGGGTCATGCAGGCTAGATTTGTTCCTTCTTATTATGCACGTGATATGTTAAACAAGTTGCAACAATTGAGATAGGGTACTAAAAGTGTAGAAGAATATTATGAGGAATTACAAATGGGTATGTTGCGTTGTAACATAGAGGAGGGTGAGGAATCTGCTATGGCTAGATTTTTGGGCGGGTTAAATAGGGAAATTCAGGACATCCTTGCTTATAAAGATTATGCTAACGTAACCCGATTGTTTCATCTTGCTTGCAAAGCTGAAAGGGAAGTGCAGGGACGACGTGCTAGTGCAAGGTCTAATTTTTCTGCAGGAAAATCTAAACCATGGCAGCAGCGCACGACTACGTCCATGACTGGTCGTACACCAGCACCAACTCCCTCGAGTCGACCAGCACCACCGCCTTCCTCCGGCGACAAACCACGTGCATCTTCCACAAATTCAGCAACCAAATCTGCCCATAAACCAGCAGGTAGTGCCTCTTCAGTAGCCTCCACGGGTAGAACAAGAAATGTTCTATGTTATCGATGCAAGGGCTATGGACACGTGTAGCGTGATTGTCCTAATCAGTGTGTTTTGGTGGTAAAATACGATGGTGGGTATTCCTTTGCTAGTGATTTGGATGAAGCTACACTTGCTTTGCTTGCGGCTAATGATGCAGGCACTAAGGAACCACCCGAAGAACAGATTGGTGCAGATGATGCAGAGCATTATGAGAGCCTCATTGTACAGCATGTGCTTTGTGCACAAATGGAGAAGGCAGAGCAAAATCAGCGACATACGTTGTTTCAAACAAAGTGTGTCATTAAGGAGTGTTCATGTCGTTTGATCATTGATGGAGGTAGCTGCAACAACTTGGCTAGCAGCGACATGGTGGAGAAGCTTGCACTTACGACCAAACCGCACCCCCATCCATATCACATTCAATGGCTTAACAATAGTGGTAAGGTCAATAACCAAGCTGGTACGAATTAATTTTGCTATTGGTTCATATCGTGATCTTGTTGACTGTGACATTGTGCCTACAGATGCTTGTAATATTCTGCTAGGTAGACCATGATAATTTGATAGAGATTGTATGCATCATGGTAGATCAAATCAATATTATCTCATAGACCATGATAAGAAAATTATTTTGCATCCCATGTCCCCTGAGGCTTTTGTGCGTTATGATGTTGCTAAAGCTACAAAAGCTAAAATTGAGAACAACAAGAATATTAAAGCTGTTGGTAATAACAAAGATGGGATAAAATTGAAAGGACATTGCTTGCTTGCGACAAAATCTGATGTTAATGAATTATTTGCTTCCACTTCTGTTGCATACGCTTTGGTATGCAAGGATGCTTTGATTTCAATTCAAGATATGTAGCATTCTTTGCCTCCTATTGTTGCTAACATTTTGCAGGAGTATTATGATGTATTTCCATGTGAGATACCAGAGGGGCTACCACCTATACGAGGGATTGAGCACCAAATTGATCTTATTCCTGGTGCATCTTTGCCAAACCGTGCGCCATATAGGACAAATCCGGAGGAAACAAAAAAAAATCCAGCGACAAGTGCAAGAACTACTCGACAAAGGTTACGTGTGTGAGTCTATTAGTCTGTGTGTTGTTCTGGTTATTTTAGTGCCTAAAAAAGATGGAACATGGCGTATGTGTATTGATTGTAGAGCTATTAATAATATCACCATACGGTATCGACACCCTATTCCACGTTTAGATGATATTCTTGATGAATTGAGTGGTGCTATCGTGTTTTCTAAAGTTGATTTGCGTAGTGGGTACCACCAGATTCGTATCAAATTGGGAGATGAATGGAAAACTGCTTTCAAAACTAAGTTCAGATTGTATGAGTGGTTAGTCATGCCTTTCGGGTTAACTAATGCACCTAGCACTTTCATGAGATTAATGAATGAGGTTTTGCATGCCTTCATTGGAAAATTTGTGGTAGTATACTTTGATGACATGTTGATCTACAACAAATCTATGGATGAACATGTTGATCACATGCGTGCTATTTTTAATGCTTTACGAGATGCACGTTTATTTGGTAACCTTGAGAAGTGCACATTTTGCACCGATCTAGTGTCATTTATTGGCTATGTTGTGACTCCACAGGGAATTGAGGTTGATCAGGCCAAGGTAGAAGCGATACATGGATGGCATATGCCAAAGACTATCACACAGGTGCGGAGTTTCCTAGGACTTGCTGGCTTCTATCGATGTTTTGTGAAGGACTTTAGTACTATTGCTGCACCTTTGAATGAGCTTACGAAGAAGGGAGTGCATTTTAGTTGGGGCAAAGTACAAGAGCACTCTTTCAACGTGCTGAAAGATAAGTTGACACATGCACCTCTCCTCCAACTTCCTGATTTTAATAAGACTTTTGAGCTTGAATGTGATGCTAGTGGAATTGGATTGGGTGGTGTTTTGTTACAAGAAGGCAAACCTGTTGCATATTTTAGTGAAAAATTGAGTGGGTCTGTTCTAAATTATTCTACTTAAGATAAGGAATTATATGCTCTTGTGCGAACATTAGAAACATGGCAGCATTATTTGTGGCCCAAAGAGTTTGTTATTCATTCTGATCATGAATCTTTGAAACATATTCGTAGTCAAGGAAAACTGAACCGTATACATGCTAAGTGGGTTGAATTCATCGAATCTTTTCCTTATGTTATTAAGCACAAGAAAGGAAAAGAGAATATCATTGCTAACGCTTTGTCTAGGAGGTATACTTTGCTGAATCAACTTGACTACAAAATCTTTGGATTAGAGACGATTAAAGACCAATATGTTCATGATGCTGATTTTAAAGATGTGTTGCTGCATTGTAAAGATGGGAAAAGATGGAACAAATATATCGTTAGTGATGGGTTTGTGTTTAGAGCTAACAAGCTGTCACACCCGGTTTTAGAAGGCAAACCGAATGCGAACCATGTACGTGCCAGGATCAGTAATTCACGTACACAGCAGTTACATAACATGGACATCATCACATAGTGCTCAAATAGTATTAAAAAGGGAAATAATAGTCGATTACATCATACGTCTGAGACATCCATATAGTCCTTACAATGAATCAAAGTGCGAAAACGAAACGTAGATAACCACGGCCTTCACAGGCAGCCGACTGGGGGTTGCCGCTAACCCACGCCTAGAACTCGTCGTAGTCTTGGAACTCCTGGAAGTCTCCTTCCACGGCTTCATCTTCTCCTGAGCAGTGGTTGCAATGCTGACAACCTGGGGATGGGGGGGTTTGGTGTGTAGAGCAAGGGTGAGTACACATCAACATACTCAGCAAGTATCCTGTTTGGCTGTAGTGGACTAGCTTTATGTGGGGACAAGTCAAGCAGTTGCTTTTAGTTGGTCAGATTATTATTCACTAATAGAAAGCCAGGTTTTTACATTAACCCAAGTTATTAACCCGATGTACCCTTTCCAAACGGAAAGAATACCACTTACCAGCACCATAGTCATAACCAGAACCATCAAACTCGTTGCCACCGGTAAACCAAAATGTCTCTGATCAAGTACCACTAATCACTGGAGCTCCCTTGGCCGCTCATAACCGCGAGCACGGCTGATATATCAGTTTTCAAACACTCTACAGAGGTTGTGCACTTTATCCACAAGCCATGATTCCCTTTCTGCCCGGAGATCATGACTCTCCATTGATCACTACCAAGGTGACCCAGCAGGGCATCACTACGTAGCCTTTACAAAGATTCCCCGGGGCTGTAGCCACCCGTTAGGTTTCCTAAATGCACCGCACTCCTCCCCAAGGGGCGAACCCAAACTTGGTAGAGCGAGCCGCATACACCGAGCCCCATTGACGGCACGACGGCTAAGTGAACTACACCCTGGATCCTCTAATTATTCAGCTAAGGGCACCCCATTCCACCCTCATGGTTGCACTTTTTTCCCGGGCGGTCATCCATAGAACAGGTCCTTACGGAGAGGCACTCGAGAAACCGCTCGAGCCCCCTTAAAGGCCACAAGTACAACATCATAATAAGATAAGGGAAAACAGCGTATCATAGATAATCTCATCATGTTCATTGATTAGAGTTTGAGCAATAGCATAAAGCTAAACAATAATAATCCAACCCAAATAGGTAAACAAGGACATGGATAACAAAGCTAGTCAATCCTTAGGTATAAATGTGTAATGCGGGAGGTGAATTAAAGAATGAATAGGACAGAGATAGGTCAAGGGACACTTGCCTCCACGAACCGACTGCTGCTCAGGGGCTTCTCCTGCGAGTTCTTCGGGTTCTCCGACCGGATAGTTCTCTATGCGAGCGCAAACACACATACATCCACATATTTAATACAAAAGAACAGTACACCATACAATAGAATGCAGTAAGTAAACAGACGTTCCACGCGGGCTCGCAATTACGGTTAAGAGAGAAAGAGAACAAGACAGTCGAGAAACGGTCACGTTACATGATTATAAATTAACCACTCGCTTAATAGAAGGAAATTAATGTAGACACTATGTTTAGCGTAAAGTAAAGTCAGGTTTCATGTCTAATCATTATAAGCAGGTGAAGATAAATGAAAAGGATTGTCGCGCGGCGAGACGCGCGACATAGCACTCTAAAATGAATTAAGAAATTAACGACTCATCGCGCGACCGAACACGCAACGAGACACTTCGCATTAATTATAAAGAGACGTTAAGCGTTGCGCGACGAAACGCACGACGGCATACGTCGACTAAACTGAGTCTAAAGTAGAACGTCGCGTGAATACACGCGCGACGTTACACCTTAAACAACCTGAAATTAAAATGGATCATCGTGCGACGAAGCGCACGACACAACACATAAATAGAATCTGAAATTAGACAAATCCGTCGCGCGGCGAAGCGCGCAACGCAGCACGCTAACTAACGGAGTTTGACATTGACTACCAATCAAAAATAATCACCGCGAGCGTGGGTTGCGCACGCGGGAACGCGCTAGCGGTAAACGGGGAAGCGTGAGGCCACTCCAAGGCCACGCGAACCATGCCAAGGGCCAGAACGA